>NC_044328.1:86066408-86372633 GCF_007399415.2 Gopherus evgoodei
ACACCCTACCACCCCCAGTCTAGCGGGAAAGTTGAGCGTATGAATAGGGAACTTAAGTTTACATTGGCTAAATACTGTCAGGAAACAGGATTAAAGTGGCCTCAGGTACTTCCCTTGGTCCTGTTTCACCTTCGTACTCGCCCAACCCGCGCATTGGGATTATCCCCCTTTGAACTGCTCTATGGACACCCCCCTTTCAAAGGCGGGGCGCTACCACGTGCTGATGTTTCACTATTGGGAGGGGATCATATGACCGCGTGTCAGTTTCTCTCCCTACAGGCTCGCCTCCGTACCCTTTGGAAAGCCTCGCAGTTTTCCCAGACTGTGCCGCTGGAGGAACAAATCCACTCGTTCCAACCAGGGGACTTCGTCTGGGCCAAAAAGTTCGTTCGTGACGACACCCTCCAGCCAAGGTTTACTGGACCCCACCAGGTTCTTTTGACAACCCAGACTGCAGTGTTCCTGGAAGGACGCAAATCTTGGATCCACCACTCCCACGTCAAGCCAGCCGTAGTGGACCACAGTGACGGACCAGCAGCTCTTGTCACCACTGAGGACACTGCCTTCGACCAGTGGACCAGCTTACCTCTCTCAGACATTAGACTTAAATTGACTCGAAAAAAATGAGAGGACCCTTTATTCTGACAACTGTATGTTTTTTATGCTTTTTTAGTTTATTTTCTGCTTATGAAGATAATGCTTTTATTAGATATTCCCACGAGGTTAAAACTCGTATTTTAGGAAATAGAAGTGATTGCTGGGTATGTACTCAATTTCCAGTAAATGCAGCACAGGGACTCCCCTTCACACCCATTCCCCTAACCACTGCTAATATGACTTGGATGCCACCGACTAGAATAAAAGATCCAGTCCAACCCAATCTTACATGGGACAAAACAGAAGTGCCAATTAACAAATATCTCAGGGTAACGAATCAAACAGGATCACTGTGTTTTGTTAAAGAAAAAGGGTCAACTTTTGTGGGAACAAGTAAATGCAACATATATTTTAATGGCACCGCCTTTAGTAAAAATCTTGGCTTCAAGCCTTGCGCATCCCACTTATCCCATATGTGGATCCCTCACCCCGATCCAACCTTTTCAACTTTTTCATGGAGGGGCAGGTTTTCAGAGTCAGTTTTTAAAAAGCCCTGCTCAGATCTCGAGGGTGTCCAACTAATTGTTAAAGGGTACACAATTGCCTTCTACAACTGCTCAAGCAGTACTACACTGCCCTTTGAGGACAACACTACCAAATTGTGCCTCTGCAGTTCACACAACGACCCCTCTGCGTTACCAGGGGAACAGTGGTATAACGGGTGGCGGGTTACCTCCTACTTTGAGAAATGGAATACCCAAAACGCATTATATGGAACATACTGGGTGTGCGGGCCCAAGGCTTATTATTTTCTCTCCCCTGATTGGGCAGGGTCATGTTATTTGGCATGGCTTGCACCGCCTTCTCGCATCTCCCTCACTCCCCCTCATTTTCCCCACGTTCGTAACATCCGTGAAACTGACAGAGATATTAATCTCCGTGATGGTTTGTCCTGGCAGCGGTGGGCTGGTCACACTAGCTTGAAGGGTGCTATCATCCGTCTACAGGGACTATTAGAATCTTTGACCAATGAAACTGCAACCCTATTTGAAAATCAGGCCGGGGAAATGTCCCAGCTGCGCCAGTTAGCTTTGCAAAACAGAATGGCTTTAGATATGATGTTAGCAGCCCAGGGAGGAACTTGCGCCCTCATAAATGAAGAATGCTGTGTTTTTGTAAATGACACCTACTCTGACACTTTTCAACGTACCAAACACCTAAGGGAAATGGCTAAAAACTACTCCTCTGGCCAGCCACCTTATGATTGGTGGGGAGCCTTATGGAATTGGCTGCCCGGACTTGGGTGGGTTAAAAACCTCTTGGTGGGTGTTGTTGGGGCCATAGTAGTCCTTATAATACTGTGTTGCTGTATTCAGTGTGTCCCCTCCCTCATAAACTCATGTAAGTCAGTTTATTCTTTTCCCACTTCAGCTAAAAGCCTTACTCTCTTCGAATTGGCCCAGGCTGAAATTGCCAAGCGGACCTTGAGATCTTGAAATAGGGTGTAGCTTTTTGATTAATAGTTATCTCAAAGCTACAAATGGAGGAATGTTGGGTCTAAACTTTTGGTGAACTTTGGAGCCAAAACATACCCAGACTGGCCGTCTCTGCATAATCCTTTCTGAACCCTTTATCGAACAAAGCACTGACCTGCAAACTACTCATGACACCCCCTTTATTAAGTAGCCATTAGCCTTTATCTCTATGCATTTACTTGTTAAACTTGCTTTTCCTGTAAAATCTTGATTGATTATGCATGACCATTATCTTTTATTAATCACTTTGTTTACTTCTGTGTATAAATATTGATGCTCACCCCTAATAAAGGGGCCACACTTATTCTAAAGCTTTTGGGTTAGTGTGAGCCCGTTGATCAACGCATTGGTGTCTGGTCTCTGACAGAATTATGTGCCCATAACCACTCCGCACGAACTCGGGTGCTGGAGAGGTGAGTAAGGACTTGCTTTATTACCTAACAACCCCATTGGGAGTTGGGCATCTGGGTGCTAAAGACAAGCACACTTCTGTGAGCTGTTTTCAGGTAAACCTGCAGCTTTGGGGCGGGTAATTCAGACTCTGGGTCTTTGTTGGCATAGACAGGAGTGTCTGGCTCGGCAAGACAGGGTGCGGGAAACAGAGACAGAAGTAGTCTTGGCACATCGGTCTGCAGCTCCCAAGGGGGTTTCTGTGATCCAACCCGTCACAAGCCCCAAGCAGCAAAAAGAAAAAAAAAGAAAAAGAAAGAAAAAAAGCCGGGATCACGATCTGCAGCTCTACCACTGCTGCTTCAGTCTTCGGCAGCAATTTGGCGGCTGGTCCTTTGTTCCGAGAGGGAGTGAGGGACCCACCACCGAATTGCCGCCGAAGACCCACACATGCCACCCCTCACCATTGGCCGCCCCAAGCAGCTGCTTGCTGGGCTGGTGCCTGGAGCCAGCCCTGCACAGTATAGATGGAAGAATAGTCATTGCTGGGGACAGCAAGGGCAGAAAGAGAATTTTGGTAGGGTCGGCTTGCAACGATATTCAGTGCTCCACATCAGCCATCGCTTATCAGGGAACCAAAACACCTACTGGGCCCTGAATCCGTTCAACTTACAGGATAAGGACTGAACCCAGACAGCTGAAGAAGATCTGAATTCAGAGAAAGTTGTGTCAAAGCTCAGAAAGGGCCATTCTAGCCATGTTGAGTGTCATTAACATACAGAATAAGGAACTCAGTGCTAGCCGTCAGCTTTAATGGACTTAAATCACTCTAATCTATGATATTTCTAATGTGCCTGTCACCTTGGCATGTAAGCACTGACTGTAATTAACAAGCTCTTATTTCTCTACCTTCCTGGGGCTCAAGAGAATGTTGTGTGTTCTGTCTGCCCTCTTTTTAAAGTCTGCCTTTGCTAGAGGAAGGCTTTGTTGAAAAGGTGAATCTTTCATTTCAGCCTACATTTCGTGAATCTTGGGGTCAGGCTGACCTTGTTTGATAAATAGTTCCAGGGCTGGAGTCCTGCCATTGAGAATGTCGGCCCCAGTGCCCAAGCATCTTATCCTGGGCCCTTTGGCTACAATATCCCTGTCTCTGTGCAGCCGATGAGGTGGTTTCTGAGATACCTAGGGCCTAAGTGAGTCAGTGCTCTGTCAGTTAGAACCAGGTCCATGCAGAAGTCGTTGTGGAGTGTGTGGAGTTTGCAGAGCACTGGGGTGACATGTTCTGAAAAGTCTTTATTGATACTCTTACTATTTCACCCATCTTTATGATTTCAGATCCGAATCCAGAGCTGCCCAGAGTATGTTGGTGTCCTGGTTTGGCCTCCTATGTAGGAAGGCACAAGTCACAAAGTTACTGGATTCTGCAAGGTGTCAGAGTATCACCAAGGGATTTATTTAAGTGATTTGAGAGCAACTTGGAGCTGTGTTTAAAAAGGAAGTTGTCATCCCTGGGGCTGGAATGGAGCTTTATCAATTAATTGCAATAAATGCAGTGTCAACTGGATGCTGTGGTTTGAGGATTATAGGGCTAGAATGGAGACTGTCTGCAAACGGATGGAAAGAACCTCGTGTAACATTTTAAATCTGGGGTCACATGTTGTGTGATGGCAGCTGGGGGAGTACTGGAGTTCTGAATTTGCCCTGGTTGTTCTCTGTTTGCTGCAATGCTGTGCAAACAGGAAGCTTTGTCAATGTCATGGTTATGGAAGGACAAACTGTTCTGGATAAAATAACCTGCATAATTTCAAATCTTTCCTTAGCTGACACAAACTGAGATCAATGTTTCTAAAAATTTTGCTCACCTCTTTTCCTTGGACTAAGAGGGGGCTGTAAACAGGAACACTCTGGTTGGAAAATGGTAAATATTTTCTAAATGTGGGAAAAAACAGTTATTTTGTTTGTTTGTTATTTTTTTCACAGAAATTGTCCACCATGTGTGCCTTACTTCATTATTGTTTTCCAGTAGGACAAATATGTGAGAATGTTTTGCTCAGCTGCTTGTAAGTAGGGTGACCGGATGTCTCAATTTTATAGGGACAGTCCTCCACCCCCGTCCCAATTTTTCACATTTGCTGTCTAGTCACTTGCAAGTAAAACTTGCAAGTAAAACATCACAGCATGGAATGGCTCCTACTTTTTGGTCTTTCTTCATGTTGTTGTGTGAAGCAAAAGGCAGACATTGCAAATTGGGCCAGCAGCACTCACCCACCTCCTGGGAGAGCCCAAATCTTTAACCCTTAATCACTGAGTTGTGCTTACATGAGATGTTCCAATGAACTCACTGGGGGAGATTAGGTATAAGTAAATAATGTGAGGGTTACAGAACGAGGCTCTGAATTAGTACTCCCTGGGGATGTGGGACTTACAAAATAGCATCCCTGGATGACACAGGGGTTATGACACTTCACATTGGATTATAGGGTGTCACCATCCATTTCATGACTTCTTATAATTCACACCCAGTTACAAATACTTTTTTTGAGAAAAGTACGGGATTCCATGTAAGGTCATTTTGCAAAAGAAAGGACAACAAATTATTACTGAATGGGAATTAATGGAATCTGTCTCATGGCTGAATACCAATAGGGATGCTTGCATTCTGACTTCCTAAATTCCCCCTGAGGCTCCAACTGATACGGTATCTCTCTTGACTTCCTGTCCTAAACTGTTGTATGGTGTTGGAGTCATTTGTCAAACAGCTGCTGGCTTCTACCTGAAATCTGTCGGCATGTCAGTGGTGTCTAAAGGGATTGCTTAATAGTCTGTATATCAGTTTGGGATCCAGCCAGATAGAAGACACTCAGGAAATGTCAGTCATTGTCCCTGTTACATTGAATATGTTGCACTAGCCAAGGACAACCTACAAAAGCATTGCTTTGTAAATGACTCCAAGGCCTGGGAAACTAGAGTGGTCTGTCTGGTCCGTGAGCAGGTACCTGGACAGCTTTAGAAATTGCAAAGTCCTTACACAAGGAGAAGAAATGAACTGCAGGAAATGAAAAGGCTTAAGGGGTTGTAACAGGTTGGCTTGTCCTTGGGTTGGAGAACCTGAGCCTAAGCCAACTCTGATTACAAGGTGAGCCCCCCCAGGAGAAATCAGTGAGTCCAATATAAAGGCAAGAGGAAGCTGCAGGAAAGGGATTGTGATTGAGAGTGTAGCTGAGATAGCCAGAGGGCTGGCAGTAAAGCGAGGAAGAAGACCCAGCTGAGACGGTTCTTCAGGGAGGAGGGGCTGGGCCCAGATGAAGGCTGGGTGGAAGATGTGATTTTGGAACTTGGTGAATAAAGAAACCAGACTCCAAGAAGGGCTGTAACTGAATGAGACTCTTTGGGTCTTGTTTAAAAAGCCCCAAAGAAGACGAAAGCAGAGACATAGTGCAGCAAAGCGACCTCTGGCTGTGAGGGGGTGCTCAGGTGGTGGCCAACCCCGTTCCACGGCCAATACAGGGAGACAGGCATTTGGGGAAGGGGGCTGGCAGGCACCACTTTTTCCCTGTCTTGCTCTGGCCCCAGCCCTGGATTTGGTGCTGAGACTTTGCCTTAAGCCATGCTCTTGGGAACAAGCCCAAAGTCTTTAATGAAGCAGCGCCTCTGATGGCTCTGAGCATTCCAGCCTCTCATCGGTTCCCTTTGTCTCTCAAGGGCGCTGGCATGCTTCGAGCAGTCCCGTCAGCACCCTGGCCTGTGCTGGATAAGGGCTTTTGAAGTTTTCTGTTTGATATGCGTCAGTGCTGTGGTCACAGAACACAAGACCTTTTTGTGTTCTATCTACCTGGTATCCCATTTAGAGATAAAACAGAGACAGCCAGCGTGTCTCTAAATAACCACAGCTTGGGGGCACAGCACCCATCAAAGAGCGTCTGACACAGTGTCCTACCCACACTGATGTGTCATGGGGTGACACTTATTGCTGTGGCCCTGAAGTGCCATAATCCCTCCCCTTTGCTTTTATGGCTGGCTGGACTGGTATGAAGCCTGACCGCTCCCCTTTGTGTAGCACCTTGAGGCCCCATCACACTAGGCACCTGACAAACACAGAGTGAGGGAACAGCCCTGCCCAGGTGGGAGGGGAAACAGAGACACAGACAGGTGAAATGCTTTGCCCAAGGTCATAAAATAAAGCAGTGGCAGAGCCAGGATTTGAACCCTGGATTCCCACTGTAAAACCCCATCCACTAGCTACACCATGCTGCCAGCCCTGGACAGGGTATTGTTTTGTCTGCATTGCTGTAAGACACCAGTGTGCTGCACACACTCTAAATGCCTAGGTACAAAGAAGTTAGTTTCATTAACAGTTTATTTGGTCTTATATTAAATATCCACAGTGACAGATCAGTTGGAGGCAGATACATTTAAACAATCCAGCAGAAAAGGGCACGCGCAAGATTTCCAGCCAGACCCATCATCTATCTATGAAATTCTGGCCCCTATGAAGCAATAGATGTACAGTGGAAGCAGGCTAGGGAACTATGACCCAGCCTATAGAACTGCTGGATTGGGAGTGCTGGGAATTGATGGGAGGTTCCCAACTCCTTTCAAACAGCTTCTGCCTAACTTGCGCCAAAGAAGCCCACTGTTAGGGAATGAGAAGAGATTTTAGTTGTCATGAATGTTCAGTCTCTGGTGAGCCTACTAGCAAGCATTCCAGCTGTGTTGTGATGGGGTGAGCTCTTCATTAGGATCTGTGCTGGGATAACCAGCTGAATTCCCTGCCTGCCTGTGCTGCATTCAAACGAGTGACCCAGTATGTTCGTGCTGTCAGTGGCAGAAGAAATGCTTAAGGACTGAAGCGCCACTCAGTGTGTGCATATAGCTCTCATTAAGCTTAATTTCTTCAGTGCTGCCTAATGCACGAGGCAAAATGAACCTCCAGTGCTGTCCTGTGTACAAATACTCCACCTTTGAAGTGCATGCTGCAAAGAATGCTCTTGTTTGTGCCTAGCGTCAGAGGGCAAAATGGAAGCAGGAAGAGTTTTACACACTGGCCACTTGGCAAACCCAAGTGTGACCCATTTGGCCCTAAGAACACAGCTTAAGTTGAATATGTCCTTGATTTCCACTAAAGTTTTGCATGGCACGATGCCACAGGACTTCAGAATCTGCGGTGTAAGAGGTGTCCTCACTTTGCATGACAAAACTTCACAAGAGTGGGGGACGACTGGTGTTACTTTGCTGGCAGGACACTCAAAAATGAATCAAAGGGTTATTGTCCAGATAGAAATCACAGCCGAGATTTACAAAGCAGTCTCAGGGATCCAAACACCTGTCTTCTATTAATACCAGTGAAAGAGGCCTTCTGATTGAGGCTCTGGACTGGCATTTAAGAGGTCTGGTTTAATTCCGGGATCTGTCACAGGTTTCCTGACTGACCTGAGGTAAATCATTTAATCCCTTGATATCTCGGTTCCCCATCTGTAAGACGGAGATGACGGATGGAGTTTTCTAAAGCACAAAGAGAATCAGGGGAGCCAGGCCCACTGCAAGTCAGTGGGACTTGTGCTACTACATCACTTATCAGAGGGGTAGCCGTGTTAGTCTGGATCTGTAAAAGCAGCAAAGAATCCTGTGGCACCTTATAGACTAACAGACGTTTTGGAGCATGAGCTTTCGTGGGTGAATACCCACTTCCTCAGACGCATGTAGTGGAAATTTCCAGGGGCAGGTATATATATGTTAGCAAGCAAGCTAGAGATAACGGGGTCAGTTCAATCAGGGAGGATGAGGCCCTGTTCTAGCAGTTGAGGTGTGAAAACCAAGAGAGGAGAAACTGGTTCCGTAGTTGGCAAGCCATTCACAGTCTTTGTTCAATCCTGAGCTGATGGTGTCAAATTTGCAGATGAACTGAAGCTCAGCAGTTTCTCTTTGAAGTCTGGTCCTGAAGTTTTTTTGCTGCAGGATGGCCACCTTAAGGTCTGCTATAGTGTGGCAATGGCAATATACAAAAACCTGTAGGAGAGCACTTCAACCTCCCTGGCCACACTATTTCTGGAAGAAGCACAGCGTAAGGAAGGATTGGGAGGAGTAGAGAGAAGGCTTGGGATAGGCAAGGACTTTGAGACTGGAAGTTCAGAAGTGTGTTTCTCTTGTTTGGGGACAGATGGCAGCGTGGCAATGACCCAAGCTGCGCTGCTGGTACTGGGCAAGAGAATGTGTTAGCTGGGTCACCAGCCAGAAGGTTATGCTACTAGCACAGGTCACACTGGTTCCCTCCCTAAATGCAGTTCTCCAGCCCCTCCGGCAGCCCTCTGCGGGGTACAAATCTCTCACCTGCATGTTCAGCTCTGGTAATTGACTAGTACCTTTGCCTGGCTGTGACCAGATAAAATCCCATCTCCTGCACCCCAGAACCCTAACCCACAGCCCCAGCCCAGAGCCTGCACCTCCAGCTGGAGCCCTTACCCCCTCCCACACTCCAACTTCCTGCCCTAGCCTGGTGTTCTGGGCTGGGGCCGAGGGGTGCAGAGTGTGGGATAGGGCTGGAGCAGGAGGTTGGGTGCAAGGTGCAAGAGGTGCAGGCTCTGGGTGGTACTTACCTCAGGCTGCTCCTAGGAAACAACCACATGTCCCTCTGGCTTCTAGGCACAGGGGCAGCAAGGGGTCTTCATGTGCTGTCTCTATCCACAGACACCACCGCCACAGCTCTTTTTGGCTCGGGCTGTGGGGCTATAAAATTGCAGTGTAGACATCTAGACTCAGACTCAAACTGGTGGGGGGCAGAAGGTCGCAGAGCTTCAGCTCGAACATTTACACTGCATTTTTTAGCCCCGCAGCCTGCACCCCGTGAGCCCCAGTCAGCTGACCTGGGCTCTGAGACTCTGTGATCAAAAACCCACAGCACCGAGTCTCAGAGCCCAGGAACTTCAGGCTCCTGGGGCTTGGACTGTGGGGCTAAAATTTGCAGTGTAGACAGAATCTAAGTGGCCTCCTTGTTTGCAGGCTCAGCAGAGAAGACAGCGGGCAAATGGCTGGGGACACTGCACTGCCCTTTACACCTAGTAGCAGTCCCTCTCACATGGAGGTGAGATGCCTTGGCAGAGCACTGCAAGGGACACATGCTTTCCCAGCTGACATTGCTTTACCTGGCCTGTGGAGGAACACAATTGAGTCTCCTGGGTTTTCACCAGCATTAAGTTAACCTCTCCCCCACTTTATAATTGGCTTGTCCTTGTTCCGTTCACTACACGTTATTTCCCAGACAGACGCAGTCACATTATCAAATCATTGCTTTTAAAGGTTGAATTCACTTTCTCTGACGAAGCAGCCCCAGAGATGCAGACTGCCAAGTGTCTGTCAATAATCTACCGGAGGATAGCTTATCTCCTTCTTGGCTAAATGGATTGGAAGGGCTAACACACCATGAATAATAGATAGCCACCAAAAAAAAATAAAAATAAAAAAAAATCCCACACATCCTCTTTAAATCTGTCCCAGCTGTTATCAGACTGAATTTATGATGGCAATATGTAATCAAACTGTTATCGAGCAGAGGGTTATGAGAATATTAAAAGTGGTGGGTTGTACAAGGGAACTCTGTGTTTGCCAGAATCGGAGGAGCAAGGTATTTATCCCTGGTTGGGAAACACCCTGGGTGCGTGTATGCTCCTGTGCATGTGTGGTAGGGTAGATGATCTCAGAGGGCTTTGCTAGCTCCACTATTTGCAATCCTATGTGTATATTTGTTGGGTGTGTTGTCAAAAAGCCAACCAAATGAATAGATGTATATAGTCTTTTGAATCAGCTGTGTCTTCAGCAAGCAGCTCATCAGGAGCCAGATTTTGCCACCTTTATGGCAAGTAGCACTTTACTCTATCAATGGTTCCATTGATTTCAATAGGTCTATACTCCTGGAGTAAAGGACAACTCAACAGGAGTAAGATGAGCAGAATAGGCTTTATTTATAAACAGCCTGAGTCTCCAACCTTCAATTATGCTGAGTAGCATCTACTTGGGTGATCGGCTCCATTGAAGTCAATGATTCCATGGTTAATTGGTTCTCAGCATCAGTACGGGTTGCAGAACAGGGCTCACAGGTGTCTCTCAAAACAAGGGTTTGTGAAGCAACCCAGGGGGCCTGAGGCAGCAGAAGCAGGGATGGATGTCTAGCAGGAGTAGGAGTGAAAGATTTGCTGGTCTCACCTAAGTCACGCCCACTTAAGGAAATTTGACGTCAACAGGAAAATTTGTAAGCTTTGAGTCAAGTATATTTAATCTACAGTCACCCACCTGCTGCTCACATGGTAGCTGGAAAAAGCGACAAAGAGTCCTGTGGCACTTTATAGACTAGCAGACGTATTGGAGCATAAGCTTTTGTGGGTAGCTGGGAACATTTAACCATCTCAATCTACCCAGCTTGGAGCAAGTACCTCCCATTCATAACGACCTGAACTTTCCCTCTCTAGTTAGGTCCCTCTTAAACCAAAGAAAGGCCTGTTCACTTTAGATGCTATAGCTTGATCTGATGGGGATAAGTGCTTCTTGCTTTGTTTAACTCAGAGCCTTGTTTTTCTAGTATTGCTCACCTTCTGTGTTCAAAAATCATGAGTCAGCTCTCTCCAAAATCATGAGATTAACTTAAAAGTCATGATTTAAATCAATAAGTAAGTAGATGTGGAGTCTTTTTTTTGCCTTCTGGTGCCTGCTTACATTTTCTCCACGGCCATGAGAACTACTTTTTTTTTTCTTTAACTGAAAGCAGAGATTCTCATGTCATCGGGGGCGGGGGGGGTTATGAAACCCAACCAATATTGCACAGTTCACAAAAAACCGTGCAAGTTGGAAACACTCATTCACAAATATCTTTGGCGTGAAAAAGTGAAATCTTAATATATTGGAGCCCTCTGTTTGTAATTCATGCTGGTAACAAGCCTGCTAGCATTGCTAGTTGGCGTGGAACAAATAAACAAAAGGGTACTTTGCAAACCGTAGAGTCTTATGGAATGAAGTGATCCAGGAGTTGAATTCTACATCTAGGCAACTTTGTCACTATACTGCACACAACAGGGAAGCTCAGATAAGAGTAATCAAATCTCATGCTTTGGGGTGTTATATGATCTTTGTTTAGGTCAGGAAGGAATTTTCCTCTGTACACAGCATTGTGAAATTGGCCGAGGGCCAGATTTTGATAGATTTCTTTTTCCCACCCCCCATGGGACTAGTTGTGAAATAGGATACGCTTACTCACCTCCAGTAGTATCAGAATCAGTCCCTCAACTGTAACTTTTGCCATCCCAAGAAGCATCAGGTATTCGTGGCTAGGGGATTTGATCCAGTATAGCTGTCCATATTTTCTAATGTCTGCCCTTTTTAAGCTTAGTCCATAACAGATTTAAAAGATTCACAGGATGGTTTAGGATAAGCACCCAAAAGTGCCAGGTGCTCTTGCAAAGTTCAAACCTTTCTGATCTGGGAGTCAGGTTGGTAGCTTTATGGAAAATATTTTTTTTCCTACCAGATTTGTGGTATTTCCTCATATCTGTCTTGTGCAGTGTTCTAAGTAACCATGAAGATATATTAGTGCTATGCCTTTAAGGACTTCCTGCCTAAGTAAGCTACCAATCAAGAAAATAATTTCTTGTTGTCTAACAAGAGGTACAGAGAGTCTGTAGTTACAGAGCAGAACTATGTCCTGTGCTGTAACAGTAGCAGTAAATCTAAGGGCTTGGCTACACTTGAAACTTCAAAGCGCTGCCACGGGAGCGCTGCCGCGGCAGCGCTTTGAAGTGTGAGTGTGGTCACAGCGCCAGCACTGCACGTACTCCACCTCCCCCTGGGGATTAGCTTGCAGCACGCTCCCAGCGCTGCGGCACTGTTTACACTGGTGCTTTACAGCACTGTATCTTGCAGCCCTCGGGGGGGTGTTTTTTTCACACCCCTGAGCGAGAAAGTTGCAGCGCCGTAAAGCACCAGTGTAGCCAAGGCCTAATGCTTCTTGTAACATTCTAATGCAAATCTTCATAGCGGATTCAGGCATACTTCAAGAATAGCCTTCCATGTGGTGCTTCGGAGGTGTCATATCTGGTGCCAGACAAACTCCGGTAATGACAGAGGTGCTAGAAAATTCGAAGAGAGGCTTTTCTCTTTAAATTTAAACTAAATTGTACATTCTTTCATTTAAAATGTCTAGCAGAGCTTTTACAGTATCACACAGCTAGAGAGGTGGGTTATAATTCATTGGGTGGGAGGTTCTGTCAGCCTTCCCAGCTGTCTTTTGGTTTCATAGGTTCTGCAAACCTTGCACTGCAAGCATGCCTCTCTACTTGCATGGTTCCAAATGTGGGTGTGCTATGTGTGACACAGACCAAAATGAGGGACGCATGCACGCACAAAATCAACCCCATGTTGATGCAGGCAAGTTAAAATGCTGTGGGATTCATTCCCTTTAGTGTAGTGGTTTAATTGGTTTTTTGCCTGGTTGCTGATTACTTGTTTCTGACCAAAATAATGTTCAACAATAAAAATAATGGAAAAGCAAATTTTTGTGGAATGTGATTAACATTGGGAGTCAAGTGAGGATGAACTGTGAAATGAGAACTAGCTGAAGGGAATCCATATGGAGAAAGAAAGGAAACAGTAGGCAACTCAAGAAATAGGTAGAAACCATAGACTGAGGCCCCAATTCAGGAAAGCAGTTAGGCGTGTGCATAACTTTAAACATGTTCTTACGTCTCATTAATTTTAATGGAACTTAATGACTCTGACTTCAGTGGGGCTTAATCATGTGCCCAAATGTTTTCCTGAATTGAGACCTAGGGGACGCAGAAAGGGACTAGTAAAAGTAAGCATGGCAAATTGATGAACAATTCGTTGGTTACTGGTGGAGTAGAGGAGGTGGGCTTTAAAAATGGCTAGGGAATCAGAGTTGGCCTTAAAATGTGTGGCTAATACACACACTCGTCTGTCCATGTATGGAATGCCAAGGTACTGGGGCTACAAATGACCTGCTCTTGTAGACCCATGGTGTCATAAACAGATAGCTAAGGGTTAATGTCTCTTTCACCTGAAACACCTGACCAGAGAACCAATCAGGAAACCGGATTTTTTCAACCTTGGGTGGAGGGAAGTGTGTCTCTGAGTCTTTTGTCTGTCTTCCTGCTTTCTCTGAGCTTTGGAGAAGTACTTTCTACTTTCTAGTCTTCTGTTTCTAAGTGTAAGGACAAAGAGATCAGATAGTAAGTTATATGGTTTCTTTTCTTTGGTATTTACATGAATATAAGTGCTGAAGTGCTTTGATTTGTATTCTTTTTGAATAAGGCTGTTTATTCAATATTCTTTTAAGCAATTGACCCTGTGTTGTATCATCTTAATACAGAGAGCGCATTTGTATTTTTTCTTTCTTTTTATATAAAGCTTTCTTTTAAGACCTGTTGGAGTTTTTCTTTACTTCAGGGAAATTGAGTCTGTACTCACCAGGGAATTGGTGGGAGGAAGAAATCAAGGGGAGAGCTGTGTGTTGGATTGCTAGCCTGATTTTGCATTTCCTCTGGGTGAAGAGGAAAGGGCTTTTGTTCCAGGATTGGGAACGGAGAGGGGGAATCACTCTGTGTAGTTTCACAGAGCTTGTGTCTGTGTATCTCTCCAGGAGCACCTGGAGGGGGGAAGGGAAACAGGATTATTTCCCTTTGTTGTGAGACTCAAGGGATTTGAGTCTTGGGGTTCCCAGGGAAGGTTTTTCAGGGGGACCAGAGTGCCCCAAAACACTCTAATTTTTTGGGTGGTGGCAGCAGGTACCAGGTCCAAGCTGGTAACTAAGCTTGGAGGTTTTCATGCTAACCCCCATATTTTGGACGCTAAGGTCCAGATCTGGGAATAAGGTTATGTCATGGTGGCAGCGGCGGGATATAGACAGAATCCAGAAGCCAGTAGGAATATTATATTTTTCTTTTCTCTGCTAAGGGCTTTTTAGCAGAGAGAAACAGTTTGGTTTTAAAAGGGAACCAGAGAGAATTTTTTTTTTTTCTGCTCTCTCTAGCAGTTTGTGGTTTGCATGTTAAGCGAGAAGACTGTTGAGGGTCTTTTGTCATGCAATAGCCCTCCCATTAGGTGGCAAGTATCAGCACTTATATGCATGCAAATAAAGTGGTTTTTCTGGTTTCCCTTCATTGAACATTAGCTAGAGAGAGAAAAGGAAAAAAGCACTGTTGCTAGGCAGACTTCAGGAGGCAACAGAGAACCTGCAGTTCAGAGGATAAACACCGGAGGGCACCCCAACACAAGAAAACAGGAACCATGTCTACCAGGACAAAAATGGAGGCCGAAGACCAATTCAAAGAAGCTGAACACAGGCGAGAGATGGAAAAACACAAACAGGAACTAGAAATAAAACAAAAAGAGATGGAGATAAAAGAAAAGGAAGAAAGCCTCAAACTGGCAGCCTTCCAAAGAGAACAGGCAGCCCAAGAGGCAGCACACAAAAGAAAACTAGAAGAAGAAGAGGTGGCCCACCGCCGAGAAATGGAAAAGCACCAAAAAGAAATGGAAAAACAACAAAAAGAAATGGAAAAACAACAAAAAGAGAATGAAGAGAAGGAAAAACAGAGAAAACATGAACTGGAGATGGCAAAAGCTGGGCTGCATGTGCCAGCCAACCCTAACAACCCGGCGCCAATTATTGCTCCACAGCACAGGAAATTTCCCACCTACAAGGCAGGTGATGACACCGAGGCCTTCTTGGAAAATTTTGAAAGAGCCTGTCTTGGGTACAGCATCCCCGAAGACCAGTACATGGTAGAATTAAGGCCACACCTCAGTGGACCTTTAGCAGAGGTGGCAGCTGAAATGCCCAAGCCGCAAATGAATGACTATAAACTTTTTCAAACCAGGGCCAGATACCGGATGGGGATAACCCCAGATCATGCCCGTCGGCGCTTCAGAACCCAAAAGTGGAAACCAGAGGTGTCATTTCCCAAACACGCCTACTACATTGCAAAAAACTATGAGGCCTGGTTAACAGGAAACAACATTCAAACCTTGGAAGAAGTCAACCTCCTCATACAAATGGAGCAGTTCTTGGATGGTGTTCCTGAAGACATCACACGGTACATACAAGATAGAAATCCCAAAACTATCGCTGAGGCGGGGGAGATTGGAGCCAAATGGATGGAACTGGCAGAAAGCAAAAAAGCTACTGTCAAGGGGAACGATTACCACAGGGGGCACACAGACCATAAACCCTACAACCGAGGACAGCCAAAGACCCCACATACCACCCAAGTAAAGCCACAGATATCCTACCCTTCAACCTCACCAGTCTCCAGTAACTCACCTCGGCCCAGTGACCCATCAGATGGAAGATGCTTTAAGTGTAATGAACTGGGACATATCAAGGCCAACTGTCCCAAGAACACCATGCGAGTGCAATTCATTACACCTCCATCACACCAAAGATCCCCAGGCCCAGATGCCTCTCAAATACCCTTGGAGCGAAGGGAAAATTTGAGAGTGGGCGGAAAGAAGGTTACTGCGTGGAGAGACACGGGGGCACAAGTGTCAGCTATCCACCAATCCTTCGTTGACCCCAAATTCATCAACCCAAAGGCCAAAGTTACAATTTACCCCTTCATGTCACAAGCTGTAGACTTGCCTACAGCTCAACTGCCTGTCCAGTACAAAGGCTGGTCAGGAATGTGGACTTTTGCAGTCTATGACAATTATCCTATCCCCATGTTACTGGGGGAAGACTTGGCCAACCAGGTGAGGCGGGCCAAGAGAGTGGGAATGGTTACACGTAGCCAAACCAGGCAAGCTTCCAGACCCATTCCTGTTCCTGAGCCGTCCACAGAGGCCCCGTCTGTGTTACCAGAAACCCAGACAGAGGTAGTGGACCCGGATTCCATGCCTACCACTGAAACAGCCACAGCATCTCCAGTCCCAGGCCCGGAACTGGAACAGCAACCAGCACCAGCAAGTGCAACCACATCTTCAAACTCAACGCCAGAGGGCGCCAGCGAGCCAGAACTGGCAGAAGCAAAAGACAGCCATACCCAAAAGGCTCAGCCAGAGCCTGAAATACCCTCAGGTGCACCAGCGGAGAGCGGTTCACCAGCAACGGAAACAACCCCATCACCTACATCGCTTCCAGAGGGACCAAGCCCAAGTCCACAGTCTGAGGAAGAACTGGTGACCCCAGCCTCAAGGGAACAGTTCCAGGCTGAGCAGGAAGCAGATGACAGCCTTCAGAAAGCGTGGGCGGCGGCACGGAGCACCCCACCGCCTCTCAGCTCTTCAAATCGATCCCGGTTTGTTATAGACCAAGGACTTTTATACAAGGAAATTCTTTCTGGTGGACACCGGGAAGAATGGCAGCCGCAAAAACAGTTGGTGGTCCCAACTAAGTACCGGGAGAAGCTCTTAAGCTTAGCCCATGATCATCCCAGTGGCCATGCTGGGGTGAACCGAACCAAGGACCGGTTGGGAAAGTCCTTCCACTGGGAGGGGATGGGCAAGGATGTTGCCAAGTATGTCCGGTCTTGTGAGGTATGCCAAAGAGTAGGTAAGCCTCAAGACCAGGTCAAGGCCCCTCTCCAGCCACTCCCCATAATTGAGGTCCCATTTCAGCGAGTAGCTGTGGATATTCTGGGCCCTTTCCCAAAAAAGACGCCCAGAGGAAAGCAGTATGTACTGACTTTAGTGGACTTTGCTACCCGATGGCCAGAAGCAGTAGCTCTAGGCAACACCAGGGCTAACACTGTATGCCTGGCCCTAACAGACATCTTTGCCAGGGTAGGTTGGCCCTCCGACATCCTTACAGATTCAGGGTCTAATTTCCTGGCAGGGACCATGGAAAAACTGTGGGAAACTCATGGGGTGAATCACTTGGTTGCCACCCCGTACCACCATCAAACCAATGGCCTGGTGGAAAGGTTCAATGGAACTTTGGGGGCCATGATAAGAAAATTCATCAACGAATTCTCCAATAATTGGGACCTAGTGTTGCAGCAGTTGCTGTTTGCCTACAGGGCTGTACCACATCCCAGTTTAGGGTTTTCACCATTTGAACTTGTGTATGGTCACGAGGTTAAGGGGCCATTACAGTTGGTGAAGCAGCAATGGGAGGGGTTTACGCCTTCTCCAGAAACTAACATTCTGGACTTTGTAAGCAACCTACAAAGCACCCTCCGACACTCCTTAGCCCTTGCTAGAGAGAACCTAAAGGATGCTCAAGAAGAGCAAAAGGCCTGGTATGACAGACATGCCAGAGAACGTTCCTTCAAGGTAGGAGACCAGGTTATGGTCTTGAAGGCGCAACAGGCCCATAAGATGGAAGCATCATGGGAAGGGCCATTCACGGTCCAAGAGCGCCTGGGAGCTGTGAACTACCTCATAGCATTTCCCAATTCCTCACTAAAGCCTAAAGTGTACCATGTTAATTCTCTCAAGCCTTTCTATTCCAGAGACTTACAGGTTTGTCAGTTTACAGTCCAGGGAGATGATGCTGAGTGGCCTGACGGTGTCTACTACGACGGGAAAAAAGACGGTGGCGTGGAAGAGGTGAACCTCTCAACCACCCTGGAACGTCTGCAGCGGCAACAAATCAAGGAGCTGTGCACTAGCTTCGCCCCATTGTTCTCAGCCACCCCAGGATGGACTGAACGGGCATACCACTCCATTGATACAGGTAATGCTCACCCAATCAGAACCCCACCCTACCGGGTGTCTCCTCATGCCCAAGCTGCTATAGAACGGGAGATCCAAAACATGCTACAGATGGGTATAATCCGCCCATCTACCAGTGCATGGGCATCTCCAGTGGTTCTGGTACCCAAACCAGATGGGGAAATACGCTTTTGCGTGGACTACCGTAAGCTAAATGCTGTAACTCGTCCGGACAACTATCCAATGCCACGTACCGATGAGCTATTGGAAAAGTTGGGACGTGCCCAGTTCATCTCTACAATAGACTTAACCAAGGGGTACTGGCAAGTACCGCTAGATGAACCTGCCAAGGAGAGGTCAGCATTCGTCACCCATGCGGGGGTGTATGAATTCAATGTCCTTCCTTTCGGCCTTCGAAATGCACCCACCACCTTCCAGAGGCTGGTAGATGGTCTACTAGCTGGACTGAGAGAATTCGCAGTTGCCTACCTCGATGATGTGGCCATTTTTTCAGACTCCTGGCCCGAACACCTACTACACCTAAAAAAGGTCTTTGAGCGCATCAGGCAGGCAGGACTAACTGTTAAGGCCAAAAAGTGTCAGATAGGCCAAAACAGAGTGACTTACCTGGGGCACCAGGTGGGTCGAGGAACCATAAACCCCCTACAGGCCAAGGTGGATGCTATCCAAAAGTGGCCTGTCCCAAGGTCAAAGAAACAGGTCCAATCCTTCTTAGGCTTGGCCGGATACTACAGGCGATTTGTACCACATTACAGCCAAATCGCTGCCCCATTGACCGACCTAACCAAAAAGACCCAGCCAAATGCCGTTAAGTGGACTGATGAGTGTCAAAAAGCCTTTACCCAGCTTAAGGCAACACTCATGTCTCACCCTGTACTCAGGGCCCCGGATTTTGACAAACCATTCCTAGTAACCACAGATGCATCTGAGCGTGGTATAGGAGCAGTGCTCATGCAGGAAGCAACAGATCACAACTTCCATCCTGTCGTGTTTCTCAGCAAGAAACTGTCTGAGAGGGAAAGTCACTGGTCAGTCAGTGAAAAGGAATGCTATGCCATTGTGTACGCCCTGGAAAAGCTACGCCCATATGTTTGGGGACGGCGGTTCCAACTACAAACTGACCATGCTGCACTCAAGTGGCTTCATACTGCCAAGGGGAACAACAAGAAACTTCTTCGTTGGAGTTTAGCTCTCCAAGATTTTGATTTTGACATTCAACACATCACAGGAGCTTCTAACAAAGTTGCTGATGCACTCTCCCGTGAGAGTTTCCCAGAATCCAGTAGTTAAAAAGTGTTCTTAACATGTAAAAGTCTGTTAGTTATATACTTAGTAGTATATGTAAAGGTGCATGTGTTGTATTAATCTGTTTAGTTTCAAGTTCTAGAAGGAAATTGCCGCCAGTGAGCTTCCCCACTGTCTGCAATTTGGGGGGCGTGTCATAAACAGATAGCTAAGGGTTAATGTCTCTTTCACCTGAAACACCTGACCAGAGAACCAATCAGGAAACCGGATTTTTTCAACCTTGGGTGGAGGGAAGTGTGTCTCTGAGTCTTTTGTCTGTCTTCCTGCTTTCTCTGAGCTTTGGAGAAGTACTTTCTACTTTCTAGTCTTCTGTTTCTAAGTGTAAGGACAAAGAGATCAGATAGTAAGTTATATGGTTTCTTTTCTTTGGTATTTACATGAATATAAGTGCTGAAGTGCTTTGATTTGTATTCTTTTTGAATAAGGCTGTTTATTCAATATTCTTTTAAGCAATTGACCCTGTGTTGTATCATCTTAATACAGAGAGCGCATTTGTATTTTTTCTTTCTTTTTATATAAAGCTTTCTTTTAAGACCTGTTGGAGTTTTTCTTTACTTCAGGGAAATTGAGTCTGTACTCACCAGGGAATTGGTGGGAGGAAGAAATCAAGGGGAGAGCTGTGTGTTGGATTGCTAGCCTGATTTTGCATTTCCTCTGGGTGAAGAGGAAAGGGCTTTTGTTCCAGGATTGGGAACGGAGAGGGGGAATCACTCTGTGTAGTTTCACAGAGCTTGTGTCTGTGTATCTCTCCAGGAGCACCTGGAGGGGGGAAGGGAAACAGGATTATTTCCCTTTGTTGTGAGACTCAAGGGATTTGAGTCTTGGGGTTCCCAGGGAAGGTTTTTCAGGGGGACCAGAGTGCCCCAAAACACTCTAATTTTTTGGGTGGTGGCAGCAGGTACCAGGTCCAAGCTGGTAACTAAGCTTGGAGGTTTTCATGCTAACCCCCATATTTTGGACGCTAAGGTCCAGATCTGGGAATAAGGTTATGTCACATGGCCAGAGAGGTCAAATGAGAGCTAGCTCTAGAATTCTTGAGGTCTTGTCTTCACTGCTAAAAAAAAGCTGCATTTATTTATTTATTTATTTTTACTTCACAGAGCTACCACACATGAGGTATCCTGAGGTTAAAATACAGTGAAGACAAGGGGCTTTAGTTTTACCGTGAAGCAAACTAGGCGAAGTCAGCCCTAAGTGGGAGTATGGAGCTGATCTCGGTGACTACACCTCATCTGAAAACTAAAAGGTCTGGTCTTTGCTGGGCTTTTACTGCAGAGTAGCCCATATGTGGTAGTTTACGCAAGGCAAAAATTTTTTTTAGGAGTGAAGATAAGGCCAAATGCAGCTCAGGGAATGGGGCACTGCCCCTCCTTTAAGCCCTAGGCTCCTTGTAGTCACTCATTTTGCCTGTCCCTGTGCAGGGCATGCTATCACCAAATTCCTTATAGGCATTAACAACACCTTGAACAGGGTTAATTGCTCATGCTTCGCACTGCAGCAGCATTTCCTTCCCAAAGCTAGATTACACTGATCAAAAACCTTCAAGGCAGTCACCTCGTACATGGTAGTTCTGTTGCTAATTGTGCACATGATGCTAAATTTATTCTAGACCATGACTAACAGGAAAATTAAACCATCACACTTTTGTACAAATATAATGGGTATTTTGCCCATTTTATTGTGCAGAGTTTATTATTGTAATGAATCACCGAGATTATGCAGCTGCAATCTGTGCAGTAATAAAGATAGTCATTGGCTGACTAATGCCATTGGCCCTGTTTAGAATCATGTTAGAGATACAGCCAAGTTAGAGATACACCTTTAATGTCACTATCTATTGCATAAAGGGTCAAACTGGGTGGGAAACGTGGTGCGTTTTCTTGACAATACCAACTGCTGGAACTTTAATCCTAATGGCCTATATTTTATGAGCAGGATTAATCTCTGTAGTATCCCACAGTCATTTCAGTTAGGTGACATGCTGATGGAGAGATATCAACCTCTTTACTGAAGAAGCCAATATCATGGTAAATTGCTGATTTGCATAAAATTCCGGAAACTTCTAGATCTTGGCGTGACAAAGGAAATGCCCATAAGTTTACTGCAATTGACTTTATATTTGATTGATTAAATTGTTGCCCTTGGCTTTTCTCAATCTGCTCCAAAGACATTCCACAAGGTCTCAGATCCACACTGGCATAAGAATAGTTCAGCTGTTGAAAGATGTGAGTTCAGCTCCTCAGTGGGTATAAACTGATGTAGCTCTTTTGAAGTACAAGAGAGCTATGCCAAGTTACACCAGTTTTGGATCTGGCCTGTGATACAAGATTAGTATATTAGAAAAGGACAAGTGGGGATGTATCATCTTGACACTATTCCAGAATGGTTTTAATGTGCCCCAACCCCCAAAGGAGGGCAAACCTACTGAGCTAAGGGGAGCACTGTGGAAAAATACTAGTGTTTCCATTTCACAGATAGCTAGATCCTTGTGTAGATGAATAGGGTGGGAGATGAGTTTGCAAAGACCTGCCCACATGCACACACTTGAATGGCCTGAGCAAGGACCAGTTACAATTGCAGGCCCAGTGGTGTGCAGCTTTTGTTCCCTACCGTGTGTTTTCCATACCTCTTCCAGAGAGCAGGCTGAGTAGTATCCCAGTGCACAGCTGCCCATGCTGGGGGAGCATCTTTCTGGCACTAGCCACATAGCTGGTAGCTACAGTCATTCAGCTCAAAGAGCACAACCTGTGACCGGAGCTGGGAATCAAACACAAAGAGCAGCGCCAGCACTTTAACCACTAGACCAGCATTCCTCTCCTTTTCTCTGCTAGCCAAATGTGAGCTTCATAACGTTAGCCAGTGAATTGATTAGTCTGAAAATGTGGCTACCGTAGAGCAGTACTGTACTTCCTGATAAGCCTTTCCCTACACACACAGATTGCATGGGATTTATGAATTAGTGCTGTATTGACCTACTATGTTTACTCAAGAACACAATTCCCCACCCGCACAATAGATTGTAAAGGGCTCTCTATCTTATCAATGATAGAGAGGGACAGAGATCTCCAATTGACAGGAACAAACTTGGGAGCAAAGTATATGGAGCTGCAAAATATGGCTCAAGACTGAGGTTCGTTGGCGGGGCTGTGTAGGGGATCCCAGAACTGGAATAGCTGGGGTGCTACAGGGCATTGTCAGAGCTCTGTGGGAAGCCCAGGACTAGAACAGTAGGAAGTGCTTTAGGTCACAGTTGAGGTTCATTAGAAGACCCTGAGGGCCCAATTCATTGTTTCTTGATGGCTCCTTTTTTTGCCAGTAGGCCTGTGACTTAGGAGACCTGTGTTCAATTCCCAGATGTGCCACAGACGTCGCCAGGCAAGTCATTTAGTCTTCCTGGAAAAAAGGGAGCAATAATACTTCCTACCTCTGGGTCAGGGGTGGCCAACCTGAGCCTGAGAAGGAGCCAGAATTTATCAATGTAAATTGCCTAAGAGCCACAGTAATGCGTCAGCAGCCCCCTATCAGCTCCCCGCCCCCGTTCCCACCCATCGGCAGCCCTGCTGATCGGCGCCTCCCCCTCCGTTCTTGCACCTCCCAATTAGCTGTTTTGTGGCAAGCAGGAGGCTCGGGGAGATGGTGGGAGAGGAGGAGCAAGGGCACAGCAAGCTCAGGGGAGGGCGTGGGAAGGGGTGGAGTGATGGCAGGGCCTGTGGCAGAGCCAGGGGTTGAGCAGTGAGCACCTCCCGGTACACTAGAAAGTTGGCACCTGTAGCTCCAGCCCTGGAGTCAGTGCCTATACAAGGAGCAGCATATTAACTTCTGAAAAGCTGCACGTGGCTCCGGAACCACAGGTTGGCCACCCATGCTCTGGGGGGTGTGGTGATAAATACAGTAATGACTGTAAGAAGTTACTGTAACAGAGGCCATATAAGTACCTAGATACAACCAAATCTATGCAAAAACATATTAAATCTTTTAAACCATGCTAAAATGATAACAGGAATAGATCATGTAACACACTCAATGTGATATGCAAGATTAGGGGAGTATTTTCAAGTGACTAAGTAGCTCAGGGGTATGTCTACACTACCCCCCAGATTGGCAGGCAGAGAGCGATCCAGCGGGGATTAATTTATCGCTTCTAGTCTAGACACAATAAATCGACCCCAAGTACTTTCCTGTACTCCACCAGGCCGAGAGGCGCAGGTGGAGTCCATGGGGGAGCATAAGCAGTCAACTCACCGCCGTGAAGACACCATGGTGAGTAGATCTAAGTACGTCGGCTTCAACTACGTTATTCACGTAGCTGAAGTTGCATAATTCAGATCGATCCCCCCCCAGTGTAGACCAGGCCTTAGGTTCCAAAGTCCCATTCTCAAAACAGACAGCCATTTCTTGAAAGGCAGTGGGACTTAGGCACTGAGGTGCTTGTGGAAAATCCCACTAGGGGACTAGCTCCATTATAGATGCCTAAATACCATTGAAAATCTGGCCCTATGTCACTTTTGAAAATGGGACTTAGGCTCCTAAACCACTTTGCTTTTGAAATTTTTAGCCCAAACCTTAACAGACAAAAGTCACTCCAACTAAGCTGCGAGGAATCTTCTTCAAGAAGTTAGCCATGGACCTGCCTGCAGCTGGGTAAATGGGACCATGGATCTTGGACAGATTCTGCTCTGTGCACTGCATGTTGTCCTACCCATGAATAGGTGTTGAACAATAGCCCTTTCAAGTAACGCAGAGTCATAATGACTTTTGCCCACACAGTACACACAGGGACAAAAGAACATTTCATAATTGTTTGCCCAGATAAACAACTCTGAAGTTCGCAGCTATGAATTGGTTGTGATGTTTTAAACCAGCCTTTATTATCAGAAAAGGCACTGCTCCTATTTGACTGGTGGCTTGGGAAGTGTTTGTGCTTATCCCTATCGCTGGAGTTTTGTTGATCAATTTCCTTTACAGAGATGGTGTGTTGTGCACCTGATGAGAGTTTGCTGGACTTAGCAGCCTGTTTGGTATAATTATAAACAATCCAGAGAGCCAGATATTCAGCTGTAAAAATCAGAAAGGCTTCATTCCCTTCCGTGGAACCAGAGCTCTGGCTCCAGGATTTTTGCTGCCCCAAGCAGTGAAAAAAAAAAAGCCGCGATTGCGATCAGTGGCAACTCCACCGCGCCGCTTTCTTCTTTGGCAGAACTTCGGTGGCAGGTCCTTCCCTCCAAGAGGGACCAAGAGACCTGCCGCCAAATTGCCGCCTAAGAACCCCTTCCCTTTGGCCGCCCCAAGCACCTGCTTGCTGAGCTGGTGCCTGGAGCCGGCCCTGCATGGAACTGTACCAGTTTACACCGGCTGGAATTCTCACACAGAAAGCTGGAAAAGGATGAGAGCCAGGTCACTATCATCAGTTTTCAAGAGACAGGCATACTTAAATGATTAGATTTGAATTGGGTGAACTCTTAGGTCAGAGACTTCCCCAGAACGTGCGGTGGAAAGCGGAGCTTGAAGAGAAGAGCTATTCTCTGCAGATAGCATGTCACGGTGAATAGGAGAATGAAAGAGGTTAAATGAAAGTCCCACAGAAGTGTAGTGGATCTGGGTTAAATAGAAACTCATTTAAATACTTGGAAAGACTCTTCACATGTGACATCTACACCATAGTTAAGTCTGAAGTGCTTGATTTTAAAAATGGGGAGTGGGGTGAATCATAGCTCACAAAGAATCGATGTTGCATCTACAGTCATGTCACTTCGGAGAGTGAAACTAAACTGGACCAAGCCTGGCTGAAAGCTGGATGGGCAACCTGCTTTTTGAAAAATTGGGAACTGCTGCAGGTAGCACTGTCTCTTTGTTGAGGGACTAAACCAATGGCCAAGCTTGGTGTTATCATGCAAAGCTATGAGATACAAAACAAAATCACTGGCTGCTAGTAGGCCTCAGTCCTGCAAACACATAAATGTAGCCTTAACTGAGTCAGTGGGATGGCTCAGAAGTTAAGCAGGGCCCTAAGTCAAAGACCCCTGAAGTCAGTGAAAAGACTCCCATTGACTTCAGTGGTCTTTGGCTCAAGCCCCCTGTCAGTAAGTTTGTGCAGCTCGGGGCCCTCTTCCTTACAAATCTCAGTGGATTTTTTGCAGCGATCAGGGTGTTTAGTCCTAATGTCTTGCCAGAACTCCAAATCTAGCAAGTATAGTCTGCTTACCTAAATTCTACCTGCATAGGGGAGTTTATTCCTTCTGGGAAGCATCTGGTGAATGACCTGATGCTGGAGACAGGACAGGCATAGTTTATTTACCGTACAGTGCCACCTATTATAGTAATACCTAGCTCTTTTCATCAGTCCTTCCCACAGGTCATCACTATCATTATCCCCATTTTACAGATGGGGAAACCAAGGCACAGAGGTGAAATGACTTGGCCAAGGTCATCCAGGAGGTCAATGGCCAATCTGGGAACAGGACCCAGATCTCTTGAGTGCAAGTGCAGTGCTCTAGCCACTAGACAACACTGCCTTTCCCTGATATGGCTCTCTATAAACCATACCTAAGAAGAATTCCTCAGAGGATACAGTTACTAGCAAAGAGAGCACAGTGTGCTTAGAAGTCAATTATGTGAAACAAATGAACATAAATTACTATGTGACATAAGAAACTGGTGTAATCTTATTTGGGACAATGCCTAGACTTCATAAGTAACCTACACTGTACGTTAGCGGGCTGAGCCCCTTTTGCCCACAGTAGGAAAACCATGTAAAAATGAGCAAATGGCTGGTGGACTTGTTCTTAAGTTAATAACTTTTGGAGAGAGACAGACCTCATTTCTTTTTCCTGCCCTGCACTCTCTTGGAAGCTCCTCACCTGGGCCTGGTATTGTTGGGTGAGCCCCTCAAACTGCTCCAAGACAGCTTAGCAACAAACAGGATACGAGAGGGGTGACTTTACCCCTGGACAAAGAGAGCTATCTATCTGGGACGGGGTTTGGCTCAGGAGTGTGTTCTCTGACACTGGGTCCAAGTGATCAACTCTATGCCATGGCAAAGGTGAGCACTGGGAAAACTGTCTGCTGGGGACAAGAATGCAGTCTTGGACAGCTGTGCTGTTGAGGGACTGCTCTACAGCAGACAGAATTAAACGACCCAACTAAACCACCCAGAAAAGCATGAATGCTCTGAACTGATATGGAACTCCTCTTCCACTCAGCTATGCAAAGCATACTAGGTGTCTGTGGAGATGGATAAGAGAACACAGGAAACTGGAGGAGATAACTGGTGTCTTGCTTTTTCTTTAGGGTATGAGGAAGAGGTCAATGATCAGAGGAATAATAAAAATTAAAGCTCCTACAAAATAGCAGAAATATTATTTGTATTACACTAGCACCTAGAGGCTACAACTGAGATCACTCAGGACTTGTCTGCACTTAACGGGGGATCAATGGGTAGTGAGCGATGGATGCATCAGCAGTTGATTTAGCAGGTCTAGTGAAGACCTACTAAATTGACTGCAGATTGCTCTCCCATCAACTCCTGTACTCCACCGGTTTGAGAAGAGTAGGGGGAGTCAACGGGAGAGCATCTCCCGTTGACATCACGTAGTGTGGATCTCGCAGTAAGTAGATCTAAGCTACATTAACTTGAGTTACCCTATTCTCATAACTCAAACTGCATAGCTTAGAGCGACTTTTTCCTGTAGTGTAGACAAGGCCTCAGTGTGTGCACTTGGTAAGGAATAGATCTTACCCTGAAGAACCTACATCTAAATTGATGAGGCAGACAAAGGACAGGAAAAAGAAAGTAATGTTATCTCTAATTTATAGATGGGTCACTGCAGCACAGAGAGGATAAATGACTTGCCAAAGGTCACACAGAAAGTCTGTGGCAGAGGTGGGAACTGAACACAGGCCTCCTGAAGTGGTCCAGTGCTTTGACTAGAAGACCGTCCTCCTTTGCAATACACACTCCTACATATACAAAAGATAGATTCTATTAACCCTTAGTTAACATGGCATTAACAGAAGTGAATTTTGCAGGTACTGTCTCCTTTGTACCAGCTAGAACTATACAATCTCACATAAAATTAATTAACAAGAAATGAAAGAAAAAGCCAGAGTGAGCACAACAGCATATGCAAGCACTTATTTAATAATGAAAAAAGTTCGTATCTCCATCTGAATTTCCCCAAAGCTCAGTAGTGTTTGGATCCCAAGTTTTTTTTCTGGCCCCTCTCTAATGATATTACCTAGGCGCTAACAGTTAGAATTTAAAAGCCTCTACATGTTTGAGCTTGATGCTTTCAGAAGGAACTTCATTAATATTGTTTTCTCTTTTAGTCTGAGCAGTCAGCCAGTTTTTGTGATCTTGGGAGGTGCTTCTGGGAGGAGGAGAGACTAATGATAGAGTCAGGCATTTCTTTGATGCAGGCCTGTTTGTTTACAAAAAGTGTACACAAAGTCCTGTTTGCTTGCACATGATAGGATTCAAGCAGCAGGAGGCAGTTTCTCTTCTCACAGTTCCAAGCCTCCTTCCAGCCAGCACTCTATCCCAAAGCTCTCTCGCTGAGCTTTTTCTCAGGATCATGCAAGTGCTTCTTTGGTTGTCTGTCAAGTTTTCTTGCCACCTTCTCTGTGTGCTGCTGTGGGGTTTTTGCTCCTTCTCTTACAGACACAAGACTGCAGTCAAATCAAACCACACTCCAGCATTTGTTATCAGACCCCCAGGAAACTCCTTGCACTACATGACACAGGCTTGCATGGGGTCTAGTCCTTGGGTGATGGTTTTCCATTTTCAGCTATCATTGAACAAATGGACATTTAATTGTCCCCTCACTTAATCCAACTGAAGCCAGCTATCACACCCAGCAGCTGCAATGAGGGGATGTAATTTCCCAGTCCCTAGCACAAGAATATAATGCATTACATGGTATTAACACCTTGATTTAAAAGCCTCCAACTGTGTGACATTAGATAGCAGGTCTGCTGTTGTGCCTGTAAGTTGATGGCACGTGCATATAGGGAATGAGTCCATGTCCCTCATCAGCAGTGATGTCAAGCATGGGTACAGCTGCAGAGGGGCCATTGTGGGCAATGAGCATTTGCCAGCTAAAACACTGTCCTGCTTCCTATATGCCACCTCACACCAGTGTATTAGCACCATAGGGCAGCTGCCAGTTTGCAAAACAACCCCAGAGCACCAGCAATGAGAGGTAACCACCAACCCATCTGCTTGTCCCACTGAAATCTCTAGTACATGGGCCCTCCAGTTCCAGAATCAGGGCATCAGCAAATGGCCACGAACCTGTAATGCAGCTCTGACTATGGGGTCTAACAAACAGCTGGAGGAGAAAGCTGCCTGAGGCTCAGCTGGAAGATGGCTAACTACAAGTTCCCAGGAGGCTATTAACCAATGGCAGATAGGGCCTCACATTTGGGCTGACCCAGTGGGATAAATGCCTCATCCCTCTCATTCATGAGGCTGGTTCCCAACAGCGCAGTTACTCTTCTCCCAGTGAATGAAGTAGTTTAAGCAGGACACTGCTTGGAATAGTTCCACCAGCTGAGGAGGGGCTCATTACCAGCTTTGCCATAGTCCTGCCAAGTGGCCTCCATTAACAATTGCTTTGTGGTATGAAGGTAGGGAGGAGGCTCTGGGTAGGATGTTTATATTGCATAGATACTTTATCTCACTTGACTATTTCCTCATTACCTGCACTGTAGAATTCTGATAATTACCTTCCCTAGCAGACCAATGCAATTAAATTGCTAAATACAGTTTTGTGTAATTCTATTTGTCTTTTGTACGACATTAACCTTTATCACATTAGCCCGTGTGTTGGGAAAGTAGCATAAACAAACAGTGTGTTAGGAGACCAAGGCAAAGTGCTAGCTCATGAAAGCCAACAGTGTCCTGTTTGTAAAGGTCCTGCAGATAAGAGCAAGCATGATTCATGCAGAGAACCACAGATCAGTTCTTGCCCACATACCTAAGGCTCTTGTACATCAGAATTTGGTCAAAAATGTGCCCTAATAAGTGTAATAACCATGGACTCCAGCTCAAACTCTTCTTTTTATTCACTAATTTTGGCAGACCAGGATGAATAGAGGTAACCTGGGCTTGAGCTGGGTTTACTAGGAGGAGATTAAGAGACAATGAAAAGCCCAAGCATTGTACAGTAACTCCTCACTTAAAGTCGTCCCGGTTAACGTTTTTCATTGTTACGTTGCTGGTCAATTAGGGAACATGCTCATTTAAAGTTGCGCCATGCTCCCTTGTAACGTTGTTTGGCAGCCACCAAAGCTTTGTCCACTGCTTGCAGGAAGAGCAACCCTTTGGAGCTAGCCGGTGGGAGCTTGGAATCAAGGTGGACTGGCAGCCCCCATATCAGCTCCCCACTCTCCTAAGTTCCCTGTGCTGCAGCTGCCCAGCAGGCTAGCAATTGCCAGCATTCAGCTGTCCCTCTCCACACTGCCATGTGCTGCTCCTGCCCTCTGCCTTGGAGCTGCACCCAGAGACTCCTGCTTGCTGTATGGGGGCAGGAGGGAAGTGGGGAGCTAATGTCAGGGTGTCCCCCTCCCTGCTGCTCCTGCATCCTGCTTATCCCCAGGGCTGGCTCCAGGTTTTTTGCCGTCCCAAGCAAAAAAAAAGGGGAGGGGGCGAAGTGCCGCCGCTGAAGCAAAAAAAAAAAAAAAAAAAAAAAAGCTGGAGTGCCATCGGCAAAGTGCCGGAATGCTGCCCCTTGAAAAGGGCTTCCCCAAGCACATGCTTGAAACGCTGATTCCTAGACCCGGCCCTGCTTACCCCATTTCCATAGAGCAGAGGGTACACACGACAGGGTTCAGGAGAGAGGGAGCTTCCATGCAGCAGCTGCAGTCTCAGCAAGCTGATCTAATTAACAAGGCAGTGTACCTAAGACTGGAGTCAGCTACTGAAAGGGGAAATGTGCATCTCTCGCTCTCACACACATGTCCCTGTCTGCGATGCTCTTTCCCCTCCCCCCGTGCCTGCTGCCTTGTAGAGTGAGGCTACATTAACACCGAGTTAACCCTTGAGGGCTCAGCCAAGTGCTAGTTCATCATTTAGCAGTAAGGCATTTCCTGGGAAATATCTCACCCTCTGACTTCACCACCTCAAGCCAGCCTCACAATCATCATCGCTGTGTACCAGTATTAAATTGTTTGTTTAAAACTTATACTGTGTGTGTGTGTGTGTGTGTGTGTGTGTGTGTGTGTGTGTGTGTGTGTGTGTGTGTGTGTGTGTGTGTGTGTGTGTGTGTGTGTGTGTGTGTAAATATATAATATAGTCTTTTGTCTGATGAAAAAAATTTCCCTGGAACCTAACCCCCTCATTTACATTAAATCTTATGGGGAAATTAGATTTGCTTAGCATCATTTTGCTTAAAGACACATTTTTCAGGAACATAACTACAAGGTTAAGTAAGGAGTTACTGTAGTTTTAAGTCTTCTACAGTTTTGGTTGGTGGTTTCCCACTGTTTCAACTATTACTAAACAAAGCAGTATTTAATTGCTTTTGCTTGTATAGCTTATACTACTTCCCCAAGAAAAATAAGCTATACTGCCAAAATCATATTTTTGCTGGAATAATTTCTTCCGCATTTGGGATTTTGCTGTTATAAAACGGTTGGAAAAAATCCCTTCTCTAAGTGATATGACTGTACTGGCAAAAGTTTCTGGTGTAGACATAATGCTAAAAATGGGCCTGAGATGCAAAATTTTGATCTAAATTTAGAAACTGCAAACTTTGGGAAAGCCAAACAGAGAAAGGTGACACAACTTGGATCTGGGTTCAGAGTTTAATTACTCTCACATCTATGTTTCAACCAGTATTTCCATTTGACTCAGCCTCTGAGCTCACAGCTAGAAAACATCATTAGGATGTGCTTTTTTACATTTAATAGATGTGATATTCATGGGTTAATAAAAATCTTAACACTCATTCTTCTTTGAGTGATTGCTCATGTCCATTCCATTGTAGGTGTGTGTGCTCGCCACATGCACCAGTGCTGCAAGTTTTTCCCTCAGTGGTATCTGTAGGGGACTGGCTCTGTCACCCTCTAAACTGATGCGCATATGTGCCAGTATAAGGCTCGCTGTTGGCTCCCCTTCCCCTCAGTTCCTTCTTACTGCCAGTGATGGTGCTGGAACATTTTCTTGTCTCAGCAAGCTTACCTTCTCAACTGTGCCTAGTTGTGAATTTTTTGTATATAGTTATTAGAAAATGTGTATAGTTTACTAGTTTCAGGATATCTTCCTCCCAGTGTTCTGTCCAAAGCCTCACATGACCAATGAGGAGAGGCATCTGCACACTCTAGATGTCAGATGTGTACTGGCTTTCTATCTGGAGCTCACCATGCCCTTCCGCAGATTGACTCAGATCTTTATTGCGATAGATGATATGATGAAGGGCCTTCCGGTGTCTTCTCACAGGATTTCGAATTGGATCACCGCCTGCATCTGTACTTGTTATGAGTTGGCACAGGCTGTGCCTGCAATGATAATGAAGGCTCATTCTATAAGGGCTCAGGCATCTTCAGCTGCCTTCCTGGCACATGTCCCTATCCAGGACATCTGCAGGGCTATGACATGGTCTTCAGTACACACGTTCATGACGTATTACGCCATCACCCAGCAAGCCAGAGATGATGCTGGATTTGGCAGAGCTGTGTTGCAATAGACAGGTCCATGAACTCCTACCCACCTCCAGAGGTACTGCTTGGGAGACACCTACAATGGAATGGGCATGAGCAAGCACTCAAAGAAGAAAAAACAGTTACTAACTTTTCATAACTGTTGTTTATGTCCATTCCATGACTCACTCTCATTCCCCTCTGTTGCAGTTTCTGGCAAGAAGGAATTGAGGGAGGGGGGAGCCGGCAGCACCCCTTATGCCAGCACATACATGCACCACTTCACAGGGTGCCAGAGTCGGTCCCCTATGGTTACCAATGAGGGAAAAATCTTGCGGCACCGGTGCATGTGGCAAGCACACACACCTACAATGGAATGGACATGAATGTCACATCTCAAAGAACAACAGTCACAAAAGGTTAGTAACTGTTTTTTAAAATTTTTGTTCTCCCTATTATTCTGAAATAGAGCTGGGCGCCCCTTTTGCAGGTAGACACCAAACTATAGAAAATTTAGTTTCAGACACAGCAACTGCACTAAGTAGGGTTCATACCAAACTTTTTGGGCCTGTAATTGTCACTGAAAGTGAAAGAAAAGCTTTTTGCTACATTTGCATTTGACATCAATATCTGGGGCACAAATTTCTGAAAGAGCAGAGCACTGGTCACATAGTGTAAGTCACATGGTTTGTATCCTGGGTCCCTGACTGGCTGAGCACACCCTATTTAATGAAAAGGGGGCATGCATGTTACTGCCAGAGAGGCTGTGCTTAGTGGAGTCTTATAACACCATTACACAGACATGTCCCTGGGGGGAGTCTGAAATTCAAGTCTAAACATTTGGGCTTGAACCCTTTTCTAGGTAGGATAGAGCAGTAAAGCTGCAGGCCTCACTCAGGTCTAGAGCGATGTAAAGTGATGGGGGACTCAGTGGAGCCTTTTAGGTCCTGTGGGTACAGAACTGGGAGTGGAGGAGGGAGATCTCTGGAGAAGATCTGCATTACCAACATCCTGAAGGAGGAAGGGTGGGGAGAGAGCCAGCTTCCCATACTCCAAAGGCATCAGAAGTGAGGTGGTTTAAGGTGTTGGGGCCCCACACCCCAGAAAACAGCAAAAAGTAAGTAGGAAGCCCAGATTGTGGGGAAGGGGAGTTCCAGCTTCCAAATGTAGAGATTTTAAGTGAGTTTCACACTGACATTTTTAGACTCATTCAAACCTGAAGTTAAACTGGAAAATAAGTTTGCCAAACCCCTTGGATTGTATGACCCTGGTCCAACAAAGTACTGGGGCCAGATTTCTAAAAGCCCAACATCTACAATTGGGGCCAGAGTTTTGAAGATGCTCATTGTAACACTTCTGGCCTGATTTTCAGAAGTGCCTCATGAACTCCCCGGGAGCTGATCTGTTCTGAAAATCTGGCGGTTTATGTGGGTGCTTAAATGGGGGCACAGCTGAGCACTAGGCTGTGGGACTGTTTGGCACGCTTAATGTATGGCATGCGCTCAAGTGCTTTGCTGGCTTGGGCCTAAACATGCTGAGTTTTGTACGACTGTCTTCAGGAGGAGGGCTGATGAGTAGGAAGGGGCTATTAGTTTATTCCAATACATTCAGGTTGTTGGTCTCAAAAATGCTGCCTAGCATTGCTCCAGACAGTATAATCCCAGTATAAACTCCTGGCCCTGTGGCCTGGTAAGTACTCCTTGCTCTGGCAGGTGTGCTGTGCTCAATCATGCTTTTGTGCTGGATAAAGCATAGCATGTGGTAGCCTCAGAAAGGAGCAGCTCACGTCAGTCTGCAGAGGCAAATGCTGCAGTTTCTCAGGGGACCAGGAAAGCACATAGGAAGCCCTTTTAAAGAGGTTGTCATGTGAAAAACTAAATTTAGTTTCCTAAATATTCTTCCCTAGGATAAAGCAGTTGAGAGAGTCTCTAATAGGTTCATTAGGGGGATTCTGACCTGGTGCCTCAATTGCAAGAGAAAATCTATTTGGTTAGCATTGGATCAACTGGTCAAAATCAAGCCCTGTCCTTGAGCAATGGCTCTCTAACTGATGGGGAGCACAGAGAGATGATGAACATGGAGCAGCAAAGCTCACCTCTGGATCTGCATGACTTCAGATTTCTGGATGTTGGGCCTATTTCTAGTCAAAAATTATTTAGCAGAGATTTCTAGCATATTCTTGAACAGTTGCAGGATAGCAAGATGGGCATTTTTATATCCTATTCTTTGACAGGAAAGGTTTCATGGATGGTGGTTTTTAGCACCAAGCATTGGATGGCTCAGCACCAGGAAGGTGCCAATGAGAGATGGATTCTTTCCCTTGAGGTCACTTTTCTGCAGCTGAGTCAATCAGATCAAAAGATAAAGCACCCGTAGATAAGTTAATCACCATGCGCACATTACCATGGTATCTGGGAGCAGAACCCTATTTTATCCTACACTCCCTTCTTTGCTGCTTTTCTTGCAACTGCCCTGTTCTGTCCTGGGGCTTGTAAATTACCCCAGGTGTAACCCTCTCACTGGCTGCTAATGGGGGCAAATGATGCTCTTTAAACACTTACGTCTGTTTTCTGATTGCCTTAAACCTCTAGCTAGAGAGACAAGGTGGATAAGGTGATATCTTGTATTAGACCAACTTCTGTTGGTGAAAGAGACAAGTTGATGAGCTGCACAGAGCTCTTCTTCAGGCCTGAAGCTGTATATAGCTCAAAAGCTTGTCTCCTTCACCAACAGAAGTTGTACCATATAAAAGGTTTTACCTCACTGTGACAATGGGGTTCTGGCAGGACCCAACTGAGAGTGCCAGTTCAGGACCAATTGCTCAAACAGGGCAGTTACAGCCCAAGGCTGGGGTTTTTCCACCTCTAAGGCAAACCAAACTAGCCAGACAAAAATGACTTCGGTTTCACCCCACTGGCTAACCATAAGTCACACAAGCAATTTCCTTAGACACTCCAGTCTCCCAGTATCACCACCAGGGCCATCTGTCCTGGGGATGAATGGTTATGAAAACCAACACTCCAATAAAAGAAAACGGTTCCCTCGATCCCAAAGGACCAAGCCCCAGACCCAGGTCAATATACACATCAGATCTTACCCACAAATCACGCTGTTGCCAATCCTTTAGAATCTAAAATCTAAAGGTTTATTCATAAAGGGAAAAAGGTAGAGATGAGAGCTAGAATTGGTTAAATGGAATCAATTACATACAGTAATGGCAGAGTTCTTAGTTCAGGCTTGTAGCAGTGATAGAGTAAACTGCAGGTTCAGATCAAGTCTCTGGAGAACATCCCCAGCTGGGATGGGTCATCAGTCCTTTGTGCAGAGCTTCAGTTTGTAGCAAAGTCCCTCCAGAGGTGAGAAGCAGGTTTGAAGACAAGATGGAGATGAGGCATCAGCCTTATATAGGCTCTTCCAGGTGTAAGAACACTTCTTTGTTCTTACTGTGGAAAATTACAGCAACATGGAGTCTGCAGTCACATGGGCAAGTTCCTGCACATCCTACTGAGTTACAAGGTGTATCTGCCTCCTCTCAATGGGTCAGTTGTGTAGCTGATGGTCCTTAATGGGCCATCAAGCAGGCTAGGCAGAGCTAACACCCGCTTGTCTGGGATTTTTTCCAGAAATACAGCACCAGTTTGAAATACAGACAATATACAGCCAATACTTACAACTTCAACTACAAAATGATACCGACATACAGACAGCATAATCATAACCAGCAACCCATAACCTGGTCTTACACACCTTATATGACCCCCTTTACATAAGATTTGGTGCCACTATAGCACCTTGGTTGCAAACCATGTTCTGTGTGGTCCCAGTTTATATCAATAACATCACACTCACCCACCTTGTCTCTCTAATATGCAGGGACCAACAATGCTTCAATCTGAGGTGTAACTTACTCCACTATTTACATCATTATTAAATTGGCCCCAGAGGTTTCCATTGGAGCTGAACACTGGCTGCATTTGGCCTGCAGTGCATATATTTAATAATAAACCTGTGTTGACTAATATTCTTGTAACTTTAAAACAGGGGTTCTCAAAGTGGGGGTCAGGAGCCCTCAGGGGGTCACGAGGTTATTACGCAGGGGGTTGCGAGCTGTCAACCTTGACCCCAAACCCTGCTTTGCCTCCAGCATTTATAATGGTTTTTAATATATAAAAAAGTGATTTTAATTTATATGGGGGGGGTCGCACTCAGAGACTTGCTATATGAAAGGGGTCACCAGTACAAAAGTTTGAGAGCCATTGCTTTAAAACATGTTTTTATACCCCGGTGAAGGTATTTACTAGTAAATTGACTTAGAGCCAATCAAAAGCCATGGGAGGACAAATTAGGTCCTTGGTTTGTTTTCCTTTCTGGGTTACCAGCTGCATTAAGATCTCAGGATCAGGCCCATGATGGCAATGACTTTTGCATAAACATCAAGGGTACGCTCTTGCTTTTTTGGATCTATATTAACTTCCCTTTCCCTCCAGTGTTACATGCTTCACAGCTGTTATTCTGCCCTGGGATATATATTGCTGTGTCCAGCTGAACTGTCTTAATGTACTATCTTACCACATCTAGCAAGAGTGGAGGTGAATGTTGCCTAGCATACCTGTAATGTTAAGCAATGAATGGGAGCAGTTAGATGGTTAAGGGGAGTTCCAGATATCAACAGGGGCAGCTCCAGGACCCAGCATGCCAAGCGCGTGTTTGGGGCATCATGCCGTTGGGGCGCTCTGCTGGTCTCCGGGAGGGCGGCTGGTGGCTCCGGTGGACCTCCCGCAGGCATGCCTGCGGAAGGTCCGCTGGTCCCTCCCGCCGCCCTCCCGGCGACTGGCACCCCCGCAGCATGCCGCCCTGCTTGGGGCGGTGAAATGTCTAGAGCCGCCCCTGGATGTCAAGGAGTCAAACCTGAGAATGGTGATCACTTGAAAGAGTGCTGGTCATTTGAAAGTCTTTCATCCTTAATGGATTATCACCAGGGGAGTTTTGCTTGCATAAGTCTCTAGTACAGCAAGCTGCTTAAGCATGTGCCTAACTTCCTTGAGGTCACATCATTTATTGATTAATGGCAGCCAGAGGGGACTGTTAACCACTTAGGTTACAACCTGGGAGAATTAAGGCTGTGAACCGTAACTGGAGAAACTCACCTGTGTGGGGACAGGCGGGGGTTATAAAGACAGGAAGTTGATACAGAGAAGGGGGTGGGTTGTGTGCTGCAATTATTCTTAGGAGAAGGGAGGTGTGTTTGGATGCTACAGAACTAGGGTACCCTAGAGTCACTCCCTAGGGGGAGGAAGTTGTGGGGCTGGCAAGCTGAGAGAAGTGGGGAAAACCAGCAGGTAAGGACAGACTTAGGGAAAAGGTAGCAGTGTTCAGGGGGATGCAGATCTTGGCTGCTGAGTGGGGGGTTCCTGAGGTGGAACCTGGAGTAGAGGGTGGATCTGGGTTCCCCTGCTGGTCACTAGGGAAGTGGTACTATAGGGCAGTGAAAGGAGAGACCGCCTGAGACTGCTGGTCAGAAGAGACTTTGATACACCCCTGGAAGAGGGAAACACATAGTGACCCAGCTGGAGGGCCAAGTTGTGAAGAAGGTATCAGAGAGTGAGAGAGAGAGTGCAGCAGTAGGGCATGCAGCAAGCAGCAGAAGGGTCCCTGGACCTGGAAGAAGCTGATTCCCAGAGCAGCCAGGAGGAGGTGCCCACCTGGGGTGAGGGGACCTTGTGACAGCCTACCACAGTGGAGTTTGAGGCCTCTAGGACCTACTGCAATACATGGTGATAAATAATCATAATAACTTGTACCTCATTGAAGCCAAAGCCAGGAGGATCTGTACAGTGCATAATATGACAGTAACAGGCCTATTCCCAGGTGATACTCAGCTGTGATTTAATCAGCCGCACGCACCCACCACACACACACACTCCATTTTTTAAAATTTTCCTTAGCATTATGTAATGGAAAATGCCAACTCTGCAGAACTTTATAGTCCTGGACTTTAGAACTGCAGAGTGAATGGCAACCGAAAGGATAATCTTCTCTTATCTCTCTGTAACTTTGTCCCTTCCCGTCCTGTGCTGGCAACGACATTGTTCATTTGGTTGTGGCACATACGTGCCCTGGCATCTTTCTGACGTCAACTGGACCAAAGGAATTGGAGAGCGTTTGTAGCATGGGGACATGAGGCTAGAGTCATAGAACTAGCTGGTCTTTTTTTCAAAGCAATTCCAGCAAATGGCCAAGAGTTACAGAATTTGGACATTGTCAAAGATGGTGTCTATTTAGGAGATCTTAAAATTGCAGGTATTTGTCAGAGCCAGGGAAGGTGAAGGAAGAGTCTTGTAAATGTCCTTCCCATTGGGTATTGGAGAGCTCCTTTTACAGGGATTTTCAGGAGGGCATCTCCCAGGAACTTTCAGCTGTAAAACAGAGCATCTCCAAAGTAAACCCAGCACTGAGTTAGGTACAGGTCCAACAGCAGCACTGCAGAGTAATAAGACTCCTCCTCCTCCTGACCTCCAGCACTCTTACCGTCTCCCCTCCTGTCTCCAGATTGACAGAGCTAGAAAATGGAGGTCAGGGACATATACTAAAGTGAGGAAAGAGCAAATTGGCACTGTCAGCTTGCTTTCAGTATGTCTCCCAATGTATCTCCATTCAAAATCGGGAAGGTAATATACAATAGCCACCCAGGTTTCTCTCCCACTCCCCAGTTTTTCTCCAACTTCCTACCCATCTTCTTGGTCTTTCCTTCCATATTTCCCATTCCATTTTTTCTTTTCCCCATGTTCCTTTCTTCTCTCTTGGATCTGTGTACAACTTCCATTGACCAGGAGGGTTTGATTCCTTTTTCATACTATCACTGGCAGTGCTCTTTAGAACAGTACTGAATCTTGTCGCTTTCCACCTGCTGGGTAGAATGGTGAGGGCTCAGCTCTGCTCTGCTCTTTGGAGGTTCTGTGCACTTTATCCTGCAAAGTACTGGACTCTGGCCCAACCTAGCAAAGCACTTAAGCACATGCTTAATTTGAAGCATTGGAGTCTGGATGAGAATAGGAATTAGGTCCTATATATTTTACTACAGAATCAAGTGGCAGACACCTGCATTTCTTTTGTGAATAATCAAGGTGCAAATCCAGCTTGTATTTTTACGCATCTTAGTTTACTCCTTAGACCATGCTCTGGCAGATGACTTTAGCACATGCTTAAGTTGCCAATTCCCAACTCCTGATCAGACACAGGAGGAATTGACCTGGACTCTGGCTTCTACCAGAGGGGAAGGTCTCTGGGCTGTTTCCTGACCCACATGGTGAATCTCTGAGGCGAGCAAATCTGCCAATAAGCGCAGGACTCACCAAGGTAGAGGAGGAACTTTGTCACAATATTGATTTCAATTACAACACAGAATACAAAGTATACAGTGCTCACTTTATATTTTTGCTTAATATTTGCACTGTAAAAATGATAGTATTTTTAAATCCACCTTACACAAATATTATAGTGCAATCTTTTTATCATGAAAGTGCTGCCCGTCCCAGCACAGAATCAGGGCCTTGCACTGCAGCAGCTCACAAGCCCGGGAGCCGCAGAGCCTAAGAGTGGTGAGGAGGGAGCTGGAGGTGCATGGGGGCCATCGCCTACATGCATCTGCTGCCGCCCATAGGAGCCCCCAGGGGGGAGGTGCCGGGCCGCAGCCTGGGCAGGAGGGGCGGGGGGCGCGGCTGCTCCCCATTAGCAGTGCCACCGCCTTTGCAGGGCTGCTGTCCCCCTGCACCATGCTGGCTCCTCCGTGGCTAGGGCTCACCACCGCTGCAAGTGGGATGCTCTGGCTCTCCGGTGCCTCTGGAAGGCGGCTCCTCCCTGTCGAGCTGCTGCAGTGGCCCAAGCCTAGCAAGTCCATTGAGTGGACTCGGGGTGGGGGCCACCAGGGTAGAGTGGGGAGGGCTCACGGGGGGGCTGGGTACCCTCCAGGGTGTTTGGGGGCAGGGAGGGGGGAACCTAGTTTGGAGAGCAGCCCCTGGGCACAGCTGGCCCCTGAGCAGGCTGGCCCCTGGGGTCTACAAAAGCTCATTGTGATTTGCCCATCAATGAACCAGTGTGCGGGAGGGGCGCAAGGTGGAAGTTTCACCTAGGTGCAAAATATCCTTGCACTGGTCCTGGTGCACGGTATTTATGTGCCAGACATGCTAAACATTCGTAAGCCCCTTCATGATTTGGCTACCATTCCTGAGGACTTGCTTCCATTCTGGTGACACTCGTTAAAAAAATGTTAATTACACTTGTGACTGAACTCTTTAGGGGAGAATTGTATATCCCCTGCTCTGTTTTACCTGCATTCTGCCATGTATTTCATGTTATAGCAGTCTTGGATAATAACCCAGTACATGTTTTTTTTTGAAGACCTCTTTCACTGCAGATTTGACAGGATGCAAAGAAGGTACCAATGTGAGATTTCTAAAGATAGCTATGGCACTCGACCTAAGGTTTAAAAATCTGAAGTGCTTCCAAAATCTGAGGGATGAGGTGTCGAGCATGCTGTCAAGGCTGATTCCCCACTCTGGCACTTCGAGTGCAGAAGGTGGGGGACTGCAAAGATTTTAAAAATTAATACTGGCCACTCCATCTTGTATTAAACTCCCAAGGTTACAGCTTTAATCTGACCTGGGATGACTAGATGCTGCCACCACCCAAGTGCAAAACCCCTTTGAGAAGTCAGGAAGGTGCACTTGGGAATTCCTTTCTGTGGGGTACCCTCAAGCCCTTTCACGCCCCCTGCCCTGCCCCACAGGGAAGAGCTGAGAAAGAAAAACAAAGAAAATCAATAGTTGCCACCAGCTAATTAAACATGCAGCTTGAGGTCTTCAAACCACAATTTGAAGACTTCAATAACTCAGACATAGGTTAGGGGTTTGTTATAGAAGTGGATGGGTAGGGTTCTGTGGCCTGCTTTGTGCAGAAGGTCAGACTAGATGATCATATTGGTCCCTTCTGACCTTAAAGTCTATGAGTCTATGTGCACAAACCCATTAGGACACACACATCCAATCCAGTTCTTAAAAATGGTAAATTTTTTTTAAACAAAAAAAGAAAATCTGGAAATTCAGGCTATTGATAGATTAAAAAAAAACAAACCCCTTACAAGGATTAAGCATCAAGAATAACGTTTTTGAGGTCCAGGTTAAAGGTTACAAGCAAAACCAAAGCATTTGGGGTTAGCACAGAGAAGTCCACAAGCCATAAAGAAATAAAAAAAGAAATCTAATCGTGTCTTCCTAGACATTTCCTGATCTACTTGCATATCTGGGATTTCAAATGAGTAGTTTCTCAGTATGATACTGATGATTTTTTCATACCTGGCCCAAAGCTTCTTATGGCATAACTGCCTCTCTGAGAACTACAAAAGAGGAGTCTTTTTCAATTTTTAAAAGTTTTAGCCTTCCCGTTGGCTTTTGGCCAACTGCCCACTCACTTCCTTTTACCTATGCATCACAGTAACTTTTAACCCTTTACAGGTAAAGCAAGTAGAGAACAGCTACTAAGAGGGATTTTTATAGCTGGCTTCATAAAAGGGAACTAACTTCCCACCCCCTTCATTATATCTCATATGCTTCCAGAAGTCTTAAGAGCAACACTCCGATGCAGAAACTACAGAACCTGAACCATTAGAAAAGAGACTCAACCTTCTGTTGGTGGCCTCTGACTCAGATGATGAAAATGAACATGTCTGTCTGCACTGCTTTGGATCATTGAGCAGAACCTGTCATCAGCATGGAGACGCGTCCTCTGGAATGGTCTTTGAAGCATGAATGGTCATATGAATCTTCAGGGCATTTGGCATGTAAATATTTTGTGATGCTGGCTCCAACAGTGCCATGTGAACATCTGTTCTCATTTTCAGGTAACATCATAAACAAGAAATGGGCAGCAGTATCTCCTGCAAATGTTTGTCTGAGTGATTGGCTGAACAAGAAGTAGGACTGATTGGACTTGTAGGCTCAAGTTTTACATTTTATTTTTGAATGCAGGTTTTTTATATAATTCTACATTTATAAATTCAATTTTCATGATAGAGATTGCACTACAGTACTTGCAATGGGGGAACTGAGAAATACTATTTCTTTTTTTTACAGTGCAGATATTTGTAATAAAAAATATAGTGAGCAATGTACACTTTGTATTCTGTGGTGTAATTGAAGTAAATATATTTGAAAATGTAGAAAACATCAAATATTTAAATGATATTCTGATTGTTTAACAGCACAATTAATCATGTTACTAATCACAACTTTTTTAATCGCTTGACTGCCCTAGTAAAAACTAAGCATTGTGGTGAGGATCCTCACATTCATTCCCTTACATTTCTCAGGCCCAAATATTTACAATGAATGTATCCACCTTCTAGGTGTTGCCTTGCAGACTTTCCTGAGGATCAAGATTTGAGCAATAGAATGTAGCTGACATACTGTAATGTATTACATTTATAATACAGTTATGACTTGGTTTTCAAATGCTCAACACATCAATGGACATAATTTGATCAAATCTACTCAGTATTTATAAAATGAATTTAATAGTTGGGGGAGGTCCTTTTAAAAATTAAGTGCAGAACTGACAACCATGGAATCATGAGTCCTAAACTTACTCATACTACAGATACAACATGGGCAACAGCAGTGCACAGCCCTGTCCCCAATGCTGCCGTGCAAATATGACTCAGTCCAGATGTGAATGGGGGAAGGTGGTGTCTCTGCTCAGCTGCCAACAAAGGGGCAGACTGTGAACTGAGCTGGTGGTGGCTGTAATGTGGTCATGTGCCTCTGGAAACTGAACTGTTGCCAACAATTCATTTCAGCTGGGCCACAAAACAGCCATGAGATAGTAATTTTTTTCATTCGCTGCTGCTCTAGGGCCTGATCTGAAGTCAATGGAAAGACTGTCTTTGATTTCAGTGAGCTTTGGATCAGTTCCTAGGCTGGACTTGCTCTGGCATGTTTTAATCTTTTCTTCTTTAGGGTTTGGAATAAGCATCACACCAGTTGCAGGTGGACAGGATCTTAGGGCTTGATAGAAATAACATTGGCATATGCATCTGAGTCATTTTGTGAGTGAGATCCTAGCCCAGTTGCTTCTGAATTTTTCCCTCCTGTTTTAAGCAAACAGGTTATTCTATGGAAGAGAAGAAGTTGAGTAACTTACTGGTTGAGTTGAATGAAAATATATCCCTCTGACTTACACATGCGTCTCCGATTTTCCCACAATGATTGTCTTTTTCATGCAGGGGCTGAGAAACATAGAGGGATTTCCCTATTACAAAATCAGATTTCAAGTGTGTAGCAGAATTGATTTTTAGAGCAGTGGTTCTCAAACTTTGCTATTGATGACTCCTTTCACATAGCAAACCTGAGTGCCACCCCATCTTATAAATCAAACATTTTTATATTTAGCACTATTATAAATGCTGGAGGTTTTAGGCGGGAGACTGACAGCTTGTGACCTCCCCCTCCCCATGTAATGACCTCCTGAGGGGTCACAACCCCCAGTTTGAGAACCCGTTTTAGAGGCTGAACCTGAACCCTAGTAAACAGCTTTGTGATTGGAAGACTAGCAGGAATCATCCTAACGAGGCATTACGCATAGGCTTCCAAGGAGTTATTGTTCTGGTGTATGCCATTCACATAGTCCTTCATCTCCTTGTTTCTAATGCCCCTGCCCAGCAACTGCCTGCTTCTTTCACTTCTGGCCTAATCTACTTGACAGAAATGCCTGGAGGTGGGAGGTTTCTGGTCTTTTACTGCAGTTGTCCTGAGGCTACCACAACCTGCAGGGTGCCACTCACCACATCCACTGCCATGCTTGTCTAGTTTGTATGCTTACTGCTGCTCCTTAGTGGATGGCATACCAAAAGTGTTACGTCTGGATTCACAGCTACCCAAACTGCCAGCACCCTCAGGCAGAAGGTCTTTAATTCCAGGCACAGAAGTCTGTGTTAACTGGAGTGAAACATCCTGGGTTCTATCCCTATTATACAATAGTGCTGTCAGAACCAACTCGAGCTGTCTCTGAAGTCCAGTTGACTTTAGTGGGACCAAAATTAGATGGGGAGAGTATGTGTCTGTCTCTCTCATCAATTCCTGGCAATACCACCTAGGGTTCTTTCAGAATTTCCCCTATGTAGATTGATAGAGGAAGAGTCAATGACATTCTCCATCAGTAGCTGATCATTAAAGGTCCCACAGACAAACAGCTGGGGGTTGTTAACAGCATAACTTATGTGGTTCTTAAAAATTAAGCTTTCTTGCCATTTACCATGTACCAAATGGGCATGAGCTGCTTACATTAAATTGGATAAAATTCATTTTTCCTAACTGCCCCATACTTGATATTTCAGCTATAATTCTGTCTCAATCAGGTCATTGTTTCGTACTTCTCATTTCCCTTTCCAGACAGTCTAATCATCGTCTTTAACATTATCTCTCTGACATACACAGTTCAATATTTATCTGAAAAATGAAGACTTCATCGCCACCAGACCCTGTTCACTAGTTTGTCTTCATTCCGTGGTTCATTTCACATGACTAAATTAATAACAATCTGTGATCATGACACATCCCCTGTAGGATGCAATCTGGATTGTAAATGGTGCAGTGCTGAATGACACGGCTGTGTAGAGCAGTGGCTCTCAACCTTTCCAGACTATTGTACCCCTTTCAGGGCTCTGATTTGCCTTGTGTATGCCCAAGTTTCACCTCATTTTTAAACTACTCCTATGAAATCAGACCTAAAAATACAAAAGAGTGTCCCAGCACACTATTACTGAAAAATTGCTTACTTTCTCATTTTTACCATATAATTATAAAATCAAGTGAAATAAATATTGTACTTACATGTCAGTGGATAGTACACACAACAGTATAAACAAGTCATTGTCTATATGAAATTTTAGTTTGTACTGACTTGTTTCTAGTGCTTTTTAGATAGCCTGTCATAAAACTAGGCAAATATCTAGATGAATTGATGTACCCCCTGAAGACTGTTGCATACCCCCAGGGGTATGCGTACCCCTGGCTGAGAACCACTGGTGCAGAACTTTCAACAGTGCTGCGACTGTGTCATTGAGCTTCACAGGGGACTTTATCCATAAACACTATGTTTTCTCTGATGTAACCTCCTGTAGACAAAAGAGAGACCAAACTCATTTAGTGGAATTTAACTATTTTTAATTCCTCATAATCTCTCATAATTAGACCATTTGAAATAACAGGGTAGACTCATCCCAGGAACAACTCCCTGAGTTCCTTAGCGCTACATCAAGGCTGAATTTGGCTCAATAAGCTAGTGGGGAAAAGAAACCATCAAATATAGGGCTATTGTGTCTAGTCTTGTATTCTTACCTCCGTATCCTAACAGCTTGTATTCTCTCCCCTCTGCCCCCCCTTTTTTTTAAAGTTTGTAGGCTCTAGCCTTAGAACAGCTAGGCAATGTAGGGAGATAAGCAGTACAGACTTTCTAGTGTCTTAACCCCATTTCACATAGACGTGACATCATAATTCCTACATGACCACCTGTAGAGAAAAGCCAATAGTTCTCTCTTTATACTCATTTGATGCTTGCTCTCTCCACTGTGCCTGCCAACAAGCGGGCTGAACTGACAAATATAATAGCATGTTGTTGTTGTTTTTCTTCCTACTGTCAGAGATTTCTCCTCTACAGCTCTTTCCACCTGGAGCAACCTTTCTGTATCTCTTTGCCTCATCAGCTCTCCACTTTTTTCACTCTTTGACCAATAACACTCAGTGTGTGTTGAATGTAAATTAGAAGGGAATTGCTGCATTAGCTTGTCCAGTCTTCATCTGCCTTAGCTTATGCATTGCTAGGGAGAGACCTTTCTCCCTCATATGTTGTCCAAGGGAGGAACACCAGGCCAGATGGTTCAGGAACTGGGTGAGTAAGGGCTGCAGACCCTGGCTGGGGGTCTATGGAGAAGATTGTTGGCTTCAAAGGTATAAACATATGCATGTTTTGCTGTGGACTTTTTTCCTGTGCTGAGTTTGCTAGATATAACTTTCTATTTCTTCTTCAAGAGGAGTCTCTGCCAGGTCAGCTACATCCCTTTGAGAATTAGTGCCACATGTCCACTTCTTTACAGCAAATCTGCCAATAGTGCAGCTGGTGATAGCCCATGGCAAAGGGGAAGTTTCTGTAGTCACTGGTAATTTCTTGTAACAGGGACTTAGCTGCCATCAGGTCATTCTGCTCTCCTTGTGCTCAGCTTGGCTCTGTTTGGGGATGGAAAACACAACCTCTGTACTCAAACTGGGAGCTGCACATTCTTTTACTCAGCGCTCCATATTCTCCAGCATGTCAGACGGGGCTGTCTCCCAGCAGGGTCCAGGATAAAAGATTTCAGTGGCAAAGTACCAAAATCTGGACTGTGGCCTGCCCCAGTAAGGGCCTACGGGGTAGCGGTAGAGGTAGAGCAAGAGGCCTTGAGCCCACCCCCACCTCCTTTCATGGCCCAAGCAAAGATAAAACACATTAATCTGTGTTACCGGGCAATTTGAACCTTGTTCCCTCTGTGAAACAAATCACCCATAAAGGGGTAGGGAGAAGGTGTGGTCATTGCCCTGGGCACTAGCCCATAGAGTGAATCATGTGTCTTGCAGGACAGGGGATAATCTGAGTCCCTCAATGGATAGTTTGGGATACTCCCAATGATGCCCAGGAGTCCTGGAGGATGCATAATCTCTCCTGATGCTGCTTGTGGGCCACAAGGCTCTGTTCTGGCCCCTACACTGAGGTGTATCCACAAGTAGAGGCAGGAGCATTAAATAAGTAGAAATTGAACTATATTCTCAGTAGGTCACTTTGAACTCACCCCCTCCACCAGGAGGCAATGTTTAGAATTTGCGAAGGTCAACTCAAGTTTGTGAATTATTTTGGTGAACCTTTCAGGTTTGTCTGGGAAAAAATTCAGTGTAGAATTCCTGACTATTGTCATACATTGTAACAGTCTTAGCTCTGGCAAGAAAATTGCTATTGGGCACCATTAACATATAGCGGAAATATTGTAGTGGCTATCCAAATAACATGAGTCTATGGTGTTACCTCTGACTATAGTATATTGTCCTTCCAGGCAGAGCAAACAAAGCTCTTAATTTTTCCACAGCTCACTTTTTGTTCTTTTGCCCATAGATGGCAACTCCGGAGCACCCACAGAAAAAAAAAAAGTGTGCTCAGCACCCACTGGCAGCCCTGTGGATCAGCGCCTCCCACCCACTGGCGACCCCACCAATCAGTTCCTTCCTCTCTCCCCTGGTGCCTCCCACCTGCTGGTGATCAGCAGTGTGCAGGAGGTGCTGGGGCAGGGAAGGGGAGGAATGGGGACAGGAAGAGGCGAAGGAGGGGTGTGAAGAAGCAGGGCAGGGGTAGGGCCTGAGGTGGAGTGGGGGCGGGAAGAGGCGGGGCAGGGTTTGGAGGAAGGGATGGAGTGAGGGCAGGGCAGGGATTGAGCACCCCCCAGCCTCTGAGTAAGTTGGCGCCTATGCCTTTGGACCTGGACTGTGAACCAGCTGCTTCGTCATTTTACACTTGGCCATTTCAGATTCCAGTGGGTCAGAGATGAAGAAGGGAGCCAGCTATAGTGGCCTGGAAATAAAATAATTGATGTTTTCTCCCAAACATACCCATTAGTCAATATCAGCTTAATCAAATTCCATCCATTATTCACTATTGTATCTATTGAGGTCAGGCATGGGTATTCCAATTACATTAAAATGTTTTCCCATAATGTCAATACAATATATGTCACACAGTAGAATTGCTTATTAGTGTGAGCACCAAGTCTTAGCCCTACAGTTAGGCCTACTTCCTTTCAGTAAGATGGTCCTCTAGGTTATACATCCATGCAGGTTGTAGTGGGGTGGGAAGACCTCCTTACTGTGGTTCAAAGACTACTTTATGCTGTGCCCACAGAACAGAAGAGTCTCCAGCAAGCCATTGCATCCCTTCCTACATAAGTAAAGGGGAAGTGGGTTGTCCAGGTAGGGTACAGATCCCACTTTTCTACCCCTGCAGTGTGGAGCCATGCAATAATTCTGATTAATGCACACTAGTGTTTGTGGTCCCAGCTTACTGACTTAAAAAGACAAATTCTTCAAAGAAATTCCCTCATGGTGTACTTTAGAGAAACTCACACAAAACCGTCATCTTTCAAAATGGCTGCCATCTCCCAATGCTCATGTTTCAACTTACTGGTCTCTTTTGCAACTTTCTAAATTTCCAACAGTGGTTTTGTAACCTTATCTCTGAACTACCTAACATTTGTTTTTTATTTTTCATTCAACCGCTTTCAAAAGCCAGCGCTTACCCACAGTTTCTTTAGTATAAACACTGGTATCTGAGATATCACAGCTTTATCCCATACTTATTTCTATCTAATTATAGGAAATAAGGCCCTGATCCAAAGCCCACTGGAGTCAGTAACTGTGTACAGTAAGTTTGAGTAAATGTTTTATTAGAAGTAACTACTGTATAACTAGTTCACAACAATAATGCTGTTTTAAATAAACAACTATCTGCTTTGTTAGCTAAGTGGGCAGACATTTGGTTCCCCAGATGCTAGTTGTCTTGAAGTTTTGGTAGCTAACGGCCAGATCCAACAGCCACTAAAATAAAAAGGAACTTCTCAGTTGACTCAAACGGAGTTGGATTGAGCTTTATAGAAGCAAAAACTCCTAGATGTCCTGCAGACACCCCCCTACATAGTGTGGTACACACTACTTTGAGGTACACACACACACACACACACCCCTCTTAAAGAGAACTTTTAGGAGAATGAAATTATGGATGATGAGCTCCAAGGTTTTAGGCTGACAGACCACATTCCATCACCTAGGAGGAGGCCTTCAGTCCATTATTGAAAAGCCCTATAGAAAATAATACAGAATGGTGACCTTTCGATTGAGTCCTTTAGCATGTGACAGTGTTAGTTTGTAGATTTGTAATGATTTCTTTTCTCTGCCTATTTACTGTGTCTCCAAATGCTGTACAGTGTTAAGCTTACCAGCTGAGCCAGTACTACAGCATGAGAAAAATCTGTTAGAAGATGTTGAAACACGTGCCACAGAGGAAAATGGCATGAGGGAGACAGCCAGGCTTGGCTGACTCAGGAAAGTGACAAACAAGTTTGGGTGCTTCCATTTTGAGGTACCAGTTTGAGAAGGGGCATGACTTTGAGAAATTGCTGAGCAATTGCTATCTGAAAACCTGGCCCTTTTAAGGTGGCTCAAGTCGGACACCAAAAATAGAGATGCTCACAACCTTGGCCAGAAAGTGCATGCACTTGGCCTAGCATTGCTGTCAGGTTGGTAGGGACAGTAAGCCCAATGGGAGATCAAAGGAAAAAGTTACTGTGTGACACCCAAGCTCCAGACTAGCTCATCTCTTTTTGCACCATGCCCTGTGAGAGATGCTTGCAGGTAACTCAGGCATGCAAATACCAGATGTGCACTGCAAATGAAGTACTAGCACACATGTGCAGCCAGTTAGGAGCAAGCAAATGTGTGTGCAAACTTTGATAATTCCTCTTTTAAAATTGGCCAGCATGAATTCATGATTTGTGTCAGTGGAGTTGAAGGCTGGAGGCATGCTGGGCAAAGTATGGGAACCTGCTCAACTATGCACAGTGTGACAGGTTGGATCAGAGAGCCCCCCTGGAGAGCTGCCCCTGATGTGCCAAGACTACTTCTGCCCCTGCTTTCCTTCCCCGTCAGCTTAGGACTTCAGTGCCCTGCCTGGTTTGAGACAGACTCACAAGCCTGCTGCAAACCCAGACCCAGGTCTGAATTTCTTGCCCCATCAGTGGTAGGCTTACCTGAAAGCAGCTAACAGAAGTGTTCCTATCTTTAACACTCAGATGCCCAACTCCCAATGGGGTCCAAACCGAAATAAATACATTTTACCCTGTATGAAGCTTATAAAGCTTATACAGGGTAAACTCATAAATTGTTCACCCTCTATAACACTGATAGAGAGATAGGCACAGCTGTTTGCCCACCCAGGTATTAACACATACTCTGGGTTAATTAATAAGTAAAAAGTAATTTTATTACATACAGAAAGTAGGATTTAAGGGGTTTCAAGTAGTAATAGACAGAACAAAGTGAATTACCAAGTAAGATAAAATAAAACACACCAGTCTATGTCTAATACAGTAAGAAACTGAATACAGATAAGATCCTCACCAGTTCGAGAATGCTTCCTTTTACAGACTAATCTCCTTTTAGTCTGAGTCCAGCAATCACTCACACCCCTTACAGTCACTGTCCTTTGTTCCAGTTTCTTTCAGGCATCTTTGGGGGTGGAGAGGCCCTCTCTTTAGCCAGCTGAAGACAAAATGGAGGGGTCTCCCCTAGGCTTAAATAGACTTTCTCTTGTGGGTGGAGACCCCCTCCTCTCTCCTAAGCAAAGTCCAGCTACAAAGTGGAGTTTTGGAGTCACCTGGGCAAGTCACATGTCCATGCATGACTGAGTTCCTTACCAGCCAAGCCACATTCCTGGGAAAGTCCAAATGTGGATTGGTGTCTCCAAGTTAATTGTTGGCTTAAGTGTTTCTTGATGGGGCACTTACTGAGAATAGTCTTTTCTCAGGAAGCTGAACAACTGCTTCACTACAACCTACTTAGAATCAAACAAGTATGCAGCCAATAGTCATAACTTTGAATACAAAAATGATACATGCATACAAATAGGATAATAGATTCAGTAGATCATGACCTTTACAGAGATATGTTACATGGCATATGTAGCATAAAACAGTGTTTCTCAAAGTGGTGGTCTGCTGACTGGTGCCGGTCTATGAGCCATCAGCTGCCGGTCCGTGGCGAGTTTCCTCATAAGAGCGTCGAATAGGATAATACTATAGCACCGGTCCCTGGCACATTGGAAAAAAAAATTGTCGGTTCCCCACATCATATAGCTTGAGAAGCACTGGCATAAAACACATTCTAGTTATGTTTTATATATCTATATCTGTATCTGTTTATCTATATCTATCTATCTATCTATCTATCTATCTATCTATCTATCTATCTATCTATCTATAGATATATATCTATATATAAAAGCATATTTCCATAAAGCCTTATGGGTGGCACCATCACACATGGATTATATCTTGAATTCAATAGCACCTTTTACTTGGAGCATTGTACAAATGATACACATATAGGCATTTCCGTATCTCCCCACTCAAATGCAGCCATCTCTGAGGTGCTGCTGATAAACAGTCTGGAACAATACCATGTAATTGTTTAGGGCAGGAAGCAAAGAACAGCTTGTGTTCTGTTCAGATTACAGAGGCAATTAAGGTAGGGAGAACCTATACAGTGGTTATTTGTACTTGGCTAGGACATTGGATAAAATCTCTTCCAAAAACTGCCACTGACTCTTCAGTGACAATGCTAGACCACACTGTAAATTTTATCTCTCATCCAGCTGATGGAACCTAAAATAGCACAGTGGCCTCCTAACTCCATGCTTGAGTACTGGTTCAATATTGACTCAGACACCACTTCCTGTAGAACCTCTGAGGTCTTGCATCCAAACACTGACCACACCTACTCCTGCTTGGCTTGTAAGAACTGACAAGTCCTAGCCTGAGGCGGGAGGGCTTCAGGCCATGTTTAGAGCCATTGTTTCTAAGACTACCAAGCATGCAGGTTGCCATCAGCAGGCTGCCAGCAACCTCTCCCTGCATCCCCTCTACATGCTCGCACACTGACACACCAGTAAGAACTTGCCTGTGAGTCACTCCATTCTGTTCCCCTGGTGGGTGTCTTCTGAAAAGGGCAAGGCACATGGGTTTGGATTCCTTTTATAAAAATGTCCTTTTACAATCAGTGTAATCTTTCCATTCCAATCCCTTTCAGCATCAAGACTGGCAAGTGCAAATCGGTAGGGAATGTCTTGCAGAATATTTGGCTCAGCATGAGTAACAGTCTCAAATGTAATTTTTTTATTTTTATTTTTTGGCAAAAAGCATAGTGTAAATATAGTATAAGGAGAAGATGAGGAGAGAGGTTTTGTAAATAATGGGGCAGTGAGGAAACACGGGGCAAGGAGCATGGACATTGCCCCATAAAGGAAGAGTGCTTTTGAGAAAGGACTTTGAGCAAACAGCCAATTTAGTGGATCGATATTATGTTTTGTATCAGCCAAACTGAGAAAGTGTTGGGGGGGGGGGCGGGAATCTGAACTGACTAAGTACATTTGCTTTTTGGCTGGGACTAGGTTTATTTTGCAATATGATTTGCCAATGTTGTTCACTGACTTCAAGCATGCGGGGGTGGGGGGGGAATCAATTTGCAATTAATAATCTCTCTCCTTCCCCTACCATTTAGAGAAATATAAAACACAGATCAGAACAAACCATCTAAATATTTTATGTGATATTTTACTTCCAGAAGTATTTGCGTTTTAGTGGTCGATTACTTCAAGTGGTCTCTGTACTCCATATAGTGCGTATATGTGTCCTTTGTAAATCAATCAGTTATTATCCAGTGCAGTGTTTCTGGGATTTGTATAACAACCTTGCATTCCACTAACACATTGATTTCTATGTTTGTGTAGGTCATACAGTATGTAATGCACAGGGCAGGTGGCACCATGGCAGTGATTCATGGAAAAAAAGAACCTACATGTTACAGCTGACTGGAAAATATAAGAGAGGGGAATCATAATTTTTGTTTCAATTTTTTTCTGTTTTTATATTGAAATTTTGTCAAAATTCTGACATTTGAAAAATTTTGACCAGTTCTGGTTGGGTTAAAAAACAAGGGGGGGGGGATTTTCCTGCCCAAAATTGAATTTTTTTGACTTTTTTTACATTGAAATGAGACATTTTGACATTTTTCATCAACATTTTTGAAATGAGAAAAATTTCAACTAGCTTTACTAACTTCACTGTCATAGTAGCTGCACCCTCATGGCCAGAGAGTCTCAGGCACCATACCACTTGCACCTCATTCTATGTTAAGGGCAATGGGTCATCCCAATAGGTTTCAGCAGAAGATATCTACAGAAGCAGAATTCAAGACTATCTGGTATACTAATCCTTTGCCCAGAAGATCTTGACTGGAAGGGTTCGTTATGAGCAAATAGTAAAAACATCTACTTTTTTTAATGATTGCAGTGGTGGTGAATGGTGCATATTGACAATACTGTATGTTAAGGACACAGACTAGGTAAAGCAAGGCTCGGGCATTGTGAGCTCCTAGGATTCCCAGCTCAGCCCACACCCTATATCATCTTTTCTCTGTAGAAAGACACTCCCACCTCCTTAATATCTGAGGTGGTAACGATCACCTACCTTACTGGCTCATCAGAAAAAAGTGCATCAATTCTGATTGGCAAAGACCACCTCTGCAAGAAGAGTGAGCACTTAGTTTAGTCTTTGTGAACATTAATTACACCTGTCCTCGGGAGCCAAAAAACCTTACAGCATTATAGGTGAAACCGCGTTATATCGAACTTGCTTTGATCCACCGGAGTGCGCAGCCCCACCTCCCTGGAGTGCTGCTTTACCACGTTATATCCAAATTTGCATTATATCGGGTCTCATTATATCGAGGTAGAGGTGTACTTTGATTTTCCTATTGGAAGATCCCACTCACAAATATGGAAAAAGAACCATGCTGGCTGCACTGGTGGTACCTACTATTGGCCTAGCTTTCAAAGCACTGTTTAAGGAATTAGCCGCATGACTTCCATTAATATCAATGAGCCAGACTGTACACTGCACCCCGTCTGCATTGTACAACATTTTCAGAGAGAGCTCTCTGTCTAGGGTTTTCTGCCCCACCCATCCTGATGCTATCTGAGCACTTGAAAGAAAAGTTGTGCAACAAGGAAAGAGCCTGATGCACCAGGATGTGGTCAGGCTTGAATGGGCCATGCAGCTCTGAATATCGCCTCTTACTGATTTTTGCAAGTGACTCAAGGTGAGAGCTCTGAATATGATTCATAAAACACAAGGCTCAGTTCAAGCAGGCATGAACTGACATGTGGCAGGCAGAAGCAGGGCTTCCAATACACATTTAGGGAGCAGCTCTCCTTTTGAAGCAGCCTGAAAACAGGGTGTGAAGCTGTTTTCCATGCTGACAATGTGGTCTCCACCAAGAGGCCTGCAGGAATGATGTCTAAAGAGAAAAACAAGGTGTAGTTCCAGTCACACTTAATGGATACCATAGGAAGTGTGCTGTCATAGGGCCAATAGCCAAAAGCACACTCTGGAAATAGCCTGGAATTAGAACTCCAGATCCCAACACTCCTCAAACTTTGGGGCAGTTTGGATCCAGATTCAAACTTTGCAGTTTAGTCCCATCTCTAATAATTGTCAGGCCCATGGAAAAACTAAACAAATTGTCACTAGAATAGTGTGAGGAAAAAGCAACTAATCAAATAAAATGGTGTGTTTGCTTATTTGGATGGTTACAGCTTTGGTGATTGTTCATAAAGGGAAGGCGTGCATTGCCAAGAGCAGAATTTCCTAGCTCAAAATTGGGCAGTGATGTACACTGCACAAGTTATGCAAATCAGATAGTGGGACAGATTGTTAGGTGGTTTAAACTGGGGTAGTGCTACTAAGAGGTAGTGTGGCCTAGCAGATGATGCACTAGACTGTGGGTCAGGAGAGACCTGGGTTCTAGTCTGAGCTCTGGCCTGCTGGTTGACCCTGGGCAAGTTGCTTTCCCTGTGCTGCAGTTTCCCCATCTGTAAAATTGGGATAATGATGATAAACTTTGTAGGGTGCTTGGAGAGCTAATGATAAGCTAGACATTACTGTGAAGGAAAAAGAATCACTCTTGTAAACCATAACCTCATTGTCAGAATCTTCACTGCCCCAGGGCTGGATCTGCTATTACTTGTATAGTAACCTCATTGCAGAATTATTTCTGAGTGTTTTATTGTTCACAGTTGTATGTATCTTACTCATAAATTTCAATTATCTGTGTGATATCTGTAGTCTCAGGGACACCTTTGAATACAATTAAACAGTGATAATCACCTATGCGTGTGGGGAAAAATGAAGGTTAATGTGTTGCTAGTATCAGAGGGGTAGCCGTGTTAGTCTGCATCTGCAAAAGCAGCAATGAGTCCTGTGGCACCTTATAGACTAACAGACATTTTGGAGCCTGCATGCATCCAATGAAATGGGTATTCACCCACGAAAGCTCATGCTCCAAAACATCTGTTAGTCTATAAGGTGCCACAGGACTCTCTAATGTGTTGCTAGTTAGGGAGGCTGACCAGAAAGAACACACAGACAAATGCAGATGCATGTTTTCTCATATAACCTAAGTATAAAACCTCCCATGGATCAGTCCAATAGCAGATGCATTTGTTTACATGGAAAACTAACACACCCAGAAGATCGGCTCCTCAGATCCTCTGAGGCCATTTGATTACATTTATCAAGTTAGTGAGTGTGGTACTCTTTTTACAAACAGAGAAATATGCATCACTTTTTGATCCAAAGGCCATTAAACATTAATTGGGAAGACTAGTGCGGTGCTTTGGATCAAAAGCCCTAGATTGGGCCCCAAGTGTGCTGGTTGTATGGAAATGAGTCAGAATGGTCTAACCTGCTTTGAGGGCCAGATCACAAATCTCCTATTGTACTAGAGTTAGTCTCATAGTTCACTGATGATATTCACAACCAAAGAAATGTAAAGCTATCAGAGTAAGTCACGCCTGGAGAGGACACAGTGGAAAATTTGCAAATGTCAAACAAGGTTGTTGGTTGCGTACACTGGTCTCAGCATTGAGACAGTTACTTAATTTTACTGACTTGGAACTTGCAGGTTCCAAACTCTGTTCTGCAAGGTGAGAAAACAGAAAACCAATTTGGAGAGAAGAGAGAACATTGTTATTGCAGCACTTAGCTTGGGAATTGGTTTCTAGGAAAACGGCCATTTTGTGCCATGAGGGACAGCCATCCTGTTTTTATTAGTGTAGCTTGTTTTAATTTTGCCACTCTGGTAAGATTACAGGCCAAATGTCAAATATAAGGTTGAGAATGCAGGCACTGCCCAGCTGTATCTTTGCCCCACACCATCACCTACAGTACGCCTGCTACTTGGTTATTGGACCCTCCAGCAGTTCTGCTACTGCAAATCCACTTCAGTCCTGACTTGCAGCATTCCCTGCCCTTCCCGTCCTTGCCTCTCTCTCAGCTCTGTGCAGTATCTCCTGCTCATTCGCACATTTGCTGCACTATGAACAGATGGGTGCTGATGAGTAACTGGACGTAAAATCCTGGTGAAGATATGGCACTTTGAATTTTTCACACAAGTTGCCGGGGTGAGTTGAAAACTAGGCTCTATCATAAGCTGACCTAACTCGTGTGAAAACTACAAGCTAAGTTTCTTTAGATTATGAATCGTGTTTATTATGGTAGTGCCTAAGAACCATACAAGAATGGGACCTCAGTGTGCTAGGTAAAACTGGAAGGTCCCTCCCCTGATCAGCTAAATAGAGCAGATAGAACCAGGGACGAGAAGAGGTAGAACACGCTGGTGGAGCTAACAATGTGATGGTAGCAAATGTAATGGTTTCATGATTTTTTGAGGGGCAGGTGTAGTTAGAAGGGGATGAGCTAACTGGGAAGTGTCAGGGGGTAAGAGGGGCAGGTGTGGAGTGAGGCTGAGGTGAAGAGACAGAGAAGGAGGGCTGGATCAAATAGCACAGGGCTGAGAAAGCCTGGTCAGAACTGTACAAGTTTCTCTGAATGTCCGGAGTCCCTGCTTTGGCGGCTTCTGCCCCTATGGGCTGGAGTGTTTGGTTGGCTCTTCTCTGACGTCTTCTCCCAGGGCCATTGGTGTGGGGGGAAGGAGAGGCAACATGGGTCCTAGTGCCACCAGAAGGGCACTTCAGTTAGCAAAGGGCATGCCCTGTGTTCTCCGTGAAGGCAAGGTCTCAGTCAAGAGCTCCCATAGTTCTGCAAGGGCTCTTGGGCAGCACCCATTTCTGGGCCCTCACATGGCTCTGCCAGTGCACCTCAGCTCTGCCAAGCTGTGCCCTCTGGTGTTGCCTTTCTGGACAGATGCTGTGTTCAGGTATACTGAACAGCGAGGGCACCAAGTGACTTTCCCTTCTGAGGTGAACAGAATATGAACTTTGGCCTCCTAATAAGAATTGCTGGTGCAGCCTCACTCATCACTCGGCCTCACCTTCTAGCCCTTGTGCAAAAGTGACATCACATCTATCAGACCTTTTACATTGTACCATAAAGTGTGAAATTAAAGAATAAAAGCACTTGCCCCATGACAATCGTCCTATGGCAGGAATTCAACTGCATTAGTGTAAGACATGATATAATTGAAACGTCTGGCAGATTTCCCACATCATAATTGTTATTCCTCACTAGCTAGGATTAGTCACTACTTCTTACAAGCCCTGACACAAAGCTTGCAAGTTATTCAGTTAATCCCCACTTATGGGATAAATATTGCATCCTATGGGAAATTTGGCAGTGACTTTCTTCCATCCTATTGCATAGTGATGCATTGTGTGTCTTACAACTGAAGTTAGGGGTTCGGGGGTGGGGGAAGAAATAAGGTGTGATTGATGCCAGCAGACTTCATCTGTCAGAAAGTAGCTGGATCAGCAGGAAAGTTTAGTACAAAATAGCTCATTGAAACACAGAGTGGTAAATGCCTGATTCTCCTTCTCAAAACACTAGAGTATTCCACCTTTACTGTTTTAAAGCAATAAATAGTCCTCAATTCTAGCTGGGATATACCTACTAACGTTTTCTTCCTTCTTTTTCCCCATAATAGCATACTGCTGCTGGAAATGGTGGTGTTGCCTTCTAGCTCATGGGGGTAACATTTTTAAAAGCACCTAAGTCTCATTTTGAAAAGTGCCTAGGTGCTAAACCTCCATTGAAATCATTGGGATTTAGGCACCTACATACTTTTGAAAATCCCATTAGGTGCCTGTCTGCATGTGTAGTTGAAGTACCTAAATACTTTAAAAATTCTAGCCCTAAGTCACTTAGGTGCTTTTGAAAACATCACCTTATGAGCATTTAGTAAATACAGCAATGGCCAAAGCTTCAAATTTTCTGTTGAAGTTTGAAACTATCAATTTTGCTCCTGTGTTTTTCCATCTGCAATCAAATGATGGGTGCAGATTTGGGTACTTTCATTAATGACCTGATATGCATCCACAATCAGGTAAGTGTTGCAAGTATTCAACAGCTGTAATTTGTTTGGAAGGTGCAAAAATGCAGCTGCCAGTTGCTCCTGCAAAATGGGAAGTTGGAGCTTAGCTCTTTTTCAGAAGTTAACTCAAAGATACCAGAGCAGTCCAGCAGATGATTGAAATCAATGGACCTAGGCTGATTAACACAAGCTAAGGATCTGACCAACTGTAATAAGGTAAAGAGTAGTGCTGCTTGGAAAAGCATAAATATTTTCTGTAAAGAAAATATTCAAAATAAATTAGAATTTGTATTTATCTTCCCAAATTGTTTTTTCATTAGAAAAATCCTAAACAAATATTTCCACTAAACTCAGTGGGTTGTTTTTTTTTGGAGGGGTGGGGAGAGGAGGTTGGTGGGTTTCAATATCCAAAAAGTGAAATTAAATTTTGTGGGACTCAGTTATTCATCAAACAGCTGTCTTCTTCTTTTGAAAATTTACATAATCTAATTTTTTTAAATGAAAAATCATGACTAGGTTTAGTAAAGAGCTAGCAGGGTTATTGAACATGAACAACTTTTCTGATAAGCTGACCTGTAACTAACCACAACTTCCAAAGTTTCTGAGTCTAGTATGCACTGGGGCTTAGATAAAGTCAGGCATGGATTCTTCAGGAGTTTTCTCTGTTGGTCCTGGGTTAGCCCACAAAGCACTTGCTGGTGGGTTTGGTACAAATGAGATCCTGTGCGTCAGAGTTTTCTGTGCTCCTTTCCAATCTCTTGCCCTACCTGGTGGACTCCCACCCTACAAGACACTTCAGGACTGGTTTGGATTCTGATCCAAGCCACAACAGGCCAAATTAACTCTGCTCTAACTCTAAAACCAGTGGGGTTACACCAGGTTATGCTTAAATAAATTTGTTAGTCTCTAAGGCCTGGTCTATACTACGCGTTTAAACTGAATTTAGCAGCGTTAAACTGATTTAACCCTGCACCCGTCCACACAATGAGGCCCTTTATATTGATATAAAGGGCTCCTTAAACCAATTTCTGTACTCCTCCCCGATGAGAGAGTAGCACTGAAATCGGTATTGCCATGTTCCGACATGGTTAGTACAGGTCGGCTTATCAGAAAAGTTGTTCATATTCAATAACCCTGCTAGCTCTTAACTAAACCTAGTCATGATTTTTCATGGGTTAGTGTGGCCGCAAATCGACAGTATTGGCCTTCGGGCAGTATCTCACAGTGCACCATTGTGACCGCTCTGGAAAGCAATCTGAACTCGGATGCACTGGCCAGGTAGACAGGAAAAGCCCCGCAAACTTTTGAATTTCATTTCCTGTTTGTCCAGCGTGGAGCTCTGATCAGCACGGGTGGCGATGCAGTCCCAAATCCAAAAAGAGCTCCAGCGTGGACCGTACAGGAGATACCGGATCTGATCGCTGTATGGGGAGACAAAGCTGTTCTATCACAGCTCCGTTACAGAAGATGAAATGACAAAGCATTTGAAAAAAATCTCCAGGCTATGATAGACAGAGGCCACAGCACAGTGCTGTGAGACAAGTGTAAAAGGAAAGCCAAAGAATACAATGGACGCTCATGGAGGGAGGGAGGGGGTACTGAGGACTCCAGCTATCCCACAGTCCCCGCAGTCTCCGAAAAGTATTTGCATTCTTGGCTGAGCTCCCAATGTCTGAAGGGTCAAAAACATTTTCCTGGGTGTTTCAGGGTATACGTCGTCAATTTACACCCTTCCCCCCGCCCCGAAAGAAAAGGGGAAAAAATCGTTTTTTGACTTTTTTCAATGTCACCCTATGTCTACTGCATGCTGCTGGTAGACAGGGTGCTGCAGCGCTGAACACTGGCATCCCCTTCCCAGTTGCAGACAGTACAATGTGACTGCTATCTATTGTCATCATCAGCCTGTGAGTGCTCCTGGCTGGCCTTGGTGAGGTTGGCTGGGGGCGCCTGGGTAAAAATGGAAATGACTCCCAGTCATTCCCGGCAGGTGATACAGAACGGCTGGTAACCGTCTTCATCATAGCAACTGGAGGCTGAGCTCCATCAGCCCCCCTCCTTTTCATGTCAAAAGAAAAGATTCTGTACTGCCTGGACTATCATAGCAGCGGGAGGCTGGGCTTCTCTCCCCCACCACCCTTTAATGTCCTGCCTGGACTATCATAGCAGCTGGAGGCTGCCTCCTCCTCATTTTATCTCACTAAAAAGTCAGTGTTTCTTATTCTTGCATTCTTTATTACTTCATCACACAAATGGGGGGACACTGCCACGGTAGCCCAGGAGGGTTGTGGGAGCAGGGAAGCAATGGGTGGGGTTGTTGCAGGGGTACCCCCTAGAAAGGCATGCAGCTCATCATTTCTGCGGATTCTCTGGGTCTCTGACACTGAGCGGCTGTGCTCTCTGGTTCTCTAATACACTTGCCCCATATTCTAGGTAGAGCTGACTCTATTTTTAGATAAAACATAAAGAAGGGAATGACCCGGGGAGTCATTTCCATTTTTGTCCATGCACCCCCGGCCGACCTCAGCGAGGCCAGCCAGAAGCACCCATGACAGCAGCAGATGGTACACAATGACTGATAACCATCTTTTCATTGCCAATTTACAATGGCATGGCAGACAGTGCAATAGGGATGGTAACCGTCTCTGCTACCTTGCAAAGGCAAATGAATGCTGCTGTGTAGCACTGCAGCATCGCGTCTGTCAGCAGCATCCAGTACACATACAGTGACAGTGACAAAAGGCAAAAAGGGCTCCAGGGTTGCCATGCTATGGCATCTGCCAGGGCAATCCAGGGAAAAAGGGCGCGAAATGATTGTCTGCCGTTGCTTTCACGGAGGAAGGATTGAGTGACGACATTTACCCAGAATACCTGCGGCAATGTTTTTGCATTGGGATCTCAACCCAGACTTCCAATGGGCGGGGGAGACTGCGCAAACTATGGGATAGCTACGGGATAGCTACCCACAGTGCAACGCTCTGGAAATCGACGCTAGCCTCTGTACATGGACACACACCGCTGAATTAATGTGCTTAGTGTGGCCAGGTGCATTCGACTTTATACAATCTGTTTTACAAAACTGGTTTATGTAAAATCGGAATAATCTCGTAGTGTAGACATACACTAAGGTGCCGGAAGTACTTCTGTTCTTTTCAACAGGGGCAAGCTTGATCCAGCAGGTTAAACAGTGTCATTAACAGTCTGACATCTTCCATTTGTTTCTGCTGGTCATTTTGTTTTCCCAACATCTGACAGATATATTTGCCTTGTGGGGCTTTTAAGCATTCTTGTGTGGCAACTAAGTTAGCAACACAGACATTTTTCTTTATTCATTCATGGCATATTAGTGACTACAGAGAAAAGAGCTGTTAGATCATCTTGCATGTCACCCCTGCCAGTGTAGGCTTGTCCCCTACAGTAGTACTTTGTCCATTCCTGTTTTAAATAAGGCCTTGATCCAAAACCCACTGAAGCCCCATGGAAAGAATCCCTTTGATTTCAATTGACTTTGGATCAGGCCCTAAAGCTATGATGCACCTATCCCTTCCTAACGGTGTTTATTCTACAATCTAATAAATCTCACTCTGAGGTTATATTAATCCAATATTCAACTTAGATTTTAATTTTGTCCTAATTAGCTATACTTTATTCCGTGGGGAAAACCCTCACACACTTTGTGATTTGAGTTGATTTTGAAATACCTGCAGGTGTCTTGGAGTCAAATTGCAGAGTCAGTTGGCATTCGCAAGCTTTATTTTTCTCCCCTTCAATCCTTACTGAGAATTTTGTGTGAGAAGGTTATTTTTCTGTTTCCTCTCCTACATCCCTTTGTCATACAAGGTCACTTCCTCAGCTGGGGACTGGTTAGACTTTAATTCTGCAGCCATGGAAAATTATTATCAAATGGAACTAGTTTTAATGCAGATAATTAACTGGCACATCCGGTACTTGGTTATATTTTAACAGGTTAATATTGCACAATTGCCTTCAGCAGTAGTGACTGAACTCAAAAATAAGTTTTCACAGAACCCTGTTTTCACTTAACTTTAAAACATAGATGGGCTTGACTGTGGGCCTGATTCTCCCTTGCAACAAGCCCATCTTATGCTTCTCTGGCAGAGTACAGGGGACTTTAACTGGGTGGAACTTGGCCACTGAGAACACTCCCATTTAGGGAGCCTTCCTGGCTGGTGTACAGTTCATATAAGAATTCTGCTCTGGCCCTGCTCCCAACACTTGGGTGTGGGGGATTGGGGTGTGTCTTGATACATGGCTGGGATGTGCTGCACTATGGCTATTCTGCATTTCCAAAGATTATGGGAAGTAGAGTGTATGGTAGCCCAACCCTGGGGCTGCTCGGAATTACACCAGGGGCCAGGCAGAGCCTTGCATGGCCCCAGAATACACAGAGCACAAAGGTGGCTTCAAGCTTGCTCCTCCTATTCTCTACCTGCCCCAAGTGCAGCGGTGGAGTGACTGTGAATCAGACCTGTTTCTTTAAGGCATAATCCATGGTGATGGGATACAGTGGTGCACCATGGGAGCATCCAGCAGTGCAACCCTTGATGCACCTGCCCCATGTCAGGAGGAGTGAATGAATCAAACAGCTTATGCACAAAGGGTTGAGTTAAGGCCTACCTTCATCCTTTGCGACCTGAAAAACATTCTTAACATAGGGGATCTTGTATGACATATGTATCATTATATAGGATAATATTGATAAATATCTCTATTAGCTGTATTTGTGAATGTTGATTCCTATATGGAAAAATGATTGATTTGTAACAAGAGGAAATATAACAGTAAGTTGTAGCTGGGTTGGGAGTAAGGAGTCACAGATTGGGGAATCCTAACGACAGCATGTTTGTAGACTGCATTCATCACTCCAGTTAAAGAGTGTGGCAGTCTTTCCATTACAACTTCTCCTTACTGGGATTTGTAACTAATGTTAAGAAAAATTCCCCAGAACTTGTTTCTACCTGCTACATTTCAGGCTATGTTCCAGGCAAGCCCATTTACAGCCAGATCCTCAGATGCTAGAAATTGATGTCATTCTGTTGACTGCAGTGGAGCTACACCAATCTACATCAGCTGAGGATCCGACCCTTAGATCTTTACTACTTCAGGATATTTTATCACTCTTTTCATCTGAACTCTCTGTTGCTCCTTAGTCCACTGTATGAGATGGCACCTCTGTGCAGGTGTCTTATACACAATCTCAAACCGTGAAGGCTGGTTCATCTATGGGTCATCCAGTCAAAATTTTGGCTTTAAAACACAGAGGGTCAAATCTATAACTATTGACATCAGCGGTGTTATGCTGGCCAAATTCTGCCATAAATGACACACAGAGGCTTAGCTAGTATACAACTGAGGACAGAAATTGTTCCTTATTTTTTTAAAAGATCATCTCATTTGATAAACTTTAGGGGACAAATCGTAGAATATCAGGGTTGGAAGGGATCTCAGGAGGTCATCTAGTCCAACCCCTGCTCAAAGCAGGACCAATCCCCAACTAAATCATCTCAGCCAGGGCTTTGTCAAGACTGACCTTAAAAACTTCTAAGGAAGGAGATTCCACCACTTCCCTAGGTAACCCATTCCAGTGCTTCACCACCCTCCTCGTGAAAAAGTTTTTCCTAATATCCAACCTAAACCTCTCCCACTGCAACTTTGAGACCATTACTCCTTGTTCTATCATCGGGTACCAGTCTAGATCTATCCTCTTTTGAACGTCCTTTCAGGTAATTGAAAGCAGCTGTCAAATCCCCCCTCATTCTTCTCTTCGGCAGACTAAACAATCCCAGTTCCCTCCGTCTCTCCTCATAAGTCATGTGTTCCAGCCCCCTAACCATTTTTGTTGCCCTCTGCTGGACTCTTTCTAATGTTTCCACCTCATTCTTGTAGTGTGGGGCCCAAAACTGGACACAGTACTCCAGATGAGGCCTCACCAATGTCAAATAGAGGGGAATGATCATGTCCCTCAATATGCTGGCAATGCCCCTAATTATACAGCCCAAAATGCTATTAGCCATCTTGGCAACAAGGGCACACTGTTGACTCAAATCCTGTGAATGCAGCATGCGTAGCCATACCTGAGCTAGGTTTGATCTGGCTAGTTCTAAGTACAATCTCAGTGAAGCCACAGTAGCACTGGCAGCAGCACCAGCTGTACAACTTGCTCTGGTGTGTAAAGTGCCAGTGTAAACAGTGCACGAGCGCTGGGAGTCATGCCTCTTGTGGAGCTTTAGTATTGCCAGTCTAGACTGGCCCTGAGAAAAGCTTGGCACCTGGTTAAATTCCTTCTTCACTTTCAGCTGGACACCAGATTCTTTTTCATTTCCTGCCATACGTAGAGGTGCAGGGTTAATTACTAAATTTGCCCTAGGTAGTTGCATTTCAGTTACAACAAGCCCTAAATATGGAACTAGACTGTGGCTTTGCCACAAGACCTGAGTAAAGAGTGGTATTACCCCAACAGTAGGCCAGGAACAGTCAGAGAGGTGCACTATGATTCCTGCTTCAAGCCCTGCTCTTGTGCCAGAGGAGAAGTAATCTGTGCCAGCCCTATAGCTTGTCTGATTACTTGCCTCTCTGTGCCTTTCAGCTGCATTAGCTGGTGTGTTTGGGGGGGGAGGAAACAAGACAGCACCCACTCTTTGTCCTCCTATGCAGAAAGGAAAGCAGCAGCTGCACCTAGGCTACGCCACCTGCAGCAATACTGTGACTCACACTAAGCATAACCCGTACATGGCAGGAGGGTATTCGGGCTCGTACCATGTGTCATCATTGTGCCCATAGCTTGCATATCCATTTGAAAAGCATTGTGGGTTGCTTTGGGATAAAAACTTCTATACAAATGCAAGATGCCATGGAATTAATCTGCAAAGGTCACTATGATGAGCAAGGACTCAGGGAATCAATGAGATCAGAAGGCGAGGAAATGAACAAACAGGAGAGTGGGGAGAAAAGCAAACAGGAGAAGGCACAATCAGCGAAGTGACCTTTCTTTTAGATTAGGCTTCTGCTCTCCTTTTCAGTCCCTCCGTGAAGGGGTATGCAGACTCCACACTGGGCTCCTGGGGGTTAATGCTGGACCCAGATAACTGCACCCCTCTGATCTGCCAAGCCTGCTCCATCTGGAGGAGCAGGCTTGGCAGACCAGAGGGGTAAGGCTAACAGGACCTCAGAAGCCCAGGTAAAGGGCTAGTGGGCAGGCTGTAGAGAGACAAATCTTCACCTGAGAGGCCAGACAGAAGGTTGAGCCTGAGAGAGGACCACAGAGCAAGTAAGAGCCATAGGCAGGGCCGTCTCCAACCACCACCCACTTGGAGAACCAGCAGTTTCTGCAGAGCCCTGCTCAGTTGGACTCTTTGTTACTCTGACACACCTCAAACTGAAGGCCTACAGAGGTAGGAAGCAGCCCAGGGCAGCAGATTAGACTCTCTACAGGGAGGACCCTGCCGGTGTTGCTTCCCACAGGGCCCTGGGTGGGACCCAATGGAGAGGGAGGGCCTGGGTCTCCCTAATACCTTCCCCCTTAAAGGCAAAGTCCCAGATGCGGGTGGAGTCCAAAAAACTCCTACCCCAAGGCCCAGAAATAGGCACATCTACTGCCCCCTGACAAAGAGCCAGGGGGCTGGAGGTCAGATATGCTAATTGCTAGGCCACCTGGCCCTCTGAGTGCCCTATCCTACTCTCCGCTGTGCCCTCCCTTAGGTTCAGCAGTTGTGTTTGGTAACAAGGTTGTGTAGGGAGGAGTTCTTTGCTCAGGTCTGACCAGAAGAATACCAGATGTACCATAAGGGAGCTTTGCACTAGCTGCTGAAGCTCTGAACTACAGGACCGGACAACAGGCCTCATTGATCACATTTATGACAGCTTGTCTCTCTAGTATAACAGCAGCAACTTCAATTCAGTTGCTCCTAAGTAATTCTATTGATTTGAATGGATTTGACTCCTTTTCTTTACTTGACCTACTTTTCCCATTGCTGAGTTAAAATGGACGTTTACATTTGTATTAGCAACCAGATTCCACTGCAATAAGCCACATTATAAAGGAGTGGAATACATAGACATCCATATGTTTTGATATATATTTTAATGATTTTTTTAGCTGTTTTATGTGGGTGCAGTGCTTTGGGATCCTTGGGGGTGAAAGGAGCAATAGGACATAGGTGGTTGTTGTATATGTTCATGCTCAAGCCTCATGCAAGTCCCAGCTGTAAAACTGAGCTTGAAGTATAACAGTGAAGAATCATCCCCTAAGAAAACACAGGGAAGCATTAAATAAACTGATTCCATTTTTGTTAATAAAATTTCAGGGAGAGAAGTCAGAAGTGCTGAGGAGGCACTCTGCCGTCAATATGATGGCAGATTCTTAGGCGTCCTTAAACAGCATTTCCATTAAGGGCCTGATCTTTTACACCAAGACTCCTTTACATGGCAGTATTAAGGGTTCCATAACTATACACACTTTCGGGTCCCTTTTCATTGCTAAAGTAAATGAGGCGCAGGCCTGGAAACTCTCTAGGAAACCCCATGCAGCCCAGAGTCCTCCATGCTTGTAGCAGAAGTTGACCAGTTCCTTGTAGAAGAGCCTGTTAGTTTGGGAGGAGGCTGCTCCTGCCAAAATTTAAACTGACAATGCTGAGAATTAAAGGCAAGGGACCTGGTCTTCAGCAGTTGTAAATTGGTGGAGCTCTACTAACTCCAATAGCACTCCCTGGATTTCTATGAGATGAAAATCTGGCTCATTAAGTCTACTTCCTGAGTTGAAGGAGACATTTCAGTAGCTCAGACAGCCTCATGCAGGCCTCTTTAGCCACTAGAGAAGATAGTCATTGGAAGTAACTAATTGCAGCTGTTCTATTCAGAACATGACCTACAAGGTTGCTTAAGAAGAAATTTTAGCACATGCCTACAATTCACTAATGTGGGGCCACGTGTTATCTGTGCTTTCAGAAAACATCTGTGGATTCACCTGCTGTCTAAATAACAACCTATCCCAGCATATAGCCCTCAGGTCTTCACTATGTGCTTCAGATATGTAGCAAGTGGGGTTTGTAGCTTATTGGGCCTGCACTGGTCATGGAGACAAGGCAATGGCAGGAACTTCCCTTCAGCATCTGGGCTTGAGGTTGCTGTGGTGGCCACCCCTTCCTCTGAGAAATGAATAGGGTTTCAGCCTGAGAGGGACCTTGGTTCTGGAGGGGAATGTAAAATAGAGGACCTGGCTGCTATTTGTAATTAAAGATCTCAGGGCACTTGTCTTAGAAGAATAAACAGGTTAGCCCAGGTGTCTCAGTCAAGTCCTCACTGGGTAATTACAGGTCTTCAGTCTCCCTGCATTTCCTAATGCACACACTCTTCCCATCAGGGGTCAAACTGGAAAAAAATAAGTGGTTATGCTCAGTGAAGCTCTGCCTGCAGCTTACCCCCAGACCCCTCCACATCAGTGTATGGCCAGACACCTCCCCATCCAACCTTCAGTTTACCCTATCACTGTGGTCATAGATTATAAGGGCAAAAGTGACCTGACCCCTGAGACCAGCTAGTCTGACCTCCTGTATGACCCCAGCATTTGGACCTCCCTGAATTAATTTCCGACTGAACTAGAGCCTTTCTTGGTTGGGGGAAGTGAGGGAGGAAGAGGTAGTGGTGGGGGAAGAGGGAAGAAGGGAGTAGTGAATCACTTTCCAATGTATATTAATGCTCATATTTAGTGGCTTTTACATTAAAAGCATACTGTGTCAGGAGTGTCGCCGTGCAATGGCTGCTGTGTTTAGGCTCAGAGATATCAAACCACTCAAGTGCAGCCAAGTGAGTTCACGTAACTAACCAGATACTGTATGCTTATAGCTGGACGAAGAAGAGAGAATGACTCTGGGAAGCCTTTTCAGATGAGAAGTACAGTACAGTATAATATAAGGCAATGTATTATTATTATTGTACTCCTCCTTTTAGAATCCCAAGGGATGGCCTAAGACTCATACAGAGAAAGTTAAAGTGCTCCTGTGACATATATTGCAACCGCATGCAATATCTTTGGGACCCATCCATATCGTATTAGGTTTATGTATCAGTGTGGGCTACAGATTGCATGCAATTCCATGGGAGGAAGGTTGCCAGAGCTCCCCCAGGAATTAAAATCAGTGTGTGTGTGTGTGTGTGTGGTGGCTGGATGATTACTACTGTCCTTGAGATTCTAAATGGCTCCAGAGAAGTAACAACCCCATGGGGTGGTTTGCATAGACTAGTTAAGACTGGGTTTTCCAGAGGCTGGGAAACAAAGAAATGGCTTTTGGTGTATAAAGGCTGAGACTAGGTGTCTTCCTCTTGTCACCAAACAGGATCATGGACCCTAGGGGGGCCCAACCTTTGCTGAAAAGATGGAAAGGCATGGCCTTAGTAGAGCCCATAAGACTGATGGGTGAGTCTGGTGGTATGCTTAGTAAGCATGTAGGAACTTCTATTGGTCTTTGTTGTCTCTGTGTGCTTTTTTGTACTTGAAATGCTCTGAGCAAGGGCACTTAGCTGTGTGGTCACTGCTAAAAACACTGTTCACAGCCTTCAGAGAGAAGGCCACTCACGGGCTCTGGTCTTTAGGCAGACTGGCTTACTGGGGATATCACAATGTAGTCAGAGAGCCGTGCAGCCGCCAAACCCCTGGGCAGGAGGGAGAGAGACAGACATGGGGTCTCCATCCAACAGAGGTGATGGCTGGGCACCTAAAACCTCAAGGGAATGCCCTGGAGGAATCACAGAGGGGAAAATGTAGGTACAATTACCCTGAAACTGTGACAGCTCCATTTATCACAAAGGACACTGGCTTTGTCACTGTTTGGCTTCTTAGCATAGTACCTAGTATCCCATTGTGATAGCTGATGTACAAACATGGAACGGAGAGACTGTCCCTGCCCCCAGTGATCTCATAATCTCAGTACAGTTCTGAAGCAAGATGGTTTGTTACGGTGGAGCACCGATTCTCAGCCAAATCCCTTTGGAAAACGTGGAGTACCTCTCACCTTTATAAGTTATTTTATGCTCCAGAGCTGACTTACTCACACCCAAAGGCAGGTGAGTCAGACTTGACTGTTTGTCTGGAAAAACAAACAAATAAAAAAACAATGAGTCACTTAATATAAACCTGGAAAAGGCTGCCTTTGAAAGTAGAATTTTATCTATAAAACAAAGTTCTGATGAAGTACGGAGGTGAAAAATTTTTTGTGGATATATTTGCAATCTTCCATTCTCTTCCCCAATGTGTATTAAAGGGGCCATGTTGGGGATAGAGAGAGAATATAGACTTACATAGTTAGGTATTTTATTTGTTACAGGTGAGTCTTATGTTGGCCTTGAACCACATGTTATTTGGGGTGGGGGTTATTTTGTTAGCCAAAGTGAGTCTTGCAGGGCAAACTCATCCCTGGTGTAACTCCACTCAACTTGGTGGAGTTACACTAGGAATAAATTTCATCCTGTGTCAGAGTATGGGACATAAAATAAAGAACACAGCAGGGCCTGTACAGCAATATCTGTGTTTATGTCTGGTTATCAGGCACTCACAATGTTCAAGTGGTCTCACCAAATTGTTATGATCCTTTATGTGCACCAGCCAGGAGGGAGAAAAATATATTTAGGGGTCTGATAGCTACACACATTAGGTACATGATTTGTTTCCACTGAATGGAATTCTGCCACAAGACCTTTAAACACTCTCGTAAAGGAAATGAGATACAAGAGAACTGCATTTTGGCTAGTAGTATCTCTAGTATCCAACTTACTTTGAGCACCAATTTCATTTAACTTCATCATGACAAACTGCGCTAACTCATCGTCCAGCCAAGCCAGAACTGCCCTAGCAATAGGTCAGAGCAGAGGCTGGCCAGCTGAAAATCAGCATCTCATCAGGATGAAAAGTCAAAATATTTTATGGAACAGAAAACTCTGAAAATCTTCAATGGAGAATTGCTGAAAAGTTTTGTTTTGACACTTTTATTGTAATAATGTTTTGAAATTCCCAAATCAAAATGTTTTGTTTCAGTTTGGTTTGGCATTGAACTGCATCTGACAGAGCTACCATGGTGCTTCAGGGGAGTTGCAGCTCAGCTGTCTTGTGCCCCCCTTCTCTTCTCTGGGCTGGGCTCCTCCACCAAACTACATCTCCTGTGATGCACGTGATCATGGGACTCCAATGACCCTCTTTGGTAGCTCAACTAGAGGGCAGGGCCTGGTGTGCCACAGCTAGCTGGGGAACCATATTTTTCCTTTTGGGGGGGAAAAAACACTTTTGAGGAGAAATTCCTGGCCAGCTCTAGTCTCCAGTTTTTCATTCTGCAAACCTCTTTGTACAAGAGAGAACTGTTGAGGGGGCTGGGATCTCTCCCTACACACGCACTCCACTTCTACCTTCCCACTGTCAAAATCTTAAATTCTCTGAAACACGGACTATTTGGTATTCCAGAGACTAAGAACCACTAGACTAGAGTCCTTCAGCTACAAAAAATCAGTATATACAACTAAGCCAGGTATACAGCTGCAATAGCATTCAGTCCCTCAACCTCCAAACGTCAACGTATAACCAAACCAGTGATAGCGCTGTCATACACAGGTATGAACCTCCCATAGGTGAACCTCAATAGAGAACCAAAATAAGGTGTCCTGTACAATAGCATAAATAACTTAAATGCCTCAAAATACAACCACACCAAAACCTATAGTAATAAAGTTACTGAACCTCCAGGTACAACTAGATTACACCTACATCAGCAACAGGTTACAGCTCCAACGTCTAACAAATATGTACAACCCAAAAATTGGTTTGTTTTTTCCAGACAATAGACCAAGTAACTGGGAAGCTGCGCAAATGGCAAGCTGCGGGGCAGTCTGATAAACCTGACACCAAATTAAATTCCTGTCACTAAGCAAATTCCGAACTGGTCCACATCATGCAATGAATGGGGGATAATCTACATTCTAGGAGGGGCCGTCCCACATATGCCCATCATAGGGGGTGGAAGGGAGAAACCACCCTGCAAATCTCTTTCATGGCAAGTAAATAGTAATGAGAACATATATTTCCACTGCTAAGAGAATTTCCTGTGCAATGAAGTGCAAATATATGAAAATATTCAGGAACAAATGACACGTATTAATCACTGGGCTATTCTATAGCTATAGTTTTGATAGCTAAGCCTGTACAATAGTGCCACCATCTCTGCACTGGACTATAAGGTGGCTAGAAAGCCGGCTAGATCATTGGGCTCAACGGGTAGTGATCAATGGCTCCATGTCTAGTTGACAGCTGATATCAAGTGGAGTGCGCCAAGGGTCGGTCCTGGGGCCAGTTTTGTTCAGTATCTTCATTAATGATCTGGAGGATGGCATGGATTGTCCTCTCAGCAAATTTGCAGATGATACTAAGCTTTGGGGAGAGGTAGATATGCTGGAGGGTAGGGCTAGGATACAGAGTGACCTATGCAAATTGGAGGATTGGGCCAAAAGAAATCTGATGAGGTTTAACAAGGTCAAGTGCAGAGTCCTGCACTTAAGACGGAAGAATCCCATGCATCGCTACAGACTTGGGACCGAATGGCTGGGCAGCAGTTCTGCAGAAAAGGACTTAGGGGTTATGGTGGACGAGAAGCTGGATATGAGTCAACAGTGTGCCCTTGCTGCTAAGATGGCTAACAGCATTTTTGGCTATTTAAGTACAGGCATTGCCAGCAGATCGAAGGACATGATCATTCCTCTCTATTCGACATTGATGAGGCCTCATCTGGAGTACTGTGTCCAGTTTTAGGCCCCACAGTACAAGGAAGATGTGGAAAAATTGGAAAGAGTCCAGTGGAGGGCAACAAAAATGGTTAGGGGGCTGGAACACATGACTTATGAGGAGAGACGGAGGGAACTGGGATTGTTTAGTCTGCCGAAGAGAAGTATGAGGGGGGCTTTCTACTACCTGAAAAGGGGTTCCAAAGAGGATGGATCTAGACTGTTCTCAGTGGTACCTGATGACAGAACAAGGAGTAATGGTCTCAAAGTTGCAGTGGGAGAGGTTTAGGTTGGATATTAGGAAAAACTTTTTCACGAGGAGGGTGGTGAAGCACTGGAATGGGTTACCTAGGGAAGTGGTGGAATCTCCTTCCTTAGAAGTTTTTAAGGTCAGTCTTGACAAAGCCCTGGCTGGGATGATTTAGTTGGGGATTGGTCCTGCTTTGAGCAGGGGTTGGATTAGATGACCTCCTGAGGTCCCTTCCAACCCTGATATTCTATGCACTCTAAGCAGCTGAATATCTACATGGAAAAGGCTTTGTCAAAATGAAACTTGCTACTTTGATTCATCTTTTAACACCTTTAAAAGAAAACTGTCAGTCACTGCAGCTATTGGATGGAAGTGTGCAGCATGTGGGGGCCAGTGCTATAAAAGCATTTTAAAGTCTTCCCTTCCTTGATTGTCTGAGGTAAAGCAAAAATTATTGCCAGCAGGATATATCTTGCAGTCATTAGCTGGAATGATCGCCAGCCTTTCTTTGTCAGATTTCAGGGAGAATGAAATATTTACCACGGAGTGTAAGAAGGGGGAGGGGGAGGGGAGGAAGAGCCTGATTCTGATCTCACTTGCATCTGGGACAATTAGGAGTAATGCTACTGAAGTCAATGGAGTGATTCCAGTGTGGGCACCAATATAACTGAGAGACCTCTTCCCCACCCCTCTGGTCATTGCTTGGTAGTGTGGGTTAGCCCTGTGCTATCTGCGGGTCTGATCTCGAAAGCTGTCAGTGCTCTGGGACCTGAGGGTACTCGGCACATCTCTGGATCAGGCCCTGAGCTGTAAGCTGAGCAATCTCCGACTTCAGAACATATTGTATTTTTAGCACAACCGATGGTGATGTTACTGACAGCAGAACAATTCGGCTCCCTCCCAGTGCAACATGATTCACACTCTGTAAAAATAATGCTCAGTGAAAGAAGCCCTCAATCCCAAGAAAAGAGCACTGGAGCCTCTTAAACTTTCTAGAATGGACCTTTTTTCCCTGTGTTGTGTGTGTTTTTTGTAAGAAGCAGTTTCTTGTGGAATAGTTATTTTTGGCCAGGTCTGCCAAAGAGCAATGACCGGAGCTCTTGGGTTGCTTTGACTTATGCTGGGGGACCAGCCTGACATAGGGAGCACAAATGTGTTTCAAACCCACTTTGTCACCTCCATCCTAACCCTGAATGGTGCTGTTGGCTGCTGAGTTCCAGCCAGAAAGCTGGGCTCCCTCTGTCTCTTAAATAAGTGGATGCCAAGTACTCCAGTTACTTATTGGGGAGCTAGTTGGCTGAAAAAGCTGGCTCAGGATATTTCCAGAAAGCTCTCCGGCATCTTGATATCGCAGGAGAGGAAATGCTGATCCAGATACATGTCACTGTTTCAGGGAGGTTTCAGAAATGTTCCCTTATTTTAACAGTTGCCTGAGCAGAGAAGCATCTCTTTGAATTTTACATAGCTTCTCTGTTTCACCGATCACAAGGCTGGAACTCTAGCAGGATTTTGGAGCTGCAGTAAAACAACTCTCTTCATGATGCCAAAGCTGGTTCTATGTGGTTAGTGCTGTATAATAGAACTAGGGGTGTGGTTCTCAAACTTATGTACTGGTGGCCCCTTTCACACAGCAAGCCTCTGAGTGTGACCCCCTCCTTATAAATTAAATACACTTTTTAATATATTAAACACCATTATAAATGCAGGAGGCGAAGTGGAGGCTGACAGCTCATGACCCTCCATGTAATAACCTTGTGACCACCTGAGGGGTCCTGACCCCCCAGTTTGAGAACCTCTGCACTAGGAGGTGCTGCTAAGGCCCCTAGAAGGAGATGTCTGAGGACACAGTCATGCTTTTCTCCTCAGTGCACTCAAGTTGCTCTCCTACTGTATTACTTATAAGCGTAGATACTTCCTGGCCAATGACTCCATACAGGCAACCCCCATCTATTCTCCGCAGACACAACCATAAATTATCAGCCAGGGATGTCTGACAGAGAAGAAGCCATGATACTGTAACATCTGCCACTACCACATCTTCAATGGATGCTGCTGCAATTGAAGCCATATGGGAAATTCACTACCAAAGAGACAGTGCTACCCCATTTCAAGGGAGAATCTGGATGTCAAACATTGACTAGAATCTATGGTAGTTTTTCAAAGGTATGAAATATTTCAATTCACTTATTTTGCTAACAAGATATTAAATTGTTTTAGCAAAAGGTACAAAAATTCTATGCAAAAGAGGGCTGTAAAAAGTAACCTCAGGGTGTTGGCAGGGCCGGTGCAACCATTTAGGTGGACTAGGCGGTTGCCCTAGGGCGCCGAGATTTGGGGGCGCCAAAAAGCGCCCCCCAATTTTTTAAAATGGTTGAGCAGCTGCTGCTGCTGCTGGGACAGAGAGGGAGTCTGAGCTGCCGAGCCGGCAGTCCAGGGTGTCCCCTGCATCTGGGCACCTCCGTGGCAGCCCGCAGTCCAGGGGATCCCCCGGGTCAGGGCACCGCTGCGGCAGCCCAGGGTGTTCCCCAGGTCAGGGCACCGCCACGGCAGCCAGCAGCCCAGGGGGTCCCCCGGGTCAGGGCACCGCCGCAGCAGCCGGCAGCCCAGCGGGTCCCCTTGGTCAGCGCGCCACCGCGGCAGCCAGCAGCCCAGGAGTCCCCTGGGTCAGGGCACTGCCATGGCAGCCGGCAGCCCAGGGTGTTCCCCGGGTCAGGGCGCCGCCACGGCAGCCAGCAGCCCAGGGGGTGCCCCCAGTCAGGGCACCGCCGCGGCAGCCGGCAGCCCAGGGGGTCCCCTGGGTCAGCGCGCCGTTGCCGGCAGCCCAGGGCTTCCTCTGGGTCAGCGCACCGCCGCAGCAGCCAGCAGCCCAGGGCTTCCTCTGGGTCAGCGTGCCAGCAGGGCCACCCAGAGAGGGGGGCAAGAGGGGCAATTTGCCCAAGGCCCCACAGGGGCCCCCACGAGAGTTTTTCAAGGCCCCTGGAGCGGGGTCCTTCACTCGCTCCGGGAGCCCAGGAAAACTCTCGCGGGGCCTGGGACCGTGGAGCTTCTTCTGCTCCTGGTCCTCGCTGGCGGGGGGTCCTTCCACTCCGGGGCGGAAGGACCCCCCACCAGTGAATTACCACCGAAGCAGGACCCGCTGCTGACATGCAGCCCGGTCTCTAGTGGTAATTCGGCAGCGGGGGGCCCTTCTGCTCTGGGACCAGTCGCCGAAGTGCTCCGGAGACCCGAGGAGGGGGCCCTCCGCCACAGAATTACCGCTGAAGACCCGGCTGCACTTCGGCAGCTGGTCCCACTTCGGCGGCAATTCGGTGGTGGTGGGGCCCTCGCGGCGGGTCTCCGGGGCACTTCGGCGGCAGGTCCCGGAGCAGAAGGGCCCCCCGCCACCGATTACCGCCAAAGCGGGGGCCCCCCGCCGCCGAAGACCCCGACCCCCGGAATCCTCTGGGCTGCCCTGGCGCGCTGCTGGCAACCCAGGGAGGTCCCCTGGGTCAGCACACTGCTTCCGGCAGCCGCCAACCCAGGGGTTCCACTGCGCAGTCCTGCTTGGAGAGGATGCAGAGCAGAGGTGAGTTGGGGTGGGGAGGTACCGCAGGGCTCCTCAGGCCAGGGGATGGGGAGCTGCCATGGGGGCGGGTGGCATACTTCAGAGCGGGGGGAGGCGGGGAGCTGCTGCAGGGCTGGGGGTGGGGGGGCGCAAGGTGGAAGTTTCGCCTAGGGTGCGAAACTTCCTTGCACCGGCCCTGGGTGTTGGTACCTCTTTAATTATTAGTACAATGAACATGTTCCTTTTCACAGCCCTTAAGTGGGTATGTAATTCATATGCTAAAAATGATGGACTTCTTTAGAATCCATCGATAGAAATTAATAGCCCTATATGGGGCCTGTACCTGCATAGTGACCTGGTTTGAGAGTCATTTGGTAGCTCTTTGCAAACTCTAGAATGTCCAGTGCCAGAATTAACATGCAAATGTACAGAGATGGCCAATCCTTTTTGTTGTGAATTTTTTTATGTAGCAAATGCTCATCCCAGCTCCCCTTGATCAAATAACTGGGGAGTTTTGCAGGGTTTTTCTGGGAAATGGTCTTGGTGTTGACACCCCATGCTACAATGAATGGGACAGCTCAGCCATTGCAGAACTATTGTTTCAGGGTCTCAGCAAAATCAGGCATTGCTGCTTTGGTCAGACTCGAGTCATGTTTTAAAGATATTTCCCCCTCCACCCCGCCATGGGGGCTAGGAACTTGCTTTCATTTTTAAATGAAGTCTGAGGTTGACATTCTGATGTAGTCACATGAGGTGAGGATCTGGGAGCATAGGCCCAAGCCTGTGGTGCCTATACTGTAATCCCGATCTACCTGGGGAAAGTGAAATCACAGCTTTATTTTCAAGGAAACAACCACTAGTTACAGCAGAGGTTACTTCCTGATTCCAGGCTAGGTTTGCAATGCAGAGTAGCTTCGCAATTATATATTCCTGTGTAGTGTACATTAAGCGATTCAGCCATAGGTACTGAAATAATGATTCAAGTCCAACAGCACTCATATAAAAGCTGCAGGGTGGCAACAGTGACATGCATCTGAGGAAGTGGGTATTCACCCACGAAAGCTCATGCTCCAAAACGTCTGTTAGTCTATAAGGTGCCACAGGATTCTTTGCTGCTTTAACAGCCTATTGTGGACTTTTCCCTGTTTTAATAGCCACCTCTGACCTTTAACTGAGTGAGAAATGGCTAATTCAGAAGGAGAAACCTGCAGCAGGAATCTAGTTTGTTACTATTGCTTGAAGTGCACAAGACATTTATTTCCTTTCCCTTTTGCAAACTTGATTCTCACATTTTAAATGGCACGGTTTCTATTCTGGGAAGTTGACTGATACATTACCCACATCATCGAAGATCTTCAGGTTGTACTGGGGTTAAGACAATAACCATAAACTGGGGATTGGAAACTACATGGTTGCAAAGGTGAATAAATCTCCAGAAACCTGAGTTCAAAGCCTATCTGAGGTCACAACTCATAGAAGTCCCTAGAGAAACTTTTTTTTATCAAGTTTACCAAACTACTGTACAATTTTAAACAATTGGCATTCTTTACTCCCGATGTCTCAGGTCAGAATTGAGGTGCAGCAGCAGCACTCGGCAGGAAAGGACCCAGAATTTCATAGTGCCAGTTATGTTGCACTGCTGTAGTTACATTGTTGCATATGTCCCTAATCTAAACAAGTCTTTACTTGGGTTTTCTCCCTTCAGGAGAGCAGTAACTTGGATAACTTCTTTCCCCAGGAAAGCATAGCTCAGTGCAAGCCCCAGGCACTTTAGGATCCAATCCAACGCCTTCCCGATACAGGATCACAGTCTGGCCTACCAGAGAAATGTACATCCTCCTGTCTGCTTAACATACAGGCTGTGAGAAAGCCCCCAGACCTGAATCCTGCAGTTGATATTTTGTGGACACAGCAGCAGATGCAGGGCCTTGCTGTGAGGTATGTAATCTTCACCCCCATTACACTGGGTCAGAGTTCACACCATACAAGGCACAGGTGGTAAATTAAGATAATTAACTGGATAGGCTGTCTCTGGGGAAGAGCCGGGGCTTGAAGGGCTGATGGAGCCCACTCAGCTGGGGAGAAACAGGAAAGGCGGATATAAAGCCAGTAAGGGGCAGAAAGTGGCTGCCGGGGAAATAGTCTGTAGTTACTCTCTGGGAGGAGGGCATTTGAGCTGGTACACCTAGAGGTGGGGAAAGAGCTCAGGGTCTGAGTGAAAGCAAACTACAGTTGCCAGGTATATGATCCTGGATTGGAACCCACAGCCGTGGGGCGCCCTGGGTTCCCCTACCAGCCATTGAATGAGTGGGCAAGGATTCTGAAGACTGTTTAGGACCATTCATCCCAGTCACTGAGGGAGTGACTTGGCCAGGGCAGTGGACTTAAGGACTGCCTGGGATGCAGTGGAGGACATTGATAGTATCCCGGAAGGGAAGGACTACAGTGAACTGATCAGAGGGCCGAAGAAGGAGCACCCCATGTCCTAGAGGGGAGGAGAGACTGCAAGGTGAGGAATTGACAGAAGGGGGCATCAGATGGATGGAGAGCTAATCCCCAGAGTGACCACAAGGAGCCACCACCTAACATTGAGTGGACCCAGTGACTACACCCAGTTACATGGGCAAGAAGGTAGGAAGTAGAATGGAAACAAGAGAGGGCAGTTAGGGAATTCAATGTCTCCTGTGGCTCTTCAGCAGTGGATTCAGACAGGACTGTGGATGAGAAGAACCACAATAGTGGCCTCATTCAATTTGGTGGTGTTGGCTGAGAGCTGAAGGTCAGGGCCCATGTCACATAGGCCTAAGGCCTCAGAGGTCACAAAAGGAACAAAGCAGTTTTCCTCAAATAAAGGTAGATTCTGACATAAAACAGGAGATGGTAACTCAGTCATCGGAGGGGAAGCTACTTACTCCTAAGACAATGCAGAATGAGAACAAATGAACCATTAAACCGTGAACAAATCGCCATGAAATACAGCCCCTCCAACTGAAAAGTTCCTGGTCTCTATATGGGCAGAGCGCAGTACTGCTCCAGAGCTCATTGCAGAAGCAGGGCATTGGTACCTACCTAGCCGAGCACTCAGAGGTTCTATAAAACGAGTGTCCTAAGGATATAAACTGGGAATATGGGGACAACCTACAGCTGGAATGTTGACTCAACCCTGATTCTGATCAGGTGCCTAATGTAAAAATGTTAGTTAACTGGCATGACAGACAGAGTCAAAACCTACATGGTTCTCAGACTAACGGGTAAAATAAGCACGTTGTCTAGCAGTTTGAAACGTAACAACGAAAGTGGCTTTTTACGGTGTCTGTTGTGTGTGAATGCAGTGATGACCAGGTCAATTACATGCTTACTAAAAGATCTCTCCCTGGATAGCCTGTGCCCTACCAGTGGCCGTGAGTCATTATGATCTTATTCACTGTGGAGATGATGGCTTACCACTGTTCAGCAAGTCTTTTGTAAGGTATAAACGCCAGTAGTATGTTAAGTGGAGTCCTTTCACTGTGCGATCGAGAGTCAGGAATCCAAGCGGATATCACATTTCTGCTTTTTCACTCTGACAGCTCTTGTTTGGGATAGGTGCAAGACAAAAGCTAGTAAGCCTGTCTGTCGTCTTTGTGTCTAATCCTTCAGTGAGCAACTACCTTCCCTGAGCAGAGATCTTTGTTTCATTTCAATTATCTTTCCTTTTTTTTCCATCTGTGAAAGAAGGATTGTGTCTGTCCTCACCTTTCCCCACCTGTGTCCTATTCTGAAACCTGGCATTCAAACGCAGTCCACCGCCACCCAAACCCACTAATTAGTAGTTGACAAGTAAGGAATGCAAAGCTGTGCCAGTCTGAATGTTTGAGATTTAAAAAAGCAAAATTATGAGAGATTTGAAGGGTGTCATTGAACCAGAGCAAACTTTTGTTTTATAAGACTGTAGCGAGGCGGTGTGGCTCCCCTCCTCCTCGGGGGGGTAGAGCCCCGCCAGGGGCCTGTAGGGGTGGGGCCACAGGGCACTGGACCCGCTCCTCAGAGGGTCATGAGGCGACCCAGAAGTATAAAAGCCAGCCAGCGGCGCTCCGTTGGAGCCCAACCGCCGTCGGGAGCAGACCTGCCAGAAGGTGCTCGTGACTGGGAGGCTGCTGAGGGCCACGGCAGTTGCCCTGACTGGCCGGAGCTTCCCCGCGCCCACTATGACGAGGAGCTGCCGGAGCTTCCCCGCGCCCATTACGAGGAGGGACTGCCAGAGGCACCCCGTCCATGCTGTTACCCCGAGGAACCCCCGGAGCAAGCCTGGCCGGACTTCCCAGAGGTACTGCAGGATCTACCACCCAGCCCCAGCCGGGAGGGGCCCATGTTACTGGACTTCCCAGGGGCTGACGCCACATAACTGGTAGACCCAGAGGGGGAGATTGGAAGTAGCCCAGGGGCAGCCGACCCCAGTCAGGCTGCAAGTGTACCTGACCCATGTCAGTGTGTTGCGGTCAGGAACCCCACTGACCGTTAGCGGTGATAGTCGCTACTAGGGCCCTGGGCTGGAACGCAGTGGAGTGGGTGGGCCTGCGTTCCCCCTGCCACCTGTACCCAGGTGGCAGAATCCCCCTCTCCCCAGCCTAAGGAGGCCATCAAGTCTAGTGATTGACTGCTCGACCCTGAGCCATGAGGGTCTGAGCCTTTGTAACTGTGTGTTCGGTGCCCCGCTCGAACCAAGGGCTGGGCCCCTTTAACTGTGCCACTGCTCGGTCCTGCCCCAAAGGACTCAAGCTGCCTGAACTACTGATTGCTCGACCCTGAGCCACAAGGGTCTGAGCCTTTGTAACTGTGTGTTTGGTGCCCCGCCCGAACAAATGGCTGGGCCCCCCTTTAACTGTGCCGCTGCTCGGTTCTGCCCCAAAGGGCTCGAGCTGCATGAACTATTGTTGCTCAGCCCTGAGCCAAGAGCATCTGAGCCTCTATAACTTTGTGTTTGTTGCCCCTCCCTACAGCAGAAGGCCAGGGCCCCGGGCGACTGTGCAGCGTCGCTCAGCTTGGAAGAAAGGGGCTGACATAGATGAGGTGTATCGAGGCTGGTGTGGCTCCCCCCCTCCTCAGGGAGGGTCAAGCCCCAGCCGTGCGCCTTTACAAAGACTGAGATTTTTTTTTAAAAGGCCTTTAAAATTAGGGGGCCAAATTGTCACGTTTACTCACACTGAGGAGCACCTTACTTGGTGAGTAGGGCCAATGATTTCAACATGGAGTAAAATGCTATTCAGTGTGAGGGAAGCAAGCAGAATCAGGCCCAGAAATTATGGAAGCTGGTGTGGCGTGGGATTTGCAAACCCAAAATCCAGGAGTAGTTTTGATCCTATTTTACCTGACTCCACAAAATTCAGGGATGGGTGTGGATAAACACATCTGATTTTTTTTGGTTCAGTTCTACTTTAATATTAATCTGAAAGGCAAGAGTCCCCTCTCCAAGCAAGCTGGGTCTAGAAACTTTGTGGCTTGTAGTGCTGGTGATTATCTCACCTAAGACGCGGGGCATCTGTGTGGTGATTAATCTCTGACTCTAGTCAGTTACAAAATCTTATTCATAAAAAAAATCAATAAAACAGCACTCAAGTAAATACATTGTCTTGCCTTGGACAAATTTCCTGGAATTTCATTCTAAATACACACATTTCCTGGCACCTTGGTTGTGGAAATACAGTACGTTCCCTTTAAAGTCAAACATTGAAGTTTCAGTTGCCAACCCTGTCTTGCTATCTCTCTGTGTATCCGCTTCCCGCACGGATGCTCTGAAAAGGCACAGCTGGGTCACACATTCTGACTGTCTCTGTGCTACTTGTTGTCATGTCTGCTTGGAGCACTAACTTCAAAGGCCATTTCTTATTGAACCAGGAAAATGAGTTTGTTCCATATGTGTGCAGGAAAAACAGCTTCAAGCTCCTGCTCATCTAAAACAGTCAGAGCCTTTCTGTAAATACACGGACTTCTGCGAACACGAAAGGAAAAATGCTAGGGCCCTCCATGTCCTAATGAGGAAATTAAAGAATTCACACTGGGCCTGACGGTGCCATAGAGAGCTCTATTGACTTGAACAGGATTATTCAGCATCAAGGTTACAGAATTGTATCCATTATTAGTGTCATGTCCCATTTGGGGATGTGATATTTAGTTTTCTAGCCCAAGCAACTCACCTAGGTTAAGTTGCACTTAATTCCACAGATTGTGGTTTATAGGCAAAAGTACTCAAATTGTACATGAGTGCATCCATATTCAGCAAAGCACTCACCAAGGAGCCAGCGAACAGAGCTGCTAACAGGGGAGTTCCAGTGGGAGTTCTCAGGGGGCGGTCACAGGGGATACCAAGGCACAGAGACCAGGAAGCCAGACAAGGAAAGGGGCAAGAGTCCAGTGCTCGTTGGTGGCCTGTGGTACGGTGTGAGGCGTGGACTGCCAGGCACAGAGTGGGACGGATATGACGGAGGCAGAGGCAGCAGGTAGAGACATGCTGAGGATGACCGGATGCGGTAGCTGTGGCATGTACATGGTCCTGGAGGGGGCACCTGAAAGGAGTTATGTCTGCATGAAGTGCCGCCTGATAGAGCTGCTGGAAGAAAAGATAAGAGGACTGGAGATGCAAGTGGAAACCCTGGCTGAGTTTAGAAGGGGGTTTGAGCGGATGATGGAACACAGACATGATGAGGCGCAGGGGACAAGCCCAGACGAGCGGATGGAAGCAGGACCAAAGAACTCTGAGGAGGGGCTGCCAGGTGAGGAAAGTGGACGATGGAAACATGTGACTAGGAGAACCAGGCAGAGGAAAAGACAGGCCAGCGATGGAGAAATAGGACTCAGAAACAGGTTTGCTGAGTTGGGAAATGAAGATGGAGCACAGCAGGCTGCTGAAGGAGAGAGGGCAAGGAAAAAGAGACGAGCAGCTAGTCCTGCAGAAGGAGGGGAGGAGTCAGTGGAGGCGGCGCCAAGTATGAGCCCTAGGAGGATTGTAAAGGCGAATACAAATCGCGAGGGCTTGCGGCAGGCTGGTGTGGGGGAGAATCAAACTGTTGCCAGGAAAAGGCAAGTCTACGTGATTGGAGACTCTTTACTGAGAAGAATAGACAGGCCTGTAACTAGACCTGATCGGGAGAACAGAAGGGTGTGCTGTCTGCCAGGGGCTAAGATACAGGATGTGGACCTGAGGCTGAATAGGATCATTGCAGGAGCGGGAAAAAATCCGTTGATTGTCCTTCATGTGGGAACGAATGATACGGCTAGTTACTCGCTGGACTGTATCAAGGAGGATTATGCCAGACTGGGGAAGACGCTCAAAGAAATCGAGGCTCAGATGATCTTCAGTGGGATTCTGCCGGTTCCTAGAGCAGGGCGACGAAGGAGTGACAAGATTATGGCGATCAACAGATGGCTCAGGCATTGGTGTTACAAGGAGGGCTTTGGGATGTACGGTCATTGGGAAGCATTTACGGACGGACAACTGTTCGCTCAGGATGGACTTCATCTAAGTAAGGAGGGAAACAGAATTCTAGGATGGAGGCTCGCCAACCTCATCAAGAGAGCTTTAAACTAGGAAGTTGGGGGAGATGGTTGGGAGATGTCCAGGAGATCTCCACGCCGGAATATAACCTGGAGAGGGAAGTAAACAAAGTGAGAGGGGATACTCTTGTGGACCAAAGAAATGATCCGAGGAGGAATAGTGGAGTAGGAACCAGATTAACGGGTGATGCTGGTGGTAGAAGGTCTGTGCACGACGGGGGAAAGAAAGTCATTGATGCTAAACGCCAAAAATTAAAATGTCTGTACACTAATGCGAGGAGCCTAGGTAACAAGATGGAGGAACTGGAGCTACTGGTGCAGGAAGTGAAACCGGATATCATAGGGATAACAGAAACCTGGTGGAATAGTACTCACGACTGGAGTACAGGTATTGAAGGCTATGTGCTGTTTAGAAAAGATAGGAAGAAAGGCAAAGGTGGTGGAGTAGCCTTGTACATCAATGATGAGATTAACTGTAATGAAGTAAGAAGCGATGGAATGGATAAGACAGAGTCTGTCTGGGCAAAAATCACACTGGGTGAAAAAGCAACTAGAGCTTCCCCTGAGATAGTGCTTGGGGTGTGCTATAGACCGCCAGGATCTGATTTGGATATGGATAGAGACCTCTTTAATGAAGTAAATACAAAGGGGAAATGTGTGATTATGGGAGACTTCAACTTCCCGGATATGAGACTGGAGGACGAGTGCTTGCAAGAATAATAGGGGTCAGATTTTTCTGGATGTGATAGCGGATGGATTTCTTCATCAAGTAGTTGAAGTACCTACGAGAGGGGATGCCATTTTAGATTTGGTTTTGGTGAGCAGTGAGGACCTCGTAGAAGAAATGGTGGTAGGGGATAACCTTGGTTCGAGTGATCATGAGCTGATTCAGTTCAAACTAGATGGGAGGATAAACAAATGTAGATCTCGGATTAGGGTTTTCGATTTCTCGAGGGCTAATTTTAAACAGTTAAGGAAATTAGTTAAGGAAGTGGATTGGACGGAGGAACTTGCGGATTTAAATGCGGAAGAGGCCTGGAATTACTTTAAGTTGCAGCTGCGGAAATTGTCGGAAGCCTGCATCCCAAGAAAGGGGAAAAAAACCATGGGCAGGAGTTGCAGGCCAAACTGGATGAGCAAGCAACTCAGAGAGGGGATTAGGAGAAAGCAGAAAGCTTACAGGGAGTGGAAGAAAGGCGGGATTAGCAAGGGAAGCTACCTTGGTGAGGTCAGAACATGTAGGGATAAAGTGAGGAAGGCTAAAAGCTGCATTGAACTGGACCTTGCAAAGGGAATCAAAACCAATAGTAAAAGGTTCTACAGCCACATAAATAAGAAGAAAACAAAGAAAGAAGAAGTGGGGCTGCTATACACTGAGGATGGAATGGAGGTTAAGGATAACCTAGGCATGGCCCAATATATAAATAAGTACTTTGCCTCAGTTTTTAATAAGACCAGTGAGGAGTTTAGCGGTGATGGAGGGATGATAAACGGGAATGTGGATATGGAGGTGGATATTACTGCATCTGAGGTAGAGGCCAAACTTGAACAGCTTGATGGGACAAAATCGGAGGGCCTGGACAATCTCCATCCGAGGATATTAAAGGAACTGGCGCGTGAAATTGCGAGCCCGTTAGCGAGAATTTTTAAGCAATCGATAAACTCGGGGGTTGTGCCGTATGACTGGAGGATTGCTAACGTAGTCCCTATTTTTAAGAAAGGGAAGAAAAGTGATCCGGGTAATTATAGGCCTGTTAGCTTGACGTCTGTAGTGTGTAAGGTCTTGGAAAAAATTTTAAGGGAGAAAGTAGTCAAGGACATAGAGGTCAATGGTAATTGGGACGAATTGCAACATGGATTTACTAAAGGTAGATCGTGCCAAACCAATCTGATCTCCTTCTTTGAGAAGGTGACGGATTACTTAGATAAAGGAAATGCGGTAGATCTAATTTACCTCGATTTCAGTAAGGCGTTTGACACGGTTCCGCATGGGGAACTGTTAGTTAAATTGGAAAAGATGGGGATGAATATGAAAGTTGTAAGGTGGATAAGGAACTGGTTAAAGGAGAGACTCCAGTGGGTCGTCTTGAAGGGTGAACTGTCAGGCTGGAAGGAGGTTACTAGTGGAGTCCCTCAAGGATCGGTTTTGGGACCGATCTTATTTAACCTTTTTATTACCGACCTTGGCACAAAGAGCGGAAATGTGCTAATAAAGTTTGCGGATGACACGAAGTTGGGGGGTATTGCTAACACGGAGAAGGACAGGGATACTATTCAGGAAGATCTGGACCACCTTGTGAACTGGAGTAAGAGTAATAGGATGAAATACAATAGTAAAAAGTGCAAGGTCATGCACTTAGGGATTAATAATAAGAATTTTAGATATACGTTGGGGACGCATCAGTTGGAAGTGACGGAGGAGGAGAAGGACCTTGGGGTATTGGTCGATAGCAGGATGACTATGAGCCACCAATGTGATATGGCTGTTAAAAAAGCAAATGCGATTTTAGGATGCATTAGGCGAGGTATTTCCAGCAAGGATAAGGAGGTGTTAGTACCGTTATATAAGGCGCTGGTGAGACCCCATCTGGAATATTGTGTGCAGTTCTGGTGTCCCATGTTCAAGAAGGATGAATTCAAACTGGAACAGGTCCAGAGACGGGCTACTAGGATGATCCGAGGAATGGAAAACCTGCCTTATGAAAGGAGACTCAAAGAGCTTGGCTTGTTTAGCCTGGCCAAAAGAAGGCTGCGGGGGGATATGCTTGCTCTATATAAATATATCAGGGGGGTTAACGTTAGAGAGGGAGAGGAATTATTTAAGTTTAGTACTAATGTAGGCACGAGGACGAATGGGTACAAACTGGATATTAGGAAGTTTAGACTTGAAATTAGACGAAGGTTTCTAACCATTAGGGGAGTGAAGTTTTGGAACAGCCTTCCGAGGGAAGTAGTGGGGGCAAAAGACTTATCTGGCTTCAAGACTAAACTTGATAAGTATATGGAGGGGATGTTATGATGGGATAGTTTAATTTGGCAATTGATCTTGGATTATCACCAGATAAGTCTGCTCAGTGGTTTGCGGGGAGATGTTGGATAGGATGGGTTGGGAACTGAGTTACTGCAGAGAATTCCTTCTTGGGTGCTGGCGGGTGAGTCTTGCCCACATGCTCAGGGTTTAGCTGATTTCCATATTTGGGGTCGGGAGGGAATTTTCCTCCAGGGCGGATTGGCAGGGGCCCTGGAGGTTTTTCGCCTTCCTCTGCAGGGTGGGGCATGGGTCGCTTGCTGGTGGATTCTCTGCAGTTTGAGGTCTTCAAACCAGTTTTGAGGATTTCAATAACTCAGTCCTGGGTTAGGGGTTGTTATAAAAGTGGATGGGTAGGGTTCTGTGGCCTGCCTTGTGCAGGAGGTCAGACTAGATGATCATATTGGTCCCTTCTGACCTATGAATCTATGAATCAGAGCCCAGGTGGCTTATGTGCTATGTGTATTGGTGCTTTCTGTGGAATGACCATTGATTAATTCTATAGCCTGGAAAATTAGCACCAGTTTCCCACAGACACATAAAATGTTCCCAATACCCCTGTCATGCTGGTACAAATCAGGAGTGACTCTGAGTTGGCTAGGGTTACACAAGGGTAAGTGAGAGGAGAGTGTGGCCCAGTGTTCATCAGTCTTTTGGTTCTTGTAGAACTGTAGAAATGATGGGTTGGAAGATTCCTCAAGAGATGATCTAGTCTCTCTCTTCCTCTTCTCTGCCACCTCTCCCCCAGGCAGGATTAATTATACCTAGACCACCCCTGACAGATGTTTGGATACAGTTGTGTGCTCCCCACTCATGCCCAGCTTAGGAGAGCCCAACACTGCCACAGAGTGGAGTATCAAAGGGGGGACCACAGATGTTAAAGGCCAGCTTCTCAAAAATTGCTCAGCACTGAACTGTTCCCACTGCCACTTGCAACCAGATCTGTAGATGGGCTCATTGCCTAACATGCACCTGGTGCTCTGGAAGACCTGTCCACTTATTCTGAGACCTATGTGGGAGCTGAGCTCTCTTGAAAACTTGACTCCAATTGTGGGTGCTGAGCTGTCTTAAAAATCTGGCCCTCCAGAATATTGTTCTTCCTCTGTTAAATTATTTATATTGATTTATAGCGGATGGGAGCTTAGGCCCAGATCCTCAAAGGCATGTAGGAAATCGGCTCCCATTGATTTCAATGGGAGTTAGGCTTACTTGCCTTTGAGGAGCTGGGCCTTAGACAGTAAATCCAGTATCCGTCCAGATCCTTCTCTACGCTCTAACCTGGCTGGACAGGAGGTTCTGGTCACTTGGGTGGAGCATGAGGTCTTAGGCGACCAGTGGCAGACAGCAAGCATGGAAAAAGCTGTGTCCCATTGCCCATCGCCCTGATCCATGCACTCCCCTTATTGTGTCCAGGAGCCTTATGTATAACAAAAGTGCATGCTGGTGTATGCTATTGTGTAGCTAGATACATACTTTCTAATGGCTCAGGAATCTTGTCCTGCAGCTTTGTGCCTCACAGAGGCCCCAAGGTCTTTACACCTTTGTAATTGCATTCCCAGCTGCTTTAATATAGCAAAGCTCCTTGTGAAGCTGGACTATAGACTTTTGCAGTCTGTGCTGTCTGAATGGAGCTGTGAATGGTTAGTTGGTTGCTTCTTGGCTGGTACTGTAGAAGAAACACATAGAGGAACTTGCCTGAGTACTAGTTGGTTCCTCCAGAGCATCTCAAAATCTCCGTGACATGGTTAGTACTGTATTTCTGCTGTACCCTCCCCGGTCCGTGTTTCACAGTTGTCATAGGCACTGATCCCCCTCTCTCAGGCTGTGTTGGGAAAGGTATTAAATGCCCACTAATTTAATAACCAAATCCTATGGCTACAGATTCAGAGTCCTGTCCTCAGCTGGTGGAAATCAGTGAAATTGACTGACCTCAATAGAACTACACTGCTGTACACTAGCTAAGGATCTGGCCCTCAATTTTTAATAACAGCCCAGGGCCTTTTGCTTCCTTCATTCCATCCCTGGTGACGATGAGTGAAGTTTGCACTGAGTCTAAGGCTTGTGGGCCTGAGACTCTTCCATTCCGACGCTGGTGTAAATCAGGAGTAACATGACTGATGTGAATGGAATTTCACTAACATGAAACTGGTGGAAGAGAGATATCAGGCCCCAGGGTTCATTGTGCTGGGGATGGAGGGAGGAGAGAGAGAGAGAATGTGTGTTTGTACCTCCTAATGAATTTGGACTATAGAATGACTGTCTGTTTTTTGTTCCTTTTTTTAGCGGCATACAGCTGATCTAAACTGGGGCAGTGCATGTCTGGAAGTTCTCTTTCCATGGAGAACTCATTAAAGTGCTTTTTATGGAGATCCCACCTCAGGTTAGAAATCCTTCTGGGTTGTTTTTTTCCGAACACAGTTAATGTACAGCTCCCTCAATAGCTTGTGCAAACATTAACCTGCCATTCTAAAAGTGGAAACTGGAGGGGCCTGCCAAGAAGAGCTGGTCAGTGCAGGTCCCATGAATCATGCAACCAGCTCATTGGCTGATGGTGACAGCTCTCTTACTGACACAGGGAAAGGGGAGGGAACGTGATTCATTTTGCAAGCTGCTACCTTTAGGTTATGGAAACTGTTGTCAGGGAGTGCAGAACTGGGCCAGAAGTAAATGAACTGGAACAAGGAAGGCAGTGGTGATTTTTACAGCTTGGAGGAGGAGCGGGGTGCGAGGCAGTGAGTGTGCAGTGCCTGTTCCTATTTAATTTATTGCTTTGAATAGCTACATGTACCCAATCTCCTCATCTCAGAAAAGCTGGAGAGGAAATGAGTTAATTAGGATCAGGAGGGCATTGTTTCTGAATTCAATTTCAGCTGAAATTCAATTGCTGCCTGCCGCTGGTGCCAACTCAGATTTCAAGATGTGGCACTTGTGGTTTTGGAGACAGCAGCAGCAGGCTTACGCTGTGTGCATCTTAGCTGCTCGCTTAGAGAGCTTCATCTAATTAGCATTGAAAGCCCTGGCACTCTGGGGTAATAAAGCAAGAAATTCATACTAATGAGTAATGTGAGGTGGTGTTCAGGCAGGAAATTTCTCAACTGGAACCACACACATGAAATATCCTGGGGAATAGTAAGAAAAACAAAGGGAGAAATTGAAAGGAATTGACTGGCTTGGGTGAGGAAGCTGGGGAAGGGAGATGTGAATCCTACATAATGGGAAAGAGGAACATACTTTTCATTACTCACAAGCCCACTGGCTCAGAACACACATCAACATTTGAGGTGTCTGCTAGTCATATTGAGGTCTGACCTTCTCAAGCAGCCCATGTCTTTCTCATGAGATCGGGGCGGCTCTAGGCATTTTGACCCCCCAAGAACGGCAGGCAGGCTACATTTGGCGGCTTGCCTGTGGGAGGTCCATTGGTCCCGTGGCTTCGGTGGACCTCCCGCAGCCGTGCCTGGGGGAGGTTCCGAAGCCCTGGAACCAGCGGACCCTCTGCAGGCAAGCCACCGAAGGCTGCCTGCCTGCCTGCTGCCCCCGCGGCGCTGGCAGAGCGCCCCCTGCGGCTTGCCACCCCAAGCACACGCTTGGTGTGCTGGGGCCTGGAGCCGCCTCCACATGAGAAGAACCTAAATCCTGCATCTGAGCACCCCAAAACTTCTGTATGGTCAGAGTAGGAGCAGCCAAACCCGATCCAGCCCGTCCAGCATCCTGTCTCTGACAATAGCCAGGATTAGGTGCTTCAGAGGAAGATTGAAGAAACACGATTCTAAAACCACCTACCCATGGGGGCAATTTGTTCATGCTGTCTCTCTGTTAGCTGTTGATTTATCATCTCAAAGCATGAGGGGTTACCTTTTTTTATATATCTCTCCTATATAACAGATTTCAGAGTAGCAGCTGTGTTAGTCTGTATCAGCAAAAAGAACAGGAGTATTTGTGGCACCTTAGAAACTAACACATTTATTTGAGCATAAGCTTTCGTGGGCTACAGCCCACTTCATCGGATGCATAGAATGGAACATGCAGTAAGAAGATATCTAGACATACAGAGAACATGAAAAGGTGAAAGTACCTATCTAACATAACTGTGGGTGTTCTTGCTGAAGAGCTAGTCCTGTCTGAGTCCTCCCAAGCATGAAGAATATCTTGTGGCAAGGAGTTACTTTTTATGCAACATAATTAACCCATGTATTTCAGCTTTAAAATTGCCTGTCGGTTTCATGAATGTCCCCCTGCCTGCCTGCCTGTTTATGATTACGTCAGTTTACAACCAATGAATAGTGTAGAGAAACAAATCACAGAAGCAGAAGGGATTAGAACTATTTGTGGTAAACCATTTATTGGGTCTGTCCGGCTCTGTCCTGAGTTGTCTATGAATAAATAATGGCTTCAGCTGATGTATTCAGAGGTTTTAGGGCCAGGAGGGACTATTAGATAATCTAGTATGACCTCCTGTATAACACAGGATGTAAGAGACTAGGGTCTTTCAGAAGCTCCTATGGGGTTTAGGAGCCCAAATCTTTCCATTTCAGTGACAATTAGGTACCTAACTTCCTTGGGCACCAGCCTTGGTGAGTTTCAGGTAGATGGTTGGCCAAGCAGGATGTGTGGTCTTTCCTTTCATAGACAGGCAGTGCAGTCTAGTGGATAGAGCATAGGACTGACTCGGGAGACCTGTGTTCTATTCCTGTGACTGACCTGCTGTGTGATTTTGGGTCAGTTAATTTCCTGCTCTGTGCCTCTGTTTCCCCATCTGTAAAAGGCCACACCTTGGTAAGTGCTTTGAGCTCCACTGATGAAAAGTACTACAGAAGAGCTGGAGGGTGAAGGATGTTACTGAATCTCAGCGTGTGTACTGAAGTTGTCAGCAGCACAACAGTACTCATCTGCATCTCCCCCTTCCTAGGTTTTTCAAGCAACACCCTTCTTCTGGGAAAAGAGAGCCCTCCTTTTCAGGTCCATATTAATAAAACATAAGGGAAACAGCATAGACTTAATCCCATTTGGGTCATGGCCTTTAGCCTGGTGGAAGATTTATGACGCTTCATTTGAGAGGACTCAATTCTGAGCTCAGTTAGGTGGATCTATATGTATTGTAGTTCAGACTGAAGCCCTATTGAATTGCCTAATATTGTTGATCCCTGAGTTGGACTCAAAGCAGAAGCCAGCAGCAGCATTTCTCTAACCTTCACTGCTGTCATCATGCTGTGGGCAGCACCACGAAGCGGTGACTTGGAAAAGGGATAATGATGACTAATTGCAAGTAAATGTTAAATCGCTGGGGCCAGAAAAAGGGAAAAGCTGATCAGTCGGAGAGACATAAACAGTATGTCCTAAAACCTGTTAAAATTGGGGCTTATGATTTAGTTAAAATTAAACCTGACCTACTAATGGCCTCTATGATTCCTAAAGTATTAGGAGAGAAATTGCCAGCAGAACAGAGTAATTGTTTATCTAGTTTGGTATCCTATCTCCATCTGCGGCTTTTGATAGATGATTGAGATGAGGAGGCAAATCCTGTATAATAGGCCAGATTCACGGACATTAGTGGAGTTACATCAGCAGAGATGTTGGCCCAACAATCTAACTGCGCCGTACTGTTCCCTGGAAGAAGAATTCCTTCCGGACCTCAGTCATCAATCAGTGTATGCCCTGAAGGATGAGCAATGAATAGCTCCTACCGTTTTACCTTTAGCTATTTGTATTGTAGGCTTAGCTGGCATAAGTCAATGTAGCTCCAGTGACTCATGACGCCTCAGCTGAAGATCTGTCCCTCTCTTCCTACTCATATGAAGTACTAGTGGCTTTGTGCAGTATGTTTTTTCTAAGGGGAAATGCATGTGCAGTTGCTTTATTATATTGCAACCATCTTCTAAAGTAACCAGTTCAAAGATTGGCCCCCCCTTGGCACACTTACTTTACACCCATTTCTCTCAAATGAATAATCCTCTGATGCATCTCAAGCGGTGCATGTTTATGCTGCAAAGATTCAAGCTTTGATGCACCTGGAGCCTCATGGGTGAGCCGCGTAGTTTTAAACAACAGGAGAGGCTTAGAAAATCTGGGGAACTTCTGTTTTAGCCACTTTGATTCTGTACTGACCTCTAGCGTGCTCTTTCTCACCATTGGGCTGCTGCAGAGTTTCCAGTTTCAGAGGGAAGTCTGATAACATATTTTGGGAGAATCTTGTTTGGCTTTTCTATACGTTTCTTAACAGCTTAGGGCCAGATTCTGATGCCTTTTCCATAGGAACATTACCATCATACTGGTACATCTGGTCATTCTAGTTCAGTGTCTCCCAGTAGCTTCCAGAACCAGCTGCTTCAGAGGAAAATACAAGAAACCCCTCAGTAGAAAGTTGTGGGATAATCTGCCTCCTAAGAAGGTCTCATCCTAATGCCTAGTAGTTGGGGATAATACCTGAGGTATATATCCTTGCCATTTATTTCAGTGGGACTAGCCATGGAGTAAGGTGCTATTCACCGTGTGTAAAGATATCAGAATCTGGCCCACTGGCAGCAAGTCACATGAATGGTGTTCAAGGCCTGTTGAAGTCCAGAGGAACATTCCTACAAACTTCACGGGGCTTTGGATGAAAACCCTCTCCCCAGCCAATGCAGTGGAGGTACCTGTCAGCAATGACTTCTCAGAGATCAAGGAAGGTGAGGAACCTTGCAGGCAGCAGGAACCCCAATAACTGTGGGGTGTCACAATGCTTTCACAGAAGAACCCTGGCATGGGAGGTTTACAGACCACATCTCTGGGGCAGATTTTCAGAAGTGCCAGTGGGATTTAGGAACACACACTGAAAAGCCAATGGGCCTTGTGCTTCAAATCCATCAGGCTGTCTTGAAAACCACCCCTTTTAATAATAAAATAATAATAAAAAAAACTTGCATTAGAATTCCCTTCCCTCTAATCAGTCTGCTCCATAGTTAGGAGAGCATCTTTAAAAGCAAAGACCAGGGAGCCAGGAGGCTGGAGTTACTGGAGGCAGGACCATAGAGAGGGTTGTGGCTATACGAGAAAGGAATCTCAAGTCAGGAGATGCCAGGAGGTGCCAAAAGGAAAAGTTTGCAGGGAGAAAAAAATGGTGATGTGTATCCCTTACTCAACTAATTTAGGGGGAGGTGTGAGAGGAAGAAACAGTCCCCGGTTACAGCCAAGAAAGGAGTCCCTCTAACAGTCAGAGCTCTGAGCTCCAGAACAATTTCTCCTTAAAGAGAAAAGGGTGATTGTTCTGTATGGTGCATGCTGTCTTTGCCCATAGCTGTTTCACTCTGAAGCAGTAAGTAACTTGTCTCAAAGGTCTTGTTTGCACTCGATGCAGCTTTTGAAATCCTGAGTCACTCTTTACCCAAACTCACCCTTAGATACATCTGTTTGCTCTGTGGTTATATAATGGCGGGGAAAGTCCTTGAGTGCAACAAAAGAAGAACCTTTGACTGCATCTTAAAACTCAGCCCTGCTTGTATAATGAGAAGTTAAAATATCATTTTTAGCAATTGAGTCCCTTAATGAATCATCCCTGATTTCAGCACAACAGCTTTGCAAGCCCCAGAGTTGAATTTGGTTGTGCCTTTGGGATGGGAGATTTTACGGATTTTGAATTAAGACTAGTCCTATGAATCCCTGTGTTCCAAATTGCTTCCACTCAGGGCCAGCTCTAGGCACTAGCATTCCAACCATGTGCTTGGGGTGGCACTTTTCAATGGGTGGTGCTCCAGCTCTTTGGGGGGGTGGCACTTTTCAAGGCTGCACTTTTTTTTTCTTTTTTCTTTTTTTTTTTGCTTGGGGCAGCAAAAAACCTGGAGCTGCCCCTGCTCCCACTCTAAATCATCCTTCAAGAATCTAACAAACAGGTTTCCCCTTGCCACCATTAAGCACTGATGACGTTGAGTCGGCACTTGTGACTCCAGCTGATTCAATGTGGGAGCAATGAGAGACTCTGAAAGACAACAAGCAATTACACTTATCAACAGGTGCTGTGGGTGCTCAGCACCTTTGAAGCTGCTCAGTTCCGTATTCTAACTTGGCTTTTGCTGTCAATGCTATGGAGATTTAAAAAAATATCAAGTTCAGAAGAAAATTGGTTGAAAGTTTAACATTGGAAAGCCCCTGGAAAATCTGATTTGAGCAATGAAGAGACACATAAGACAGTATATAAGCAAACATCCCTGACTATGGCCCCTCGTCTCTTCAAATGTGCCTTGCTTTTTCTTTTCAAAAGCTTTTGATTAATAACAACACCACTGCCTTACTTATAGAACACTTCTCACCCACTGATTTCCAAGCCCTTCACAATCTCTTAGTCTAGTTATCTTCGCAACAGCCCTGGGGAAAAAAGGGAATCATTGTTATCCCCACTTTGCAGATGGGACTTTGGGCAAGTCATTTAGCCTCTCTGTGCCTCAAGTCCCACAGGAACTCTATGTAGAGCAGGGAATTGAACACAGGTTTCCTATGTCCTCCATCAGTGCCTAACTGCTAGAACCACTTCTCTCAAGGGAGTTTGCAAATCAAATTACATTTGAAGTTGCAGCCACTGTTATATTGTCCAAATGTTCACTAATCAACTGTGGACTGAGCCCACGCATGCAGAGAGGTAGCATCAGAAGGGTTTAGCTGAGCCAGTAATCAGCAACTGAAAAATGGGAGGGTTGAAGGGAAACCTTAGGTACAGCTGGCATGGCATATAAAGTTAAATAGAAACACAAATGATTATCAAGTTCCCCTTTTGAAATCATAGATTATTAGGGTTGGAAGGAACCTCAAGAGATCATCTAGTCCAACCCCCTGCTCAAAGCAGGACCCATCCCCAAATTTCCCCCTCAAGGACTGAGCTCACAATCCTGGGTTTAGCAGGCTAATGCTCAAACCACTGAGCTATTCCTCCCCACCCTCTTTGTGCAAAGAGACTGGAAAAAAATCCTGCCACCTCAGTCTTTGTTCTCAGATCCAACAGAGCAGCAAAAACCCTCTCCTGGCCTAGTGCATTTGTTAATAATCCTTTCCCGGCTGGGTGCATTACAATGGAATATGCAGGTGTTTCTGTAGTAAGAGTCTTTTCCATAATGTACAGAGATTGGGGTTAGCTTTCTTTATTGCTTGTCTTTGCCGGACAGGGCTCCCAGTCGCTCTCTGCCAACTGCACTCACTTTATTCCTTCCCTTTGTTCCTGTGTTTCCAGTCTCCTTTTTGCACCTTAGGGCTACATATTTCAACCTGGGTCATCCTGGGTGCAGGAGAAAAAAGAGAGGGAGAAGATGTAAAGACAGCAACGTGTTGGCCAATGACTCCAAAAAGGTGAAACAATAGAAAATCAGACTTCCTAATTAGGCAGTTCACTGTCATCTGGCCATTAGATTTTAATCAACAGCCCTCAACTTCCCATGGTTATTATGGGTTCACATTCCCTTATTTTCCTCCTAAGTCTGGAGAATTAAGGGAGTTTCCCTAACCCTACTGTTTAGGAACTATTCCCTCTCAGGTAAGCAGTAGTGAGAAGCTGAGGCTTATCTGAAACCTCCAATATTAAAATCTCTTAGCTTCATCTCCACAAAGGTATTTGGGTGCTTAACTTCTATTTTTTTTTCTTTCTTTAAGTCCTCTCCATTTCAGTCACATGGCATCAGGCAGATGATGATAAACCCATCTGGCTTTGCTGGCAAGGATATTAGCAAAGCCCCCAAACCCCAAAAGATCCTGCAGGAAATAATTAGGAATGTCTCTTGACTCCAGCTTCAGGGCTAGTGAGTGGAAGCCTTGGTATAGGGCCTGGGGTGACTGCTGGAAATGAATGCACTGTTCTCATTACCTAAGCATGCTAGTCTTAAGAGACAGGAAAAGCCTTGAGACACAGGCAAATCAGCTAATTAGCAGAGATTGCTTCCAGAAACCTGAACAGAGCATTGCAAAGAAATAGGGGAGTAAACAATTCTGTTTATGAATCAGTGTTTGTTTATGTTTATTTGTTTGAAATGATGATGAGCAAACAACTCTCTCACTATGCTGTCTGGACCTAATTTTTCCATTGCCCAGTGAGGAGGAAAAGCTACCATTCTGCCCAGGGAGTGTATTGCACCCAGTCTGATCCTGGTGTCAACGGCCACAGTGCTGGGCAGTGGCGAATCAGGCCCATTATTTGTATCTGGCATTCTTATGAGCCTTGAAAAAGTTGGCTGCACAATGAGCAAAATGAAAGCTCGGTAAATAAGGTGGCTTAAATCTCCATTCATGTTAAGCACCATTGGCCCTGGTGTTGTCTGGACTGTCTGTTTGTAGAGCCATCAAGAGGCAGAGATGTCATTGAAACTGACAGTAGGACTATGCACCAGAGAATCAGAATGACTGGTGGCATCTGCTGTGCCACATCTGAGCCACTTTTCTCCAGGAAGGGTTTCTGTCTCAGTTGATGATAGGAATCTTCTAACAGAGGAGAACTGATGTGTCATCTTACAGCAGCAGTGGCATAGCTGAGTGTGGCATATGACAGGATGAAAAGGCTCCCAGCTTTGACATCTCTGTTAGGGCTAAAAAGTGTCTCTTGCTCCTGTTTCTCCTGAAAGGAGAATGAGGCAAGGGGGGGTTCCCTTTCCCCTCTATTTTAATGTAATTTGTTTTTTATAGAAAACATCCTTGTTTGTTTCAAATCTTCAGATTTTTCTGTTTAAAAAAACCCAGAAAATTTAAAATTTTGAGGCCTTTGGAAACCGAAACCCCAAAACCTTTCCTCCACAATTTCTCAGTTTTCAGGTTTTCGGGTTATCAGTGAAACCCCAGAAAAGTTTTTTGGTTGGTTTGAGGTTTTTTAAAGAAATTGATGGAAAAACAAAAATCTTTTTTGTTTTTCATCAAAATTTTTCAAAGATGAAAAAAATAATTTCCTGATCTGCTCTAAAGAGTTATTAACCAAGGCAAACGGGATGAGGGATACAATAATCTAAAGGGTAGCAAGCAATTGCAGGTACCAAATGTGGCTCATTACTACTTTATCCCCTTCTCTAGTCCAGTACATTTTCCACCTTTTGCTTTCCCCTTCCTATTGTCTGTCTGCTTGGGGCTGGGTCTGTCTGGGGCTCCCATGTTTGGAAAACACCTGGTATGCTGAGGGCAATACTAGGAAAAAAATAATGAGAGGGTGAAAATTTAGCCATAAAGAGAGGTGCTGCATGAAGTATCTGTTTGTTCCTAGCAGGATGGTTGCACTTTCTGTCTGACACACAGAGAGATTCATACAAAGGAACTCCCGCCCCTCCTGTAGGATTGCACACATGGCTGGGATGCTAAGGGAACTCTGGAAGGTATGACCTATGCATCTGCAATGCATTAGGAAGCATAGGGTCTCGGTGACCCTGTCCCCGGCAGCAGCTAGAGCTGAATGAATAATTGTTTTTTCACTTTGAACCAAGTATGCAAATAGTTTTAGTTACCCCCAAATGGTATTTTTCAGCAAATTTACTATTCACTGAAAAAACTTCTCTCTGCTCTAGCAGCAGCTGCCTCATGCAACAAGAGCATTCAGGAAACACTTGATGCTGAATGAGCCTCAATGCCATGTTCCGAGAGAACCTGACACAAAACGCAGCAATCAAAATACAAGCAGGACAGAAGTAGCATACCGCCTTGGATGACTTGCAGGGAGTTGGACTAGAAAATACCACTGCCATCCACTCACAAATGTGGTGGCGAAGTCAAGGGAAAGTAGCACACAACAGCTCACAATTAAGTAATTGGACCTGAGTTTGCTGTATGTTGTTGAACATATAGTGATTGTTCACATCAGTTCAAATGACCCCCTAAATGAGTGACTGAAATTATTCAGATTGTAAGCACTTTGGGGCAAGGACCTCTCTTTATTACATTTTTGTACAGCATTTGGCACAGTGGGGCTGTGGTTGGGGTCCTAGACACGACTGCAATACAAATAATAAACACTATACATACAGTGCCCTCAATTTAATTTGATCACTGGTACATTGGATCCCTCATCAAATTTGATCAAAATGCCACAAACTGAATAACTGGTAGTAAAACAAAAGCAACTTTTGCCATTTAATTTGTTACTTTTGCTCACATTGGCCGATTATCATTGGATCATTGATTCAACCATTGGTTCAAGACAGTTGTCATATAATTATAATAAGGATGAGACCTTTTGAATGAAGAAGAAACTGCTCTCTTCCCCCGGCCCCTCATTGGCTTTTCAGGAGCTAGTGGGAAAGGAGTGTGGGAACTTTAGTTCTGTCCTCATGTGACCGGAGTTCACATCTCAATAAGTAACCACCACAATCGCCGCCATTGTTGGTAGTCTCAGCAGAGAGGCCAAAGACTCAATGGGCCATGGAGATGGAACTCTAGCCTTGCCCTTAGAAGAGGTCAGGGTCAGGGAACACGGACAGAATGTAGTGTAAGGGGAAGCTATTATTTGTGGATAAACAGAGGATAACAGTCTTCATGGCTGTCAATCTAGCATCTTTCACCAGCAATAAATTCGCACAAATTTAAAATGACTTAAAAAAAAAAGGGAGCCAAGGAAAAACTGTGTAATAACAAAGGTAGTGACATCTGAGAGCCCCATTGTGCTAGATGCTGGGCAAGACATTAGGGGATTGCTATTCCAAATTTTAGCTCTTTGGTTGCATAGATTAGAGGGGCACAATTTATCTCAAAGATGACCGTGACAGCATCAATGAACATTTACACTTGCAAAATGGGGAATCTCACATGCAACAGGCACTTAATGTGCAAGTACCTGTTTGCACATACAATTTCCCCTTATGTGCACATATGTGCATATCTTATCAATTACACCCTTGGCGCATGCCACGTATGATATTCTCCTTGATGGTCATCTGGGTTGCAAGATCAGTCACTTTAATTTTGTCAAAGCACTTCCAAATGGACTGGATTGAAATGAGCAAAAAGCTAAACAAAATATGCTAACAGTAAGTTAATATTCATCCCACTCTTCTGATTCCAGAATGCCGATCAGGTGTGCCAAATTCTTCTCCTCTTCTTTCATCATCTCTCCAGCGAGAAGGAAGAGTCCTCTTCATGGGAAATAGATAGCTGTTACTATCCCCAGCTGCTGCCTAAGCCGACATGATTGTCAGCTAAAAGCTAAGAGATGCAAAAACTGCTTCCAGCCAAGACAATCATAGCATGAATCCTATCTGTTTGGTCAGCTGGAGGCTTCCTCATAGGTCTCCTGGCTGCACTGTCACATCAAAGGAAATGTGCTAACTTGGGATGAGTTCTTCCTGCACAATTCAGAGCTGGCCCTGAATTCTAAATATTTCAGTTTCTGGTGTGTTTGGAGTTGATGTTTTTTTAGCCATTTACTCTATTATGAAAACTGGGACCAGCATTTGAATAAGGAATTTTGCCCTCTGCCCTGGGTATTTAGATCTGAGGGGGTTGGTTCAGGCCCAGCACTAGTGCAAATTGTTTTTGCTTTTCAGTAATGTGTGATTTTGCTGGATGTAACAATAGTGCAAAACCTCCAAGGGCCAGGCATAACTCAGGGTATGCATAGACTGCCGTTAGAGGCGTGATTGCAGTACATGGAGCTGTACCTAGCTCAAATACCAATAGTACTGAAGCCATATCCAGGGCCATGAGCAGCTGTGCAAAGCCCATGCTGAGGCCTCACTGCTAGCACTGTAGATGTATCCCAAGTCCTTACTCTCTCAAATCAACCACTGAAGTCAGGGGAGCTGAATCTGCTCTTCCACTGGTTTTATGTACCGTGACTCTCCCTGAGTTACTCCTCATTTATAGTGGTGGAAGTAGGGATCAGGATCTGGCCCATTTTTCGCTTTGTGACAGACATGCTCTGATCTCTTGTGCTCAGTCACCTTCCCAAATCACAAGAATCCCTGATGAGATATTCCATGCTAACCTGACCTGCTCCTGTGCAGCAGTGGGGATGATAGAAGTCTAATGGTTCCTGGTCTCTTGTTCATGTTTGAAAATTCTCTGAATTACTGGCAATTTTGTGTGAATACCTTTCCGGAAAGAGGAAACTCTCTAAAGGTTTTCAGTTGTCACCTGTTTCTAAATGACCTTGCTATCTGCATGCTGAGTCAGCTGTTTATCATGTACTGGGGTTAAGTAGCTGCAATATAATCCTGCCTCAGGGTTATTTCATGTACATCCCCTGTTCAGTGGTTTTGAATTTCCCTAAAATATATTCATATAAATTTAGGCAGCAAAGAGAAAATCCCCCCACAATGCATGTTTGTGCTTATACTCCATGACTTAGCCTCAAATGTCATTGCACCACTGGGAAAACGACCTTGATCATGAAATACCACAGGCCTGACTTTCTTTATTTTTGTAAAACTTTTTCCATGTGTAGGCATAGGATGTCTTCTGCATAATACTCACTCTGCACTGGAATATCTTTTGTATCCTAGGTCAGGTGTGTGCAGGGGCGGCTCTAGACAGTTCACTGCCCCAAGCAGGGCGGCATGCCGCAGGGGGCTCTCTGCCGGTCTCCAGAAGGGCGGCAGGCGGCTCTGGTGGACCTCCCGCAGGCGCGCCCGCGGAGGGTCTGCTGGTCCCGCGGTCCGCTGGTCCCACGGCTTTGGTGGACTTCCCGCAAGCATGCCTGCGGGAGGTCCACTGAAGCCACCTGCCGCCCTCCCAGAGACCAGCAGAGCGCCCCCCGTGGCATGCTGCCCCAAGCATGCGCTTGGCTTGCTGGGACCTGGAGCTGCCCCAGGGTGTGTGCTGGAAGCCACTGTCCAGTGTATACTGTGGAGTGAGTGATTTAGTCCAGCTCCCATTCAAGTCAATAAGAGCTTTTCCATTGACTATATTAAGAGCTGAATCACTCTGTTTTTAATTGGGCAAAATTGTCATAGGCTTAGGGTCGTTATGATTCAGTTTTTATTCAGCCATTGTTCAGGAAAACTTCCATTGGTTCCACAGAGTTAGGACCTCAGGAGCTGGCCCCATGTATACAAACTCACAGTAAGCTTGCTGTAGGCTGGTGCTGTGAGTCCATCTGTGATAAACGACATACCCCATCAGTCCACCAGTAGTACTATTTGTAACCCAGGGGTAGCCTGAGAGATTTGTATTTATTGCCCTTAGGTAAAAACAGCAAACTCCTCGAGTGCCAACATTGTTGGTAACATTTTGAGGCCTAGCCTAGGACTTTGATTTCTCCATCCTTCACTTGTGAATTAAGGCCTTGTGGGCAGAAGGAAAGAAGAGAGAAAAATGCAAAAATAGATCCATTAAGTTGAATAAATACTGGTACGTTCTGTGAAACTAAAAAGCTGTGCTTAGCAGTACATTAAACTTAGCTAGAGGGAGCTGGAGGGAAAAGGCAGAAGTATTTTTAGGCAACAGGAACAGGCTTTTTAAAAAAAATGGTGAGATTTGTTTCTATAATAAATGCTGCTTCATGGCATGAGGGACAATATAAAGACAGAGGCAAAGGGCAGAACATCTTTTATGTTGGTGTGTGGGCAAGGAGAAATAACATGCTGTAAATATTGTAGCTGACAGAGCACAGACCTATTTGGACTGGAATATAGGGCAGTAAAAGCCATCAGGTGATTCCTGGGTGCTTTGTTAAATCTGCCAGGTAGTTAAGAGAAAGCAGATCAGGAAATAAATATGGCAGATAAGGGTGGCTTGTAGGGAGACCAGCAACTCCTGTGACCATGAAAGGGTTTAATGATTAACTGCATGGAAAAACTAAAAGAGAGGGAATGTGCTTCCAGGGGTCACACAAGATTGCTCTCTTGCACCATTAACTTGATAGCTGCCTTAACAGAGCCAGGGACTGGTCTGCCTGGACCTCCTCATGGAATATGAGCCATGAGTGAATTTTAAGGCGCTTTAGGATCTGAGATCAAAGAGCAACTGGATTCCAAGGTTTGAATGCAGCATCCAGAACACGTGACTGTGAGGGAAGACCTGAAAGGCCCTTGAAGAATCCTGATGGGGAATTCTAGACTCAAATAAAATCCATCCCAGCAAAATGTAAATAAAGGGGAGGGCAACATGGCTTTAACGGGTGTTTGGGGAAGAGATGGGAAGAAGAATGAGCACTTTGCCAGAGTAAGAACTGCAGGATTTGACCTATAGGTATTACAAGGCCAGATGCACTGATTTACACCAGTTGAGGATCTCCTGTGAAGCCCATATACACTAGATGAAGCTTTGGCCCTAGGATACTATTTTTGAATGTTTTTCTGTCGGTTTCCTTAAGAACTGCAGATAGCAGCATATGGCCATAAAAATAACTCTTACCAATTGATCCTTATTTGGTAGTCTGTGGCGCTACCCTTGTTGCATGATGTACAGCGCAAAATGGGCCTGATTTTCCTCACTGACACCAGTGTAACTACATGTGCTTCAGTGGAGTTACTCCTGATATGCAGTAGTGTAAGGGAAAATGAGCTACTGGCCCTCCAACTCCAACGGATTAGGAGCCTTAGGGTATGGCTACATTTGGAAATTCAAAGTGTGAGTGTAGTCAGAGCGGCAGCGCTGGGAGAGAGCTCTCCCAGCGCTGCATGTAAACCACATCCCTTACGGGTGTAGCGTGCAGCGCTGGGAGCTGTGCTCCCAGCGCTGCTGCCCTGATTACACTGACGCTTTACAGCGCTGTATCTTGCAGCGCTCAGGGGGGTGTTTTTTCACACCTCAGTTGCAGCGCTGTAAAGTGTGAGTATAGCCAAGCCCTCACTGAAAGACAATGGAATTTAGGCCCTTATGTTAAAATGTTACCCTTTGTCCTTTACCTGTAACAGCAAATACAGCACAATGGGCAGCTCCTCAGCTGGCTTTAAATCAGTATAGCTCCACTGGAGGAAATGGAGTCTGGGCAATTTAGACCAGCTAAGGAGCTGGTGCAGAATACTAGAACTGCTGCAATACCAACTGGTGGGCATCATGAATGAACTAAGGTTGGGACATATATATATAGTCTTATAGGTAGTCTTTTATTTATATTAAAGACTGCCTATAAGACTATATATATGTAACATATATAATCTAATATTACACACACACATACACCTAGCCAGGGGCGGCTTTATGAACTGCGGGGCCCAATTTGAATACCCAGTGGCGGTCCAGGGCGTCGGCGGCAGGGGGTCCGCACCGGGTCTTCCACAGCACTGAAGGACCTCCTGCCGCCGAAATGCCACTGAAGACCTAGAGTGCCCACCCTCCCCTGCTGCTGAAATGCTGCCCAAGACCAGAGTGGACCAGGTGAGTTTAAAAAACAAAAATTAAAAAGGCTCCAAAAGCACGGGGCCCCGATTCTAGGGAATCGGCCTAAAACTGGCCCTGCACCCAGCTGTAAGTCTACCTGTGGGTTACTTCAAGAGTGACAAAAAGAGAGCTGGTTCCCTACAGTATAACAGAGCATGAATATTTAGAATTGCATTTGTGCAATTGGGTATGCAAAAATGCACACCTGTAATTTGTTCACACAATGTTTGCAAGTACATAAGTGACCATGGTAGCTTCTGGGTCAATTGGCTACACAGTTACCATGAATGTACGTATAATCATGAGGACTGCATGAACAAATGATGCATACAGATTTGTCTAATCATCTTGGCCTAGATACCTACTACGTGATCATGTCTCAGAAAAATAAATTATTAACATATTATTCATTATTATAGGTAATCAATATGCTCCGGTTCTGATTCATGAAGATACTAAGCGCATGCTTAGGTACTTCATTAATCTCAATGGGAGACATGTTTAAAGTTTGGCATGCGCTTTGTTGAACTCAGGCCTCTATGCTTTTGCAAGCAGTGTGAATGATGGCTTGGCCACAAGGCACAAGATGCTTACGACATAAACAAGACCCTATAGTTGAGAGGTGCCATCAATAAGTAGAAGACAGCTTCTAATTAAAGCCAAGGAAAGAAAGGGACAGTCACAAATAAGTGCATTTGGGTTCCTCCAGCTGCTGGGGGTCAGCTTACTCATACAAAGTGTTGATGCCAGAGATCATTTATTGTGGAGTGTGTAAATGTGTTTAAATTATATTGGACTGCCCTTAATGATTGTACTAGAACACTATGTCCATGAGCCGAGAGAAAGAGAGGACTTATTTATGGAGAGGCAGTGAAGTGTTGCAATGGCTTCTGCAGCATGTACTGAGAGAAATAAAAACATTGACTCATTTTCAATGTACTGTTGTGCTGCACCGTGTGGTTATTTACAGAATCATGGTTGAAAGCTGATTTTGTAAACAGGCCACTATTTTAAGGACCAGAAATCAATAGTAATTGTTAATGGATAGTTTCTTAGGTTCTTGGCACATTATTATCTGGCTTTCAATTTTCTTATTCAGTTCAGGTAGCTGAGTCTTTTAATCAGTTCAGTAATTATCCCCTAATTGTCATACATTTCATCCAATTAAAATGCCTTACAAACATAAACTTATCCTCACCAATCCCCTATAGAGAGTCCACTCTAGTGGGAGATGGGAACAGAAGCACAGAGAGGTTAAGGCCGGTGGTTTGAAATGTGGATGCTTAAAGTTAAGCATCAAGGGTGAATTTTTCCAATGCATGTAAATGTTTTAGAAATGTAAGAACTTGTCTACATGGTGAGCTAATGCGCTCTACAGCAGTGTGATTTCTAAAGCACACTAATGTGTGGCACATTAACTGGTCTGTGTAGTGCGCACCAGCAGAGTCTACAAGTTCCCTAGTACAGTTTAACATAGTTCTGTTTTAAACATTAAAGCACACCAGCAGGATCTACACAGACCAGTTGATGTGCAACACAGCAGAACCTTTTAGAAATGCAGCCCGCCATCCCAGAGTGCATTACTCCATGGCCTGGAAGTTAGTGGGACTTGGACATCTAAGTTATTTGAGCTCAAAGGTGTTGAAATCAATGGAAGCTAGACCCGAATATCTTTTGTGGAGGACTTGAGGCACGTTTTGAAAAATGGACCCCAAATCCATGTTTAGGCACCTCCATTAAAACCCTAAGTAAAGCATGGCTTAACTTTGAACATGCAAGTAATCGCATCCTTATTCAACAAAACATATACTTAAAGTTTAGCACACATGTGCTTTGTTTGACTAGGAATGGGTCTAAGGAGTAGTAGTAGAACCGAGGTCTGCAGGGTAGTGGGAAACTGATGCTTCCATGGCAGAGCTGCATTCAATGCACTATAAACCCTGGGAGATGAAGTGCTGCCCATGGAAGACCCTGATTGGCAGCAACCTCCATGACATGTACACTATTTAAGCATAGAGGAAGATCCAGGAAAGTGTCCATGCAATTTAGCAGAACTTGGCTTGTTGCTACAACAGATTCTGATCCTGTTCCCTGCTATGAACCCTGGTTCTGTTCTTCAGTTCTGACCTTTTGATTTGACTTCTGGTTTCTGACTCTTGGCTTGATGCTCTATTCTTGCTCTGATTCCTAGTCGTACCCATTAGGTCAGCCTGCACACTTCCCAGCCATGACAAATGTGTGATTCATGTGAGTAATCCCATTGTGTGTATTGCTGAATTAGGGCTGAACGGGTCTGATTCTCAAGAAGGTGGGACAGCTAGCACTGTTGTTGCTAGAGAGATTTCTTCTTGCTGTTTGGTGGAGCGTCAAGAAGAGCTCCCAGTGTTTTGTAGTCATGTTAAGAAAGAAATGACCTAAGGGTGGCACCACCTCAGTGGAGACTTCATGCTCTGATCAAGAAAAGGATACCTAAATGGCAAGTTGAAGGATTCTGTGGCCCAGATGCTTTGCTGGTATAAAGTAGTGGTGTTCTGTTTAGTGAAGTTTTGCTTATTTACACCAACTGAGGAGCTGGCTCTAGATAGCTATCAGTGGGTTTTTTAAGTGAATTTAATTTCTGTTATCTTCCTACTTGCAGAACACGTATAGAACCTGCACCCCTTTCCACTTGCTAAAGCACCATAACTCTCATTTTTAGTGACCTGCCATGATAAGATAGTTCAGTCTCCATACTCACTTGATGAAGGTAATGGAAAGATTCATATTGACTCCAATGGGTTTTGGATAGTCTCTTCGTACTGAGACTATCCAACAAGCTACAGTTCTTATGGTTGCCAAATACAATGTATTCTATCCCACCCGTGTGTCAATAATGAAGGCCTGCAGCTGTGCCTGCCAATTGGTCAGGCAGTCAATGAGCACAACTGCAGAACCACCTGTTTGGCTAAGGCAGTCAGGTGGCATGGTTGTAAGCCCAGTAGCTGCAGAAGATCAGCAGCTATTCAATGCACATGCCCATGGATTCTCTGCCCCTCTGTGGTTTCTTTGCTCCAAGCCCCATTCTTGCTTTGCTGCAGCCTAGAACCTGCCCTGCACCCAGCCCTGTTCCTGCCTTCCCTGACTTCAGGTATGTGATGCTGAACCCCATAATGCTTTATGGGAATATGACATATATGTTTTGTGCTGCCTGTGCCATGTAACATATCTCTGTAAAGGTTATGGTCTACTATATCTATTCATCCTATTTATACACATGTATCATTTTGTGCTTGAGGTTAAGAATATTGGCTGTATACTTGTTTGATTTCTAAGTAAGCTTTGTGAGGCATTTGGTTAGCTTCTTTAGGAAGGAATTTACAAGGTTAAGTACCCAATCAAGAAGCACTTAGGGAACAATGCATCTTGGAATGCTCCAATCCACATAAGAAGTCTTGCTGGAGACATACAAGATACCATATGGACAATGGCTTCTGCCTGTGAAGACTGAGGTCATGCATGGACATGTGACTTGCCCAGGTGACTCCAGAACTCCATCTTGGAGCTGGATTTTGCGTAGGACTGAGGAGAGGGTCTCTACCCACAAGAGAAAGTCTATGTAAACCCCTGGGAGACCCCTCCATTTTGTCTTCAGCTGGCTAAAGAGAGAGCCTCTCCACCCCACAGGATACTTGAAAGAAATTGGAATGGACAGTGTGCAAGGGGTGTGAGTGATTGCTGGAGATTAGTCTTTAAAAGGGAGCATTCTGGAACTGGTGAGGATCTTATCTGTATTCAGTTTGATTAGACATAGATTTGTGCATTTTATTTTATTTTGCTTGGTGACTGAGTTTGTTCAGTGTTAGAGAGGGCGAACAATTTGAGTTTACCCTGTATAAGCTTTATACAGGGTAAAACGGATTTATTTGGATTTAGACCCCATTGGGAGCTGGGCATCTGAGTGTTAAAGACAGGAACACTTCTGTTAGCTGCTTTCAGGTAAACCTGCAGCTTTGGGGCAAGCAATTCAGACCCTGGGTCTTTGTTGGAGCAGACAGACATGTCTGGCTCAGCAGGACAGGGTGCTGGGGCCCCGAGCTGGCAGGGAAGGCAGGAGGAGAAGTAGTCTTGGCACATCGGATGACAGCTCCCAAAGGGGGTTCTGTGATCCAACCCATCACAAGATAATCTGGTGCTGACTGTTGGCTCTGATTCTTGGTTTTGACTCTCTCGACCCTTGGCTCTGGCACTGAGACTCTGACTCTAGTTCTGAGCTTTTGGCTCCAGTCCCTGTCTCTGGCTCTAATTCAACCTTGGGCTTTGGGATTTTGCCTCTGACCACTAGGTCTGACTGTCTACCACCCCGTCTCCTGAAACACCCCCACCAACTTCTTTGCCATGCTGTCTATTCTGGTTTCCTAGTAACATGTAGAACTGCAGTGCTACAACTGTCATCTGTTCATGTTCATTGATCCAGTTTCATAGCTTAACATTTAAAATGACAAGTTCTGTTTTCAAAGTCTTGGTAATAAATTCCCTAATAATCCTATTCTCTGAAGTAGCTGAACCCTGCTCTTCATGCAGGTGGGTCAGAAAATAGCTTGCTTATTTAACACACTGTCTTGATTTTTCTTTGATCAGACAGTTAGCACTGGGGCTGGCTCAGCAAGCTCCAAGAAAATCTATACGCTGGCGCTTGGCAAGATAGGTCGTGCAGGCCCTCAACACAATAGGGCAGCCCAATCCTCATGTGAACTTTTAACTGTATCACATTGTAGCGGGGTGGTCACCTGCTCCTGCCTTAAGGTTTAAAACAGCCTGAGGAGAGGGCTGTGGCAGGGAAGGAAAAGTGGGGCTGATTGGGGAACCAGCCACAGGTGCGGCCATGCCCCAACCAGGGCCCAGCTGGCCCTTATAAGAGGGCAGTGGGCCAGGAGCGCACAGTCTCTCTCACAGTAGAGGGGGAAGGGCCTGACTGCCTGGAAGCTGAAAGGAGCAGCTCTAGGTATTTTTCAGCCCCAAGCACGACAGGCAGGCTGCCTTCGGCGGCTTGCCTGCAGGAGGTCCACCAAAGCCATGGGACCAGCGGACCCTCCTCAGGCATGCTGCTGAAGGCAACCTGCCTGCCACCCTCATGGCGACTGGCAGAGCGTCCCCCATGGCTTGCCACCCCAGGCACATGCTTGGCATGCTGGTGCCTGGAGCCGCCCCGGTACCAAAGACTGGAGCAGGGCTGGGGAAAGGCCAGAGGGGCTGGGGAGCTCCAGCCTAGAAACCCCCCAGGCTGCAGGCCTTGTTAAAGGCCAAGGAAGGTACTGGAGTTGCAGAGGGCAACCCAAGGGCAGGCAGAGGCAGCAGGCCCCAAACCCCCTTGCCGATGATGAGTGGCATTTACACTGCAGTCTGCCCCAGAAAATGGGGCTAGAAGGTGACTGGCAGTGGCCATAGACTGAAGCGAGGTGGGGATAGAGGGTGGGAGTTCCCCAGGGAGGGGAGACCCAGATTTATGGGGGTACTGCTAGGGGACAGGACCCCGGCCTGAAAGGGGCACCAGGGTCCAGGAGGGACTCAGGCCCAGCAGCAAGCAGGACACTAGCCTGAAGAGGGCGCTCCTGAGGCTGGAAATGCTAATTCTCTGGACGACCAGCAGGAGGCACCGCAGGGGTGAGTCCCACACCACTACACACACAAACAGTGCAGAGCAGCACTAGGATAGCAGAAGTGTGAGGTCACTGGCTAAAATTGATTTTTTTTTTTTAAACTGATATTTTTGGGCTGTGAAACTCAGTGAGTTTTAACCTTTAAAAAAAGGAAAAGACTTGAAAGCATTAACTACTCTGAGGGATAGCGTGGTCAGAGGCTATTTGAGCTCTTGGTACAGTTTGGATCCTGCAGTGAGGAGTAGAGTACTACACAGATCGGCTCAGAGAAAGAACTGTCAGTCAAGATCATGGTCATAAATATCTCAAGCCTTCCAAAGGTTGGGACTGCTATACCTGAAGGACTGCCCCCTTCTCTCTACAGCAATTGCCATCCATGACAGCTGAGCTCTTCCAGATCATACCAAGGGTAAGATTGGCCTTTCTCAGGTGTGCAGCTCCCTTGTTGAAGAGATAAGGATAACCAGGAACCTTACCACTCTCCAACCCAAATCTTCCCGCATTTCACCCCTTGTTTCCCTGGGACCAAGAAAAGGGAACCATGAGCACCAAGCCACCTCTTTATTTTCTTGTAAGGCTGTGGCGTTCTGATCAGGACACTCAGAACTGTGAACCATTGTTACTCCTCTGCAAGTGAGAGCTTTGCTGGAGATTAGGCTGTGTCAGCTCCCTGCCACACCTGGCTGTCTGCCTCGCCAACAAACTCCTCAAGACTCTTTCAGTGTAAACCTTGCGTTGCAAGTAACTGTCAGATAATCCCAGTTCCTGAGTTCTCCGGGGACGTTGTAGTGTCCAGTATCTGTGTGACACTCACAGAAATTAAGTTCACTGCCTCCAAAGAGACTGTGTGCACATCAGCGTGTGAGGTTAGCTGAAGCCTCTCACTGTACTTAAATACACTGTGTTAAGAAGGTTTTGTAATAAAACCAGAATAAGTTTATTTGCAAAAAACAGATGTAAGTGATACTAAGCAAGAGAAAAGGACAGGTATGGTTCAAACAAAACAAAGCATATTTTCTAGCATCTAACGCTTAACGGATTAAATCTTGGTCTCAGCCAATTTCTCATTTATAGGCAGTTCCCAGAGACTTCAGCTCCCATGGTTGAAGGATCCACTTTTCATGGAGTCCAAGAGCTCTGGCCTCTTTTGTCCCTTAACTGATGGATAACTAGGATGTCTTTCTGCTCCCCTTGTATTACTCAAAGTCCCTTGTCTCTGCCTCAAGAGCCAGGCAAATTCCTGGGGTGCCTGCTCTGCCCTCTGGTGTGCTCACTCAGCTGCCACTTGTTAGCTTGATGGCTTTGATTATCTTATATGTAAATGTACTTTCACTGTCCTCTGCCTACAGTCAAGCCAGTCAGAAAAGGAAATCCGCATTTATTTGTCAAAGGCTGGCTGAGTTTTTGTGCACTGCCTCCCAAATACATGTTACTAACATGTTTCTGGCACACACACGACTATCTGTACATAGATCATGCAATGATGTTACCAGTTTACATATGATACCTTACACAACACCTTTAGGATACGTATTATGACAATTGTATGTTAGGGGTAGTGAGTGTTTAGGTTTCATGTGAGTTACAGTAGGGTGGCCCTCTGTCAGTGGGTATTGAGGGGCTACCAGGGTCACAAAGGCACTCTGATTTCACAGTGATGAATTTCAAAGGCCATCTATGGGAGTGAGGTACCCAATCCCCACAATTTAATAATGGGGGTTTGAGGCCCTATCTCCATAATAATCCTCTGAAAATCCCCACCTAAGTAGCCAGAGAGAGATTTGCTTATGAACCTGAGTCCTGACCTCTATGGCGCAAAACTATTCTTCCCATATTTCCCCTCCCTATATCTCTTCCAATGTACCTCATTTCTGATCTGGAGTGTCCCTTGCTGTTTCAGTTCCTCTCTTGTGGAGACACTGCAAAGTGTCCATGCTACACAATGGTTTTATAATCTATGTGCCTTTTGCTGGAAGCCTGTGCTAAAGCTGCAAAAGTCATTTCGCTCATAATGAGCTGAGTCCAAGCCAACACCCTGGACCTAAACACTTCAAAGTTGGGTGGATGTTTGGCACCAGATCCAGGCCCAAACTTCTCTACTAGCTCCTGTCTCTACACTGGGCCTAACCAAACCGCTGGATCCAAACACACCTAAATATTGGGGAAAGACTGGATCTGGATCTGCTCTCTGCAGCTCAGCCCCATCTCTATGTGTAGCTGATGGACTGGTTTGGATAAATTAGTTAAAGAGGATTTAGTGTCTCGGGGGTTGGCAATCCTACTTCAGACGCAGTCTAGGTGCGACCGTCTGGTGCAAAACATACCGAAGTCAACACAAAGACTTCCATTGACTTCAGTAGGCTTTGGGTCAAGCCCCTAATGACTAGGGACATGTGAAGCTTTCCGGACTATTCAAGAACTGACACAAATCTTCATGCAGTAAACCTTATCTGAGATCTGGCACTACTCCGATTGTCTACATGTCCTGCAGAGGAGTTGAAATTCTGCAAGAAGGGCTGTTATAAAATGTCAAGCCTGTTTTAAATTTGCTAGGCCCCAGAGCTTTAGGCTGTTTGGATATGGGCTAAAATGAACCTCTGAGCAGTCTTCACTTTGCCCATCACTGTCCTCATCACAGCTGGTACCAGCTGGCCTCCTTTTGCTTGCAATCTCAGCCCAAAAGTCAAAGCCAGAAAGGGCCATGGAGGCTGATCTACCCTCTCACCCCTCAAAGTCAGTCCTGCAGCCCTGGACAGAGGCATATTGGTGAGACTGCTACTGCAGGGCCGGTTCTTGGGATACAAGGGAGAGTTAGTCTTTGAGTCTGTCACTTTCAGAACTTTCAGGGATCCTGCAATTAACTTGAAAATTGGAAAATGTACTGAAAAGCAAACTGTGGTGTTAACCTGTAGCAAAACTCAATGTGACAGATACTGCAATGGCATACAGTATCTCTGGGGATCCTACTGTCCTAAGTGTATGTATCACTATGGACCAGGGATTGTATGCAAATACAAGGTTGGAGGGTTACCACAGCTCCTCTGGAAGCCAAACACGGAAAGGGAGGGGGGATGATTCAGGTGAATCATTCAGGTTATAAACATGTCCAGAGAGGTACCACTCCCACCCCCCAATAGACTGGTTCAAACTGGGTTCTCAGAGACCAACACTCAAAGCAAGGGCTTTTTTGTATAAAAAGGCTGAGCTTAAACTGACAGAGGACCTTCGTTTGATTCAACACAGACTGGATCCTCTGGCCAATGGGCCCCCCCATCCCTTGCAGAGGGGTTGAAAGGACTTTAGCCTACTAGGACCTCATAAGACCGATGATAAGCTGCAGGTATTAACTTGTATTGTTTTTTTCCTTCTGTAATCCTTTTATGTTAATAACGAATGTTTTGCATTGTGCAGACTGGTTGGTAACTGATATAAGCCATTGTAGCTCCTGGAGAAAGGTTAACCCCGGGTGTTGGGCCCTGCTCAGACCTGCTGGGGAAATCATAGTGAGGTGCATAGTGCCTGTAAGCCTCAACCTCCAATCTGGAGGAAGAGGGACATGGGTCTCCACCTAGGCTGGCAGCCTGAAACCTTCTGTGGGTGCCTTCAAGGAAGACCAGAAGGGGGCTTAAAAGTGCAGTCAACTGTGACACTTGGCACTTACCATACTGTTCACTGTGTCCATTTGGTTCAGACGTTAGAACTGTCCAATTTGGCTGTACATAAAATATACACGCAAGGCACTTTGACTTGTATTACAAAGGTGTGGAACATGTAGGGAATTTTTCTCTTTCCAGTGCTGGGAATGACACAGTGATGAGTCCAAAGAAGATTTGGTGTAAACTGGCGCTGGTGCCAATTATTTCATATATTTGGAAGTGCTGTTTTTATCTGGACAATCACAATGTAAAAAACCAGATTTGGGATTTTCAAAGGGATCTAATATAGTCAGGCACTTAAATCCTCCTCATTTTCAACTGAAGTTGATGTCTGAGGAAATAGTCAAAGGCATCACTGTAAACATTAAGGGAATCTGTTGTTCTGTCAATGCATGTGCAGCGAATTCTCATCTCGGGGACAGAAGACCCCTATATAGAAACCTACAGCGAGGAGACAGGAAGGAACAGGACCTGTCTGCGGAGTGTTCATCATAGGGGATGAGGTCAGCTGACCCTAGGAGATGATGGTTCCTGCTCAGTGGTCCAGAGGAAGGGAACTCCCCCTAAATCCTTGTCAATACAAGGTGGGGAAAATGTCTGAATGTGTTTAATGGGAGATTGTGTTGCTCCTCATTAAAAAGCAGAAGTCACAGGATATGCATTTGGCTAGCTGCTATGCTACTGTTCAAACAAACACAGGTGGATTCTGTTTGCAATTCAGTAATGAGCCGGTCATGCAAACTGGCTCTGCTGTTGAAAGCTATTGAGCACTTTTCCAATATGCAGATTGCATTTAATACGATCACCTTTCACTGATATTGCACAATCACTAACAGTCCCAGTATCTCCAAGCAGAACGCTTCTGCTGTATGCAGGGGCGGCTCCAGGCCCCAGCACGCCAAGCACGTACTTGAGGCGGCAAGCCGCAGAGGACGCTGTCCCAGTGCTGCGAGGGCAGCAGGCAGGCTGCCTTCTGTGCTTTGCCTGCAGGAGCAGCGGACCCTCCGCAGGCAAACCGCTGGAGGCAGCCTGCCTGCTGTGCTTGGGGCGGCAAAATCCCCAGAGCCGCCCCTAGCTGTATGCATTAGTCACCGTGAACTCTAGAAGTCCATGGATTTCCATGGCGTGTTCATGGATGATGGCAGTGACAGAGCTGAGCAAATAATTGGTTGGGGTTTTTTTTGGTTTTGTGGCCATAATGAAAAATCCGGACAAAGCTTCATTTCAAGTTGGGCTGAAATGGAAACAGTTTGATTTTTTTTCTCACTGTGAAATGAAAAACCAAAATAACATTGTTTTGAAATGAATTTTTGTTTCATTTTCCTGGTGGTTTTACCCTCCTCTTCTTTTTTCTTTAAATAAATCTAGCTAAATTGCTAAATGAAACATTGCTTTGAGATGGAACATATAAATGTTTCATTCCAAAAATGTTGAAATGAACCATTTTGATGTTTTGGAGAAATGTTCAGTTTTTTCCAGCTGAAACTGTTCACTGAATTTACCAAGAGATAGCCACTGCCCACCCCACCCCACCCCCACTGAATTTTTGGCACATAAGATGCTTATCCAAAAACCTTTGCCCAGCTGTAATCTGGCACTGTGGTAATCAACTGTACAAGAATTAAAATATAGTGTCATTAAGCTGTTGGTTTACCTTTGAATCTGTAATGGGACACATACATACTCGACCCTCCTAAAGGATGGTCTTTGCTTGTTGAAGGCAGGCTCCCTTTTTAATAAGTCCCATGCCAAATATAATCCAAGGCACAAAATAAGATGGAAAATGGAAGTCCATCTCCTGCAGTCAGGCCCACCGACAGCAGTTCTGGGCCCTATGGCAGACCAGTTAATGGGCCCCTGCTGGTGCCCAGCGAGTGGCCGGCTGTGCTGCTGGGTGTGCTCTTCTGGCACAGCCAGGGATTCCACATGCCCTCCTGTCTGCCTTCTCCACCGCCGGTACCACCCTGTGCGCACCTAGAAACATAGATGCCCACTTCCAGATTTCCTGGGGAGTGCTCGACCTCCTGCTCCATCCTAGGCTCCTGTCATGGTACAATTCCCCACTCTGAACCTTAGCATCCAAAAGATGGGGTACCAGCATGAATTCCTCTAAGCTCAATTACCAGCTTAGAACCTGTAGCGCTGCCACCAACCAGAAATTTCAGTGCCTGGTACACTCTGGTCCCCCCAAGACCTTGTCCGGGGACCCCGCAAGACCCAGACCCTCTGGATCTTAACACAAGGAAAGCAAACCCTTTCCCTCACCGTTGCCTCTCCCAGGCTTCCCCTCTCTGGGTTACCCTGGAAGATTACTGCGATTCAAACTCCTTGAATCACAAAACAGAGAGGAAAATGCACCTTCCCCCCTCCTTCTCTCTTCCCCTCCCAGATTCTCCCTGAGAGACAGTAATCCTAACACAGAGAGAATTTAGCCTCTCTCTCCCCTTCCCTCCTTTCTCCCCACCAATTCCCTGGTGAATCCAGACCCAGTCCCCTGGGGTCTCACCAGAATAAAAAAAGACTTAGGTTCTTAAACAAGAAAAGCTTTTAATTAAAGAAAGAAAAACAGTAAAAATTATCTTTGTAAATTTAAAAAAAATGGCATAGGTACAGGGTCTTTCAGCTATAGACACTGGTAACACCCTCCAAGCCTAAGTATACAAGTACAAATTAAAATCTTTTCAGCAAAATACCAATTTGAACTCCTTTCAGCCAAATACATATTTGCAAATAAAGAAAACAAACATAAGCCTAACTCGCTTTATCTACCTAGTACTCACTATTCTGAACTTATAAGAGCCTGTATTGGAGAGAAACGTGATTGCATGTCTGATCCCTCTGAGCCCCCAGAGTGAACAACAACCAAAACTAACAGCACAGCACAAAAACTTCCCTCCCTCAAGATCTGAAAGTATCCTGTCCTTTGATTGGTCCTCTGGTCAAGTGACAGCCAGGCTTACTGAACTTGTTAACCCTTTACAGTCAAAGAGATATAAAGTACTTCTGTGCTATTAACTTTTCTTATCTGTTTATGACAGCTCCTTCTTCCAATGCGCCACCCCATCCCTGTTCTGCCTCCTGCCCCGAGGGTTCCCTATATACAGCTGGTGCCTCCCCATAGTGTGGGGGGGCATGATCTAAAGGGCAGGTCATGCGCCTCCCCCTCCCTCCCCCCATGCCCAGCCCAGGGCCACCACACTCTCCCTTCCCATGCTACTTGCAGGGGGGTGGGGGGCGCTTTGTCCTCCCACAGTCTATTTTCCCCCCCCGCCCCCCCCCCCGGGCAAGTTTGACTGCTCTCCTTTGCGGGCATGAACCCAGGTGGGAAGCAGGAGGGAGCTGCTTTTAACGCCAGCCCCTCCCGATCACTGCTCTGCAGCCCCGCCTGGCTCAGCTGCCGGGGACGGGCACCTGAGCCTGGGCAGGGAGCGGGAGTCACCTCCCCAGCCAGGCTTTCTCAGGCAACCACCACGTAGGGCTGCAGAGCAGCGTCTCAGCAGCTGGAAGGGGCTGGTCCTGTCCCTTCCGCTCCTGGCATCTGGCCATGCGTCACCCAGGCCTGGCCCACCTCTTCCCACCCCCGGCTCCTCCCCCGCCCCCTAGTGCTTCCGGCACGCTGCCAAACAGCTGACGGCAGTGGGCAGGAGGCACTGACAGGGACGGGGATGACTTGATTGATGGGGCCTGCCGCTGCACGGGGGGAGGAAGGGCCCGCTGGAGCCTGAGCCTAGGAGCCCTGTGGCCTGCCCGGGCAATTTTAAAAGGCCCAGGTCTCCCAGCCACTGCTACTGCAGGAGTGGTGGGGACCCTAGGCCCTTTTAAGTTGCCTGGGCCTCTGGGCAATTACCCCCTGCACCTCCACCTCCCTCCCCCGTCAGCCGGCCTGCCCGGCTGCAGTGGTGGGGGGGGGTCACTTTTTCTTGCGGTCTGCTATCTAGGCCAAAGTTCTGTTCATTAGATACTATTCCTGGACCAGTCACCTTCCAAAATGGAGCTTTGCAAGGACATATGTGAAGTCATCAATTTTCTTTAGACCCAACATGTTTTCCCTCTGTGAGATTGTGCAGGTGGCAGGATAGCTCTGTGCGCAAAGAATTTGCTTCCACTTGGGCTTCCAACTGAAGTGCTTTTTGCTTTGCTGTGTGTTGAGAGCAGCAAGTCTTCCTCATTTTCTTCAGATTTCTTCTCTGTGTGGGCTGTGGGGGTTGGCATGCATGTGTATTGCCCAGAAGAATAATATGATTGTGAAACTGAGCCAGCAAGGTAAGCAAACAGCAGCTAAGTGACCCAAAATCAACCTTTAAGGACATATTAGAAAAATATTGAAATGGTAAACAGGGCCATTCCTTCTAGATAGTTATCAAAGCCATGTTAAGTAAACTGAATTCTTTAATATGTATTGCTGGAGAATCAAAGGCTAGATGTTTACCTACATCTTGTTAGAAGTTTAATAGTGTAACCAGATTAGCTTGTAGATGCTAATTCCCTTTCATGTCTTAATTGCCTTAATTATGCATTCATCTGTATTCAGTTAACCTTAAGATAAAAAATGTAAGAACTGAAAACAATGTGAATATCATCATTAATTTCCTCGGTTAATTGTCTTATGTGAAGGAGCATAACTAGTGTACCTGTGTATGCATAGGAAATAGCAGATTAGCTTCAAAGCAAAGAGCTACATTGCCTGCTCTTCCTCAGGAGGAGGTCCTGCTGTGACAAGAAGCTTCTTAGCTGCTTGGGAACTATAAAAGAAGGTCTGGGGCCTGATTTTCTTTTATTTCAGATCTGCTTAAACTTTATCAGGGGAAGTTAGGGCTGGTCTACACTACGGGGGGAAATCGATCTTAGATACGCAACTTCAGCTACGTGAATAACATAGCTGAAGTCGAATATCTAAGATCGGATTACTCACCCGTCCTCACCGCCCAGGATCGATGACCGCGGCTCCCCCTGTCGATTCCGCAACTCCGTTGGGGTTGGTGGAGTTCTGGAATCGATATAAGCGCACTCGGGGATTGATATATCACGTCTAGATGAGACACGATATATCGATCCCCGAGGAATCGATTTTAACCTGCCGATACGGCGGGTTGTCTAGACGTAGCCTTACAGTTGCAAGACTGAGGTCTCCAGGTCTATTCTGGATTATCCCTGCAAATTCTTGTGGAAGAATTTGAACAAACTCTATAGACGGACTGCCTACTGGACTAGAATCTATAGAACTGATTCTGGAAGGACTTTTATAAATCAGCAGCCTCACCATCTCCACTATGAAACTCACCTGAGAACTTTTATTCATATCTGTGTGCATAATGATCTTTTAACCACAGTAACTCTTTCTTTTAGATTTATTTAATAAGAATTGGCTGTAAGCATGTATTTGGGCAATATTTGAAGTATTCATTGCCCTGGTGGCAGGGCCTGCTCCAGGCACCAGCTTATCCCATTCAGAGCGAAGGACCTCCTGCTGAATTGCTGCAGATCGCGATCGTGGCTTTTTTTTTTTTTTTTTTTGGCTGCATGGGGCGGTAAAGCCTCTGGAGCCGGCCCTGCCTGGTGGGTAATATGTCCAGTTCCTTGGAATTGGTAGAACTTTATATATGGTGAATATGGTTTTAAATAACCCACACTAAATAGACTTGACTGTCTGAGTGGGAGCCGAAGTCTGGATTGCTTAAAGAGAACAGCATTTTAGCTTCTTGGTAACCAGTAAGCCCTATTCTTTGCAGTTTGCCCTGACTGAACGTTCTCAGCATAGCCCCTCCAGCGACAACGGTCGCAATGATGTTTTGTGAATTAGTCCTTGAAAGGGAACTTCTCTGGGGGGAGAAACAAACGCACCTGTTATAGCACAAAGCTTTTCTCTTTCCTGGGTTAATGCTTATGTTAAAGCAGTGCCTAGATCAGCTCCATTTTGCTAGGCACTGTACAGTTGTTAGAGGTGGTCCCTGCCCAAAAGAGCTCACAATCTCCATAACTAAAAGGCGAGTGGGGAAATGGGCACAGAGAAGTGAAGCAACTTGCTGAAGGTCAATAGTAGACCCAAGAATAGAAGCCCAGATGCCTGACTCGTATCTGGTGCACTTGCTGCCAAATGCCCAGCATGTGAGAGTGCCTGTCTCAGGAGACTTCCAATTCGGGTTTGAGGCTTCTACTGTGCTGTGAATCAGAAGGAATTCCTCTGAGATCAAGTGTAAGTGAAATTGGAATCCCATTCCTTGCATCTGCAAAACCAGGTCAGAGGCTTCAAATATTTTTCCAAACATTGTTATGTGCTTATCTGAACCATAGCCCAACACAGAAGCATTAGAGGTTTGCCCATCTCTCGAGCTCCTGTTTAACCATCTCAAAAATGTCATCTCTGGTGGAAGCACTGGAAGATTTGACATTTCCTTCCAAGCAGGCTAGGTTCTGGGAAATGAAGTCCTGATTTCCAGTAACTCAAGGGAGCTCTTCAGTGGGTTGTGAGAGAATATAGGCTCCCATGTTACCAGTTCTCTTAATAGAAAGGAGTGTGGAATAGTTGTTTTGAGCAAGCCCCTGAGAATCAGCTATAATGGGTTCTATTCCCACCACTGACTGCCTTCATGGCTTAGGACAAGTCACTCATCTCTCTGCAGTGTGCTGTGAATTAAACATAAGATCATGGGAGGGAGATTGCTATGGGTCTGGTAGGGTTTCCCAGGCTTACATTGGTGTCATTCCCTTGATTTCAAATCCATGGAAATTGCCTTACTCTGGTTTTATGCTGTGGGGGATCAGGTCCCATAGGAGCGAAAAACCTGTATTATTATTATTGATGTATTAATAAATAGCTGAGGGTGAGAAGGTTGAGGAGTAATAAAACAAAGCAAAAAAAAAATCAGTGATGCTCTTAGAGAAGAAGTGAGATTCCAAGAAGGCTAACTGTACTCTGAGTTGTTGATGTCTGGTTCCCTGGGCTTTTCAGAGGAGGAAAGCATTAGCATTGGACTTACCACCTTTTAGCCCATTCAGTATAATCCCCCATGATGTGCTGCAGGCTTATTGGATACGACTGTCAGCAAGAAGTGTGGTAAAATCCAGGTCATGCTAGGAGACAGGCAGTGTGCTGCTGTGGATAAGGCACTGGTCTGAAAATTGGGAGATTGGATTCTAGTCCCAGTCCTGCCACTGACCTGGCTGAATTTAGGCAAGTCACTTCATCTTTCTGTTGCTCATTTTCTTCATCTGTTGTTTGCTTCTTGTGTGAAGCGTTTTGAAATCTACAGATGAAGAGATTCCAGTATTTAGTTTGTGTGCTTAGTCTCAAAGCAAAGGGCTGTCTATATTCCATCAGTAGGAGCAGCAAACATGTTAGGGGAATTCTTCTATCCCTTCCTTCAAAGGCCAGGACTTCTAAGTTATCAAACTAAGGCATTATCTGTCAGCAATAACATGACAGGAGCTATGGTTAGAGTAGAAGCATTCCTGCCTAAGGGGCAATATGACCCAGTAGGTGCATGTGTATTACCAGATTCTTAGCAATGCCACATGAGAAGGTATTTGTTTTTTTTTTTAACCAGACACTTGAATTCCTCTAGGGTAATGCACAGCAATGTGTGTGGTTATGCTGTATATACCCCTGCTTCAGATATATTGTCCAACCGAGGCTCATCAGCCACCTGAGCAGTGCAGGTATCTAGGAGAACTATTTCCTGAAATGTTGGCACCCTTGTACAAATATGATCTCATTAAAAGTATTTGCAACAAATTGCCTAATGAAGCTGGTCTGAAACAGTTATTCTGGACTCCTCCATAATATAAACCTTGGTCAGCCTCTTGGTGTACTTTCATAATGCCCAGATTATAATTGGGGGCCAGTTGCATGTGTGGTTTTGAAGATGATAATGAGATCAAAATCATGCATAATTAACCTGTGGAACTCACCACCCCAAGATACCGTTGAAGGCCAAAGCTTTCCAATAGGATTAGCCTTTTTGCAGATATGGAGAGAGGATAAAATTACCTTATGGCCAATAACCTTGAATACGTGTAGGAAGAGATACAATGAGTGAAATCCTGTTCCCACTGAAGTCAATGACAGGACTCCAATGGGACCAGGATTCCATATTTGCTCACTAGACATAGGCTTGTATGATTCCCCATGTGGAACCCTAAAACAGAGGGTAAGAATCAGGGGTGTTACAATTTTTCATAGCGCTCGGTGCAAATCCCACTGAGACTAATAGGAGCTCAGTGGCTTATGCACAGTGCTTTGCCAATATTGTTACCCCATGAGTGAAGAGACTTGGGTTGATGAGGGGATTTGAATCATACTCATAAGCAACGCAGGCTTCTGCGGAATATATTTTGGCATAGAAAAGACCCCTGGGTATAATACAGAATAATTGGAAGGAAGGCCTACTGATGGTTGCGTGGCTTGGAAACTGGCAAAGTTTAAGCCGCTTTTGCTGTTCTTTCCCTGCAGGAGTGAATTTACTGTTGCTTTCTGTGTTGATTTTAGCAAGCCTTAGTACAATATTATTTGTTGCAGTTGGTGCTGTCTAATCCCTTGCTTGCTTTTGCCTTGTTTGCCTGACATCAGGACTGCTTCCTGTTTAGACTAGTACCCCTGTAGTTTTGCCAAAGGTTATGGTGGCAGCTTAGCCAGCTACTGAAACTCAATTCATTTAGCAACCCCCTGTTGAATACTTATTAGCTTTATTATCCTACCCAGGCAGTTCCCAGAAAGCCAACTTAAATAGTTTGGATTCTCCTACCACCTCACATCAAAGGCTTATTACTGCTCTTCCTGGATATCAAGCACCTTGCATGAAAATTAAATCAACTTTATCACTTTAAAATGGTTGATAGTCTTGATTCTGGGCTCAGAGCCAAGATCAGTTAGAATTCAAGTGAGAACATGCAGCAAAACCTGAGCAATCTGTAGAAACTCCTCCACATCCTGCATCTTGTTTGTTTCTTTGACATGGTAAAAACCTGGGATGGCTAAATTACGAGAACTTTGCAAAAACGTCCTGACCACTTACCAGTCTAGATCCATAATGCTGAAACTTGGAGAACAGATGCTATTTTACTCACTGGAGGAAGTTGATGAGTAGAGTGTTGCCAGGTCTGACTTACGAGATAAATATGATAATGATTGCCCAGCTGATCCCAACCAAACTCAGGGAATGTGGAGAGTCCTCAGTACCTTTCAGGACTGCATCCTCTCAAGCAATAGATGGAATTCCCCCTCGTGCAGAGGATGTCCATGAGAGTGAAGTAGTGCATATCGCTTGTGGCACAGTGACCACTATTATCCTCATTTTACAGATGAGAAGCCGAGGCACAATGTGATTTGAGTGGTTTGCATGAAGTCATGCTGGAAAGCCCCTACTGTGCATCCCCACTGGAAGATTGTGCCAGATGTACAGTCAGCGGTTTCTTCTTGAGTGTCTCACTGTTTCCAACATGGGGATGCCATTCATGGAATAGAAATGAGATGCTCATTTGAAATCCCTGTACACCACCCCATAATTAAGAACAAGAAATAGGTTTGCTATTAATTAGCTTGCACTGACCCAGTTCTGACCCTCCAAATGCTGTAGCAGCGTGCAAGGTCTCAGAGAAGGCATGTATGTCCTCTTCTCAGGGGAGAAATTAATCTTCATTACTTCTATTACATTAGCCTGGCACTCTTCATTACAGTCTCATTACAGTGTCACGTGCTTCAGAGCCACTGGCTGAGAATGCAACATGTTCACGCTTACCCTTATGAAAACTATGGGCCATAATACTGCGAAGTAACAGCTGTAAGATACAGTCCATCTGGTAAGGACTAGGCCAGTGGCAAATAGCCATTCAGAAGTGGTGATCACCAAGTGTTGTGCATCATCAACACCAAGTTTAGTTTTGAGCTAAAACATCTTATTTTTGTTGTTGTTACCGCATACCCCCTCCCTTCCCTGCCCACTTATTTGTCTCATCCCCATTTGGTTTTGTCATAGAATGTAAGCTTTTTGGAGCCAGGGTTTTCATTGTATGTTTATTTAGCACTGGCACAATGGGGCCTCTAGGCATTCCCGTGATATAAATGTTGTTCAGCAACAACAACACCGGGCCAGATCTAGCTAAAGATCTGCGCTGTAATGTTTAGAGTAATTATGGCATGATCCCAGCCTCGTAAATGAGAAGTGATCCATTGAATTCTAGCTATAGAATTCCACTGAGTACAATGAATCAGGCCTGTAATGTGGGGTATGGTAGAGGGTTTTTTTGAAAGAGAGAATGAACTATGTGGCCCTCATGCAGTTTTCTTTGAATTGTTCCAGATGATATTTACCAATAATATTTGTCATGGGAAGCTCAGCACCATGAGATCACAGTGCTTTGTTGCCAGTTGCGGGGAAGCCCGTTCTTTGTTTTGACTGCGTCTCCCAAAGTCTGGTTATACCAGTCAGTCGACCTGGAAGACCCTCATTTGTCTGTGCTTTCTCAGCCTGCCAGGGCTCCTGTTGTTATTTATGGTGCTCACTGCCGTTAAGACCCCAAAATACAGACAATCCTTTCCCTGAAACATTTGTAACCCACAGGAGATACCAAGAGGCCAGGATGCTGTGGGAAAAGCAGGGAAAGGAACAGGGAAGAGAAAAAGGATGGTCCAACCATTAGGGTGATTGCTTAGCACTCAGGAGAGCAGGATTCAATTCCCTGCTCTCCCACAGCCCTCATCAATCACAATGGTCCCATATAATCTAGGAAACATGGACAGTTTTAATAGATTCATTGGCAATACTATATTAAGTCACTTCTTGTGGGCTTCCTGGAAGGAACGAGTTGACGAAAAGGAGGGCCACAGATGGAAAGAGCTATTGTATACATACAGGACACCGCATTGTTACAGTAGGAAATTGGCCAGAGCTTAAGTCAACTTCAGACTGTTTTCTTCTTTCTGCTCCAAATCTGATTGTCACAAAAATTTCCATTTGCTTCATCAAGGCAATATGTATGTTGTAGCTGGTGGATGGAACACGAAGGGGTTGTTAGTACAGCCTTATAGTTAGGGCCCTACTAAATTCACAGCCATGAAAAATGTGTCATGGACTGTGAAATCTGGTCTCCCACTGTGAAATCTGGTCTTTTATGCACTTTTACTCTATACTATACAGATTTTACGGGAGAGACCAGCATTTCTCAAATTGGGGGTCCTGACCCAAAAGGGAGTTGCTGGGGAGTCACCAGGTTATTTTAGGGGGGACATGGTATTGCCACCCTTACTTCTGCCTTGATTTTAGATCTGGGCAGATGGAGTGGGGCGGCTGTTGACCAGGTGCTCAGCTCTGAAGGCAGTGCCCCGCCAGTAGCAGCGCAGAAATAAGGGTGGCAATACCATACCATGCAACCCTTACTTCTGTGCTGATGCCTTCAGAACTGGGTGGCTGGAGAGTGGTGACTGCTGACTGAGGGTCCAGCTCTGCAGGCAGCAGCGCAGAAGTAAAGGTGGGCAATACCATATCATGTCATCCTTACGTCTGCGCTGCTGCTGGTGGTGGCTCTGCCTTCAGAGCTGAGCTCCCAGCCAGCAGCCACTGCTGCTCTCTAGCTGCTCAGCTTTGAAGGCAGCACCACCAATAACAGCAGTGCAGAAGTAAGAGCAATACTGCAACACCCTCCCCCCCACACACACAATAACCTTGCCACCTCCCCACAACTCCTTTTTGGATCAGGACCCCTACAATTACAACACCATGACATTTCAGATTTAAATAGCTAAAATCATGAAATTTACTATTTTTAAAATCCTATGATCATGAAACTGACCAAAATGGACTGTGAATTTGGTAGGGTCCTACTTATAATCCTTTCCCTTGATTCCAAAGCCCAGCTGTTCTGGACACATCAGTTACATGGTATGTTTCCAATCTCCAGCTGGATGAGAATCCGGTTTCAGGTGTAAATGCTTACCGTTATGTATTCTAATGTTGTTTTCTACGAACATCTAGAAATTCAGTTTGCCATCTCAGCAAACATTGCTGTCAGGGAACTCATTTGCTAGACGGTTTGGAGAAAATCCCCAGAGAAGGGACACACATACACTCCAAGCTAATTCTTTTACACAGTTGGAATTAATGTTTGCAAACAGCCTGTGGTACTGGAGTGAGTGAATGGGGAATCATGCTAGACCCCTGTGCCTTGCTTTGCTGTTACATTAGCTGAGAAGGGAATCACAATGCTGAACTTATTATTAGAGCTGGTCAGAAACTGATCTTGTTACCAATGAAAAACTTTTTTGGGTTTTCATCAGAAACTAGAAACTTGACAAATTTCAGCCAAAACCCAAATATTTAGATTTCAGAATACTGCTTTGGTGCATCTTGGGAGGCGTCGTTGTGTGTCTTATGCTCCCATTCCCCTCCCTGGCCAAACTACATCTTCCATAATGCATCATGGTCTCACCTACTCAAGAGGGATGCGGTATGCCATAGGACTCCCTCGCCATGGTGCATCATGGGAGATGTCCAGCCAGAGAGCCTGGCTCGAAGAAGAGAATAGAGACCTGAGTCAACCATACAGCAGTTCCCATAAAACACCATGGCAGTATTTCTATATTGAAATGTTTCAGATTTTAACCAAAATAAATCATTTTCTGTGGGAAGCTGACACTCTTCACAAAAAAAATTAGTTTAATCAAAAACTAATTCTCTGTCAAAAATAAATAGTTTTTTTGCTGGAAATGTTTTGACCAGCCCTACTTACTATTTATTATTTTATTATGTTTGCATTTCAGTAGCACCAAGAGCCCTCAGTCAGGGATCAGGACTGCATTTTGGTAGGTCTGGGCCCTATATATGCATGTAACAAAGGAGCCATTGCCCCAAAGAGGCCACAATGTGACCATATTGTGAGAAACAACTGAGGGAGAAAAACAAGTAGATGGAGAAGGAGGACAAGAAAACAGTGAACAGCAGCAATCCTAGCATGCCCATTACATGACAGTGAAAAGAATGAAATGCTGAGACTCAGCTAAGCAGCAGGTTTCCTGATCCCATATCTAGATGGAGAAGAGAAGGTCTGTAGTTTTTTTCCTATTACAGGGTCTGGAGATCAGGGAAAGGGAGTAGGGTGACCAGAGGTCCTGATTTTATAGAGACAGTCCTGTTTTTTTGGTCTTTTTCTTGTATAAGGTCCTATTACCCACACCCCCATCCTGATTTTTGCACTTGCTATCTGGTCACCCTAAAAAGTGAGCCAACTGCTCAGGAAATGGCAAGACAACATGGGGAAGGTATTACAAATGTTTTAAAAAGTAGAATTAAGCTCAAATTTAGTGCAGTAGGTTGCATGGTTAGCTGCTGCTTAAGGAAGTCAGGTTATGATTATATAATTCTCTGGGGAAACACTACTGCAAATGATGATAGGATCTGCTCAGAGCACTATGTTATTTAAAATATAAGATTTTCTGAGTGCTGAAAACTGTGTGGAGGAGGATAGCAAAGTAGTGAGCTAAAAAAATTCTAAATCTATGCAGCATAGTGGGGGGTGAGGGGGAAAGCGCAGCGAAGAAAAGGATTCATTTGACATGTGTCAGAGATATTAACAGCATAGGCAGTGTCAGCGCTAGAGACATCTTTAAGGGGTAAGTGGAAATTTAAAGAGAAACATTTAGAACAGAAACCTCAAAGAACTTTAAGAACAATAAATTAAAGCAATGATACAAGTGTGGTATAGCTCAGTCTACCTAGGAATGGCAAGATGGCTCTTTTCATGACCGTGTATAGCTATTGCTCTATATTACAGCTCAGGGTACTAACACTAGACCAGCTCAGAGTTGAGGAGTTAGAGCCTGATCCAGAATTCATTGAAGGGAGACCCTACAAGAACCTACAAAGCACAGTGGCGATCAAGGGAGAAGAAATCTTTGAAAAACCAAAAGCTCACAGCTCCTTGATTCAAGAATGTCATAGGCTAGAGACTGTTGAGAAGATGATCAGGACCCATGAGTTCTCTTCCTAGCTCTGTCATGGACTCACTGTGTAGCCTGGCACCGGGAGTGAAAGTAAAGCAGCATGGACTGGTACGGCTGAGGGGCTGCAGGAAGGGTGGCCAGCACATCCCTCAGCCTGCGCCACTTCCCGCAGCCCCCATTGGCCTGGAGCAGCGAACCACGGCCAGTGGGAGCCACGATCGGCCGAACCTGTAGATGTGAAAGGTAAACAAACCGTCCCTGGACTGCCACACATCAATATCGCGCATGTCATCATATGTCAACACTGTCTCTAGTGCCCTGCATTGCTGTGATAGGTCCTCTTCAGGTATAGTGAGGAGTGTTGGAATATCATACAACATCCCAAATATACTGCTGTGTTCCTTGTGCTGCATGAAACATTCTTCAGTTGACTGTATTGCTCAATCTAGCACCTGGTAAAGAATTCAACTTTGAATTGTTGTTTGGGGTCTCTTATGGGATTATCCCATGCCTTGTAATCAAAATGTTGTCTTCTTCGGTGACTCTTGTATTTTTGAATGGGTAGGAAAATAGCTTCAGTGTGAAGTTCCTCTGTCAACTTCTGTGCACTCTTCAGAACATTTTGAAATCTCTCATCTGACCAGTAAGACTGTAGGTATGACTTTGCTTTGTCCAGTTGTTCCATTGCTCCAGATATATCAAGATCAACATCTTGGAGTCTCTTGCTTACAACATTTATTTCAAACAGTATGTCATGCCACAACCCTAAACCACACAAAAATGTGAAGTTATGTATGTTTCTGGTAATTCCATTTCCCTCTGCCACTGTTCTCCCACGAACAGTTCCTATCATATCGTTATCCTCCATAATGGTAACTATGGCATCATCTCTCTTCCCAGTCTGATGTGTGTTAGACTTTATCACCTCCACTCAACTTTCCCATCGTGTGGCACTCAGTGGTTTCAGTGTCAGAGAGGATGTTCCCAGATGTCACTTCAAAATTTCCCATCAATGAGTTGATGCAGAGAAAAATACATAGATGCTTCGAATTACATTTAAAAATTCAGCAGCCTCACTAGAAGCTGATTCTGAATCACTGACCACCAAGTTCAGTCAATGAGAACTGCAAGGGACAAAAAAAGCTCCACTGTGTAACTCTCAGATCTGTGTCTGCACTCCTCTGTTCTTTCCTCTCATGTTGGCACCATTATCATAGCCCTGACCTCTCATGTCAGCTATCACAATTCCCGTATCTTCCAGCTTTTTAAGAAGCTCATTTGTCATACTACAGGAGCTGGTATCATCAGTGTCAATAAATTCTAGAAAATGCTCTCTGATTGTCCCTACAATGGTGACTTTCTCACTAGGCGGCGTTTGTTACAAAACGCACCATTAAAGTCATTTGTTCTGTATGGCTGATGTCAGGTGTGCAGTCTAGAATAACAGAGTAATATCTTGCTGACTTCAGATCCGCCACAATCTTTTGTTTGACTTTTGTTGCCAGGAACTGTGTGATCTCATTTTGAATTGTTTTTCCAAGGTAGTGGTGTGTGTACATTTCTTGGGTGGTGACTCTTCTTAGATGCTCCTGAGTACAGCATCAAACTCAGCCATCAGCTCCACAATTTTCAGGAAGTTTCCATTGTTTGGCACATAAAGCTGATCTGAAGTGCCACACAGTGCTAGGTTTTGGATAGCAAGCATTCTCACAATGGCAATGAGCCTTTTCAGAATATTTTGCCAGTAAAGAGACTCTGATGCAGTCTTCTCTTGATGCTGATCATCTATGGTGGCCTTTAACCTTAGTCTCATCCAGGGCCAGCTCTAGGCACCAGCGCTCCAAGCATGTGCTTGGGGCGGCACTTTCAAAGGGGCGGCACTCCGCACCCCCCCTCTTTTTTTTTTTTTGGTTAGGGCGACAAAAAGCCAGATCCAGCCCTGGCCAGAGCCACTCACCCTGTCAGCGCGCAAGCTGGGATCTGCACCCCCTGCTCAGACTGGCGGGGCCCTGCACAGCCCACTCCGGCGGGGAAACGCCGCACCGCCCTGGGAAGACTTAGAGCAGCAGCAGCAGCAGGACCCCTCCTCCCTCTCTGCATCCCAGACCCCACTTCCCTTCCTCCCTGGCTCCTCACACACTCAGGGAGCCCCTCTCATCGCCACAGCCTGGGCTCTACTTCAGGGGCTGCCTGGGAGAATCAGACCCAGGGAGCCATCTGGGAGGTGCAGAGACCCAGCCACTCATGCCCGGGGGCCGTCTGGGAGGTGCAGAGACCCAGCCACTCATGCCCGGGGGCCGTTAGCGACAAACCCAGAGAGGCTTTTGAACCAGGTGGCAAGCCGGAGTCTCGCTTGATTCTGCACTTCAGTTCCCAGGCTGCCTCAGCTCCAGCACAGGGCCAGTCAATAAAACAAAACACAAAGCGCATTGCGGAGCAAACCTGGACTGATTCAGAGCCTGGCCTATGAGGCTGCCTTGTGCAGGGCTTTCTAGCATGTGGCTGGGGCTAGGCACCATCTCCCCCCCCCCCCAAGCTCGGGAGATCAGATGCTGACTTTGGGAGTTCCTTGTATAGAAAGTAGCTCCCCGTAGGGCTTGCCGAGAGTCATCTAACACCCTCCCCCGCTGTGATTTTCCCCAGCTCCCTTTTCTTCTTGCTCATAGCAGAGAAGCAAAAGAGAAATCTCCCAGACTCTGCTGCTTCCCACAACTCACCCCTCTCCAACACCCCCATGCCCGCCGCCACCGCCGCCACCTCCAGTCCTCCGCAATCAGGAATAAGAGTATGGCTAAGGGAAGGACTGAGCCAGGCACGCAAGAGTGAGCGGAGAGCTGTTCCCAAAGTAGCCCTGATAGCAGGATCGGATGGAGCCAGAGCTGCTGCTGGAGTAGCAGTGAGTCAGAGTATCTCCCTGGATCCCCCGCACCATCCACAGATCTCAGTCGGTCTCCTCCTCATCGGGCTGGGCAGGTGGTGCGGATCCCAGCTTGTGCACTGACAGGGAGAGTGGCTAGGCAGCCCGATCTGCCAGTGAGCTGCCGCCTCCTGCCCCAGGACCCAGCCCACCACAGACCTCCCTCGTCTCAGCCCCACGCTGCCTGCCCTGGGTGGGGAGAGTCAGAGCCTGGTGCCGAGTGGGGCAGCCAAGGATACTGCCCTGCCAGGGGACCCCGTGGCTCAGGCACTTGGGGGGTCAGCGTCCCTCCTCTGTGCCTGCATGGGCCTGAGGAAACGGCTGTCAGCGCCTGCCCCTTTCAGCCCTTTCACCACCCATCCTGCTTGCAGCCCCTCCACTTGTATCTCCCTCCATTGCTCCTTCGTGGCACCCCTTCCTCTTGTACTCTCCCTTCACCTGCACCTCTCCCCTTGTACCCTCCTCCAGCCCTCTCCTCCTGCACCTCCCTCTTCCCCTGCACCTCTTCTCCCACAACCCTCCTGATACCCCTTCTCCTCCTCCATCCTCCTCCATGAGTACATCACACCCTGCTTCTCTGCCAGTGTAGAGCCCCCAAGCACCCCCACACCCACTCCTCTGCCTGAACCATCTTTACTAGATCCCCATCCCTTTCCGGGTACACAGTTTGATGGTTAGTCCCTATGACGTCCATGTGCATTTGGAGCACTAAAGATGGGGTTGTGGGGGACGAGGGCGAGATTTATACGAAACTGAAATAAAAATAGGAGAAATGGTTTGATCCCCACTGCAAGTGTAAACGGGGATTGCTGCAGTAAACGAGGAGGTCACTTTGCGGGAGGGGAGCCCAGTGCTGGGGTAGCACGGGTGCGGGTGGAGGGGGGGTGAGAGGGGAACTGGTGGGCGGGGGAGGGGAGGAAGCTCAGGGCTGGGGTGAGGGGGCAGCCAAAAATTTTTTTGCTTGGGGCGGCAAAAAACCTAGAGCCGACCCTGGTCTCATCTCAGGCTCTTTCCACCTATGGAATGCTCTCTGGTGATTTGCTGCCTTCTCATGGCATGCCAGATTTCGAGCCAGATTTCTACAGTCCTTTGTTCCTGCAGAACCCAATGTGGCTGGAATATTAGACTGGAAGAGTTTGCAACAAAAACAGTACGCAGCATTCTGGGTTTTTGAGTACATAAGCCATGACCTCTCCACTTCGTCACCACTGGTGATTTCACCCCAGTAATGTTTTGGATGGAAACTTCTATTTTCATTGTCTGTGGGGAACATGAAGTTTTTCACTTGCTGTGGCCCACGCAGTACAAGGAAGTCCCTCAGGCTACTGTTCAAGTGGGTCCACAGTCCTGGATCATCTAGACTTAAGGAACTAAACTCAGCAGCAGCTGTTTCTTGCGCCTCCACCACACTCTTCTCTGATCTACACTTTTCTTCAGGAATGTGCATGGTTACATCCATTTGAGATGGAGATCTGGATGCTGCAGTAGCTGCCAGGTCACCTGCACTCTGACTAACTGGAAGATCAGGCATCTCCTCACCACTCACATCCTCACTGGGGCCGCAAAGCTCACTATGAACATTTGTGTCTATGTATTTCAGGAGAGCTCCTTCCTGCTTAGATAGAAAAGCTTCCTTTGCTTGCTTTCTTTTTCTGAATGCTGCCCCAAAAGGGCATTTTCTTTTTTCACTCATGACTGCTGTTCTGCGCCAGCTATAGTGGCTCTCAACACTCAGTTGAAGGGGACAAATAAGCAGGCTGGTAGCAGGGCCTGAGTGAGGGAAGATATCAGCATCTTTAAGGCCTAACTGGCTCCTGCTACTTCAGTTGACTGCCTGTTCTCCTCCAGTGGGTTCAGGGAAGCAGCAGGAAACAGGAAGCTCCCTGAGAATCTGGTGTTAATCAGCCCAGGCTCCTGGGGGTGCTAGAGAGGTACATAAGAGGCTCCTCCTCCTCTCTCTCCCTGCAGCTCCTGCTGCTTTCTGTTATTCCCTCTCACCTTTTCTCCTGCCTGCCTGTTATGTCTCTTGTGCCCTCCTTCCTCCAGCACAGCACTCCACCATCTCTGTGCATCTAGAGCAGAGAGAATACATGCACCAGCAGCAGACACAATTTTCTACACTCTGGGTCCTAGTGGCACCTGATCACAGTCTGGCAACTGAACGCCTCAGTTCACCTCATGGTAAGGCCAGCCCTGAATGGCGCGTCAAATTATTTGATTCCAAAGAAACATTTGGAAGAAAAATGGCTTTTTCTTTTCTTTTAATCAAAAGATTTTTTTCCATGGCTTCAGGAGCAACTTGTCTGTTTTGAGCCCACATTTTTTGTTTGAGTTTTTCATTAAAACCCCAACAACTTTGAAGGAAAATTGTCAAAGAACTTTTGTCATGGGAACAAAGACTTATCCTGACTGGTGTAGTCCTTAGCTCCCAGGAATACACTGTAGCACAGTGAATTAATGTCTGTACAATGCTTTGTGATTCCGGGATGAAATTTGTTTTCTAATCACGGCATGTTGTTACTCTAACAAATCTGTGGCCATCTAGGAACTCCCTGGTCATCATTATGCTGCACACCAGGGCCATTCAGAACCCTATGCTGACAGCCTGGGTATAGCTCAGCTCCTCCTGCTCCAAAAGCACAGCCGCTGACCATTGATCTCATGGAGAATCTCTGTTAGCTGTTAGTAGTATAGGGTGTATGGTCCACAACTGAGCAGTTGTAATTGTCTATAATAAAGGGCAGTGGTGCCTGTGAGCATGTACACAGACCAGGTGGTAAGTGTATTGCACTAATCAGTCCATATGCTGTATTTAACACTGAGCTGTAGCGAGGCAATTGCTGACACAACACTAAGATCTGTGGGTTAGATGGAAGAGATTTTATGTCCACTTTGGATTGTACGATGTAACAGATGCACTATCTATTTCTCCACGCTTTTTGCAATCATTCACAGCAGTGCAAAGTGAGCATAAAGCACTGTCCAGTTCATCCTATCTGGACTCTTGTCGCACTGGTGTAAATGAAGGGCAGAAGAGACAGGCATTTGTTGTTTTCTTGGCTGCCTTCTCTTAGTACGTGACCTCTGTCAAGTTTACTTTGACTCTCTGGTGTTTGTGAAAGGAAAAGACACCACAAGGGAGTTTGTTAATAACTGATCTGAGATCGGAATCTTTAAGCAAAGTCTTGACTTGCCTGACTTTCGGTTTCTGATCGTCTTTCAAAGTGAGGTGCAGTACAGTACTGCGCCAACCTGGTTGCTTTCCATACAACAGATCAGATCACACTTAGCAATAATCTCTAACACCATGAGGCCTCCCTTGGTTAATAATCCTCTGTCCCATTTATTTCAGTCTCTGCCAGTGTCATGGGTATTAATTTATATCCCTCTTATTTCAAACAAACAAGCAGAGCAAGGCGGGAGCAATATGATATCTCGGATATGTCTCTTGGAGTCGTTAGTGCCTAGTTTAATACAGAACATTAGGCAGTCACTGCAAGCTGACATACTGAATGCTTTTACAGAGACCCACGGCAGTGGCTGAGACTAGGGAGCAGTACACAAGCTGTGTAAGGAAGTGAGAGAGAGACAAACGTTCTCATTTCCTCAGGAACACAGCTTGATGCAAACAAAAGGATGAGTCAGACGCAAAGGACACTGGCCTCTGTCAGTTGTGTGATTTAGCAGCTGCTGGTTTTTAATTCTGTAATAATATATTGGAACATTTAAAAAGGGAAATAGAGATGGGAAAGATGTGCCTCATTGTGTGTGGAGAATCTGATTTTCAGGTGTGGGTTCATAACCTGGGCTTTCTGATCTCTGCTTTGGATGTTTGCCAGCTGTATGTTTAAGCTTGTGGCCATGGTTATGCATAGTCTAAAAAGTTCTCTGGGGATTCTACAGGATGAAATGAACTGAAGAAATGTAAAGTTACAGAATTCTCTCCTCTTTGTCCAGATACACTAATGTTCATCTGTATCTCTCAAAAAACCCAAGATCTTTTTCCTCCTATTTATCTTTTGTTAAGGTTCCCAGAAGTCTTCAATGAATGAATACTCACCAGCAACCGCACACCATACAACATAAACACTAACCCAGGAACCTATCCTTGCAACAAAACCCGATGCCAGCTCTGTACACATCTATTCAAGTGACACCATCATAGGACCTAATCACATCAGCCACGCCATCAGGGCCTCGTTCACCTGCACATCTACCAACATGATATATGCCATCATGTGCCAGCAATACCCCTCTGCCCTGTACATTGGCCAAACCGGACAGTCTCTACACAAAAGAATAAATGGACACAAATTTGACATCAGGAATCATAACATTCAAAAACCAGTGGGAGAACACTTCAACCTCTCTAACCACTCAGTGACAGACTTCAAGGTGGCAATTTTGCGACAAAAAAACTTCAAAAACAGACTCCAAAGAGAGACTGCTGAACTCAAATTAATATGCAAATTAGATACAATTAACTCAGGCTTAAACAGAGATTGGGAATGGCTTGGTCATTACACTAATTGAATCTATTTCCCTATGATAAGTTCTCCTCACGCCTTCTATGGGTCATCTTAATTATCACTTCAAAAGGTTTTTTTTCTCCTGCTGATGATAGCGCATCTCAATTGATTAGACTCATCTTGTTGGCATGCATACTTCCACCTTTTCATGTCCTCTGTATGTATATATATTTCCTCACTATAAGTTCAATTCTATGCATCCGATGAAGTGGGCTGTAGCCCACAAAAGTTTATGCTCAAATAAATTTGTTAGTCGCTAAGGTGCCACAAAGACTCCTGTTCTTTTTTCAATTTAGGGGGATTAGGGTGAGATGTAGTTAGACAGATAACTGAGGGAATATCAAGGGTATAGAAAGATCTTTAGTTTATGTCAGACCAGAATTTCTTTAGCCTTCAGTGAATATCATGTTTCCACGTTTTGCTTGGGGCCGGACATTGGCATAGTCCTTATTAGTGCATCTCATAAACTACTCAATAGCTGAAGGTATTGCAAATAAGAACTGAGGTGTGGTGGCAGAGCTGTGTCAATGATAACTTGAAATATCAACGTTAAGTGTTTCACTGCTGACCGAAACCTAGAGGAGAGAAGAGGAACGGTTCTATTGGGATGTTATGCACCATCTATTGTGCATGACACTTGATTTTTGGGGCCACAAGTAGGTGGCTCTTGGAAGATACCATTTTTCTTCTTCCCCAGCTGAGAAGGAACTGGGACTAGCTGAACCCAGCAGGGACAGATTTCTAAAGTTCGTTAGGAGGCTAAAAGTGCAGACAGGCGCCTAGTGGGATTTGTTAAATGCCTGACTCCCATTGAAACAAATGGGAACTAGGTGCCCTGGTGCTTTTGAATATCCTACCAGGCCCCTAGCTGCATCTTTGGCCTTCGAACTAATGTTAGAAGTCTGGCCCCTAGTCCTAGATCCATGAAGGGACTTGGAATGCAAGTCTCATTTTTTTGATCCACAAAATTCCCACTCAGATGCCCCATGACCCTGTAGGCACCTAAATCTCCACTGTGAAAGTTTCCTAGTCACCTGTGTTTCTGCCCGTGGGCACCACTCACTGCTGTCTCATTGTCAGCAGCTGGATGTCTGAGCCACAGTGTGATCCGTGAGCTGGGGGAGACAGGTGGAGAAGCACCTAACTCAGCCATGGGGCCTGATCCGAGAGGCATGGTCAGAGGCCACCTACCAGATCAGGTCCTATTCAAAATCTGTCCAGAGAAGGAGGAAGAGATGGTGGGGTTGTAAATTTTCATCCAGTGGTTAGAGCACTTATCTGGGATGAGGGAGACCAGGTTCAATCCCCTACCCTCTGCCAGAAAGGGAGAAGGGATTTGAATAGGGGTCTTCCACCTCAGGGCTAGTAGATATTCTGATGTGGGGCTCCCAAATGCCTGCAGTGAGGCACCACTGAGCAATGCCCAGAGGGGCAGATATTTAGATGCCTAGGAAACTGAGAGGGGAAACCTACTGCGGGTGGGATATCTCATTTGGATATCTCAAGTGGGCATGGCGTATTTGTGGGGTGCTGCCTATATTTTTGGCTGGAGCCTGGGAAAGTTTCACTGCCTGCCCCTGCCATTCCACCTGTGCCTTACATTCTGTCAGTAATAGTACCCCTGCAATTTTCAGTGGACCCAGCTGCAGTGAGATCTAATGGTGCACATTGTAGCAACCTGCACATGAAGGGAGGAGCACAGGCTGTAGGAGGGAAGTATTTGGAGGAGGCACAAGGAACTCATTCTATGTGCACACAGCTAAAATACTAGCTGCAGTTGCAGCATCTCTGTAAACAGTTTTCCTGATAAACAGCCGAATTATTTTTACAAACATGGAGTCCTTTTGTGTTTACACCTAGCATGCGGTACATAAAACACACATATTGCTCTTCTTTTATTTTAACTTTCTATTTGCTATATTTTCTGTCTGCCTTTTTTTTCTCTCCCCTTTTGATATGAGGTGGATAAAATCCAGACAGCGCCTGACATCTGGCATCTGAAGGAATCTGAATGTGGATCTAAACCAGCCACCCAGCTCCAAGAATGCAAAGGAGGGGAGAAAATGCCTTTGGTGTTTGAGGGGTGATTTATTGTTTGTGCCATTGATCTAACTAAACTCATGCTCATTGAGGAGCCTCTTCAACAGCTCCGTAAATTAGGGAGATGGTTTTCAAAGCCCTTTTGTACCAGAAACAAGAGGGAGGGCTGGACCGAACTGATTCCCAGTGTCTTCTGCAGAGCACTCAGTGCAGTAGTTTCAAGATATTAATGTAGCCCATCTTCCCTCCTCCCAGAAAGGCACTGAGCTTAGGGTCCTGATGCATGACAGTGAAAGGCAGATCACATTTGCTAAAGGCGGTTGCTATACAGATTTCTCTCATAGAGTCAAAGGCTCGGTCCACACGGGAGCTAGGTGGGAAATTAAAAACAAAATAAAATGATTTATTTGAAAAGCCCTTTTGGGGGCTAGTCTACACTGGCAAGTTTTGTCGCCAATAATGCCTTTTGGTGACAAAACAGCAAGAGCATACACACTACAGTGGGACTTTTGTCGTGAAAAATGCCCAGTTTTGGTAACAAAAAACTTCCATCCCTATGAGAGACTTTTGTCTTTTCTTCCCCCTTTATTGTCGACAAAGAGCAGTGTAGACACTGCTGATTGTTTTGTCGACAGAACTGGCTTCCGCCAGTATCTCACAATGCCTGCCCTGATTGGTCTGCGCAGTGTTTTGATCTCTGCTGCCCTTCAGTCATGCACCCCTCCCCTTTCAAAGCCCCGGGAAGTATCTGTGTGCTGCTCCTTTTGGGGTACAAAGAGCAAATAATTGGAATGCTCCTGTTCTGCCCAGCGCTAGGAACATAGCGGCAGGCAGACTGCTGCTGCAGGGGAAGGGGGGAGACTGCTGTGCTGCTTTGCCATTCCTCCGCATGGAGAGCTCACAGCTGAGAGGGCTGTGGGAGAACTCGCACAGTGATCAGCTCTTCCTTCCCACAACACTGCACTGAGGGATATGTACCCCCAGTGCATTGCTTACCCTGTCGATGATGGTGTCCCCAGTGTGGACGTGTTCTGTCGACAGAGGGAGCAAGCGTGAACACCCTTTCACGATTTTTGTTTTGTCGACTTTTGGGCATCAACGTAAGTTTTGTCAACAAGATTTGGTAGTGTAGACAAGCCATCAGAGAATATTGTACTTCAGGGTATAAGCCAACTATTCAACTAATTGAAAGAGGTTAGGAAAAAATTTCCCTTGTGGGCACTCTATTCCATAATTGCCCATTATGTGATTTCTTTTATCTGCCTCTGTGGCAACTGGTTCTGTCCATTTGTTATATACAAAATACCAGACTTGAGGGGCCAATGGCAATTCTTTGGCAATTCTTTTGCTCCTAAAAATATCTAAGAAACAACTAATGAGAGCGTATTGACTTTCAGCAAAAGAAATGATTGATTATTGCAGGGTTAGGTCAGGCTTACACAAAGATATGAAACAGTAGAAAACAGAATTACTTAGCAATTAGCATCTCTCACTCAAAAGGTTAATTGCCTCCGCTAGATAACTTAAGTGAATTAGACTGGGTTTTTTCTTTACATTATTTGACACAGGAAATGTAGCCATGGCCTTTCTTTGTCTTCATCAGCTATATTCAGGGGTAAGAGGAAATGGTTGTAAATGCAATTTAAAGGTGGATTGCAGTGGGTGTTTTAATTAAATAACTACTTGTTTAAGTTCTCAAATCATATTGGAAGACAGATGTTGATTTTTGAATAAACTTAACTATAGTTTAAAACAAATATTTGAAATCAATTCTTCCTTAATTATTGATTCTTTTTATGACATTACTTTGCTCAGCCCAGTGTTTATAAGAGCCTTGTAGTTAAGGCAGTTCACTAGGACTCAGCAGATCCTGGTTAAATACCCAACTCTGCCACAGATGCTGGGTGTGACCTGGATGGATCACTTAGCCTCCAGGTCAGGAAACAAAGTTAAGCATATGCTTAAGTGGAAATGTGAATAGCTTTGTTGACTTCAATGGGGCTACTTAAATTCAGTATACACTTTAGTTCTCTGTTGAACCAGTTCCTTAATTTTTCTGCACTCAATTCCTCGTATGTAAAGTAGGAATAATTAATCTTCTACCCAAGTCTGTATAATTCACAAGCCCATTGGGCAGAGATCAGAGGAGTAGCCGTGTTAGTCTGGATCTGTAAAAGCAGCAAAGAGTCCTGTGGCACCTTATAGACTAACAGACGTATTGGAGCATCATCAATACAGGACTCTTTGCTGCTTTTGGTCAGAGAGTTATCCCTGACTGCAGGCCCCCAGTAATGCTAGAGAATGAAACATTTGCAACAGGATGAACCACGACAAAATATTAGTGCAATCAGGCATCAGTGATAATGAGGAAATGACAGGATAGCAGGAAAACCCTATGATCTAATGAATTGCTCTCACCTTTGGTGGATTTAAAGACCCTGTTAAAGCCAAAAAAATGGAAAAAATAACCCAGCATAGAAAGAAAATTTTGATGATTGTGGAAGGGGAGAGGAAGCAAATAAGATTCCATGCTTGGATGCAAGACCTTCCAAATAGCTCCAAGCAAAGCCTTCTGGCTCATCTAAACCATCATCAGAATGCAAAGCAATCCCTGGGGATTAATAATCTATTAATCCTAGATTATTGAGACCACAAGGCTGTTGAAACTTGTATCATTTTATGGATTTGGCATTTTTGGAGAATCCTCTTCCATTATGTTAGCCTACTTTGCCATCTTTAGTAAAATTCCACGTAGCCTCATCACAGAATCTATGCTACCTTGCTGTGTAGGAGGTGGAATGCTGCCACCAGACTAAACCACCTTCACATAACAGAACATGTGCCTAGCAAAGTGTTCAAATGGAAAATGTTGCGGGGGAGTCCACTCCGGACATAAGAGATTGCAGGAACTATATTGTCAGCTGATAATAAATTGACCACCTCCCCCTCCTTTTACTCCAATTAAGTATTTCAAAAGCATTGAAATGAAACCTTTTTCACTTTTTCAGATATTTTGAGGGGTAGAGCTGGTATTTGTACATGAACAATTAGCTGAACATGACATAAATTCAGAAAAAGGTTTTGTTGCTGAATCTGCATTTTTTCACTGGAAAAATCTTTCAGCCAAAAAAATTCACCCGTGTGTGTGTGCATTTTGCATAAGTTAAAATGATACCAAGCAACATCTTCCTCAAAATACTGATGTCCTACAAAAAATTACCCAGTTGCTCATGGAGGATGCATGGTCGCAGGCAACAGCCAATAGATGAAAGATCAAATCCTGAATTGGTGACCTCAGTGGAGTTACACCAGTTTATACCTTCAGAGCATTTGGCCTCAGATGTCAGTAAATTCTACAACTTGATGTTAGTGGGGAGCCTGAACACAGATGTGTCCTAAACCCCACTCCAGATTGGGTGCATCCCGTAGCCGAAGTGTGGCTGTCTCTGTAGTAACGCAGTTTAGGATCATTCAGGATGAAGAGCACAGTAAACATAAGCTATTCTTTTTACCATTAGTGACCCCAACTGAAGAGGCTATACTGTTAGTACAGAAAATTGTGGCTTGGCATTTGCAGCCGTTAAAAGTGGAATGGAAAGTATGCCTGGCCCAGGCGCTCTTTAAACTAAAGTGCTCAGATTGCAATAAGTGGGTTTCAAACATGCCACTCAAGTATTGGACCAGGGACAAAATGTTTTTTCTATGAACTGGAGAGAGAACAGCCCCTGACATTCCATGCAATTCAGATTATGTTGGCTGTCAAGCAAAACTGAAAGGATCTGGAATCCCGTCCTGAAAATTCTCTTTTCTCCTTCTTGATTTAGTTGAAGGAGAAATTCCTCTTTCTTTATGCAATTTTTTTTTTTTTTGGAGGTTGCTGATTGCTAATGTTTAAAGAACAGGGACAGACCTTTACTGCTCTCGAGCTAGCTCTCTAGCCTGGTTATTTTTGAGGTGGACATAGAGCTGGGTGGGAACCAGATTTTTCTATTTCATGGGAAATACCCCGAGTTACTATTTTTTTTCCATTCTGGAATAGAACCATTTTTTAAAATATCCTTTCAAAAGAAAAAAAATGTTCTGGATCAATCAAAATATTATGTTTGGATGTTGACATTTTAATTTTTAAAAAAATTGGTATAATACATAAAAGAAATTTCTAATCAAAAAGTTGTTTGGCAAAAAAATCAAAAAGTTCCCCAAAAGGTCCAACCAGAACTTTTTTACACTATCTAAATGTATTGTCGAAACTGATACAGTTTTTGAACCATTTTGCTCCCTACAAATGGGCATTTTCTGGGGGGAAAAATATTCCATTGGAAAGCTCCTGACCAGCGCTAGTGCACACCAAGCGCTAAACTTAGCATACCAATGTGGTCAAACAATCAGGAAATCCACTCGGCTGCAGCCTGCAACCCTCTAACACTGTCCATATCAGCCACCTCTCCTCCACATAGTCTAGCCTTTGCTTCTGATCTGCCGCCCTTTTATCTTTCAAAAGTTGCTGAGTGCACAGTAGCATGCTGGACCCTTTACACTAGATTGCTACGCTGGGTGTTACTGGCAATGGACTGCTGGGAAATGTAGACTGAAGGGAGCCTGGGAATTGTAGGCCAGGGGTCAGGTCATTGAGGGAACCTTGTGACTGCAGTCTGGTGGGGCAGGTCTGTATAAAAGGCAAGCTCTGTGGTTGGTCAGAAAGAGTTTAGACTGGCGGTAAGATGTGGGGAAAGGATCCCGAGTGGCTAGGCTGGAAAACAGGTAGGATGGGCTGATGGAAGGGGCCTGGGACAGGGTGCAGAAAGACCCACAAGGAGGGGTGAAGTGAGAATGAAGAGCCCAATGCACTGCAGGGTGTGTTCGAGATCTCAGTTACCACCTCCACCTATAGGGGCTTCAGACTGGGACTTCCACTGAGTTTGGGAGAAGTCTCCTCCCCCTTCTCTGGCCCTGTGTCATCAAGGGCAAATGAACTTCTGAGCCCAGGGGACAATGTTACCCAGCAGGAGGCTGGGGGTAATTTGACTGTAATGTGGGTATTTTCATTATCTCCAGGAGGGAAAAGGCCTTATCTGAAGTTTGGCTAGAGTGCTGAAGCCCAGTTCGCCCATCTGCCAGGGGGAGACTGCAGGCCCCCGGAAGGAAAACCAATGTACGAACAGAGGCAGAGATAAGAACTTATTATGCTCAGTAGGAGGATCAATATAAATTTGGAGTTTATTTGCCTGGTCCACCCCAGTGTCTGCCATACTATATTATCTGAGTTTTCATGAATTTAACTGGAATTGTTCATGTTGAAGATGTAGTAGGTGGCATTTTTAAAATTAGGTCCTCTTAGCAAATTCTGCTCTTTCTCTTACTTCCCTATGTGAGGAAAGATTAGTCCTGAGGCCATTTTGTGCCAAAAAATTAAAAATTTGGTGCACAATATTTTAAAATTTTGCAAAATTCTGCAAATTTTGTCAAATAAATGTGGAGGCTCCAGTATGGTATTGGTGAGCACAGGCCACTGGCTGCACAGAGATGTGAGATCCCTGTGCAGCTCGCCCCAGGACACCGGCTCAGCAGTGAGGCTGCATCCAACCCTGACACAGCACAAGGACTGGTCCTGCCCCAGAAACACCTCAGGGCCCTGCCCCTACATGCCAAGTGCACCAGGTGTGAGCAGGCAGGATCAGCAAGGCAGAATCCAAGTGTGGAGGGGCTTAGTGTGAGGAGATCCAGGTGTGGGTTGAGAGAGTTCTGTGTGGGGCAATCTGAGTGCAGGCAGCTCAGTGGGGGGATCTGGGTGCAATGACAATGGGACTCTGCAGGGGGTCCAGGTTGGGGCTGGAGGGGGTCTGGGTGTGGGGAGAATAGAGCTCAATAGAGGGGTCTGGGTGTGGGGGGCTCAGTGGGGGGGTCCAGATGTGGGGATCAGTGGGGTGGGGATCCAGGTGCAGCTGATTGGGACTTGGTGGGGTGGGAGCTGGGTGTGGGTGGCTTGTTTGGGAGGGTCCAGTTGGAGGGGAGTGGGGCTAATGGGGGGGCTGGGTGCAGTGGGGGCTCAACAGGAGGGTGTGGGTATGAGGGGGTCTGGAGGCAGCTACCTGTACAGTGATCCTTCTCCCTGCAGTCGAGGAGCAATGGGTGCAGGAATCGCGGGGTGGGTGGGAGAGTTTGCAGAGCTTTGTACAGCTACGGGAGAAATCTCGGAGTGGGTCTGACACAGCCCTGGATGCTGTGCAGAGGAAGAGGAAGTCCTGTACTTTCCAGCCCACCCAGGACTAGCAGCTGAGCCTGGTGCAGGGTAAGAGCCACCAGTTAGGTCTTCCCCAGTCCTACTCTCTGCCCCACAGTGATTTATCTCTCTGCCAGCTGCCCTGGGCACTGCTGGGTGGGTCGTGTGACCACTCTTGTGGCTTCCCCATCAGAAAGTAATTTTTCTGTGGGGAAGCAAAGAAATCTGTAGGGGACATAAATTTTGTGCATGTGCAGTGGCGCAGAATTCCCCCAGGAGTAAGAGATGATGGAAATGAAGAGGTAAACTAAATCCCAGTCTATAAATACAGACAGAGAGAGAAGATATCTGATAGTAGAGGACTCTTTCATCTAACAGACAGGTGCATAATAAGAGTCAGTGGCTAGAAGATGGAAGTCATCAAACCTGAAACTGAAATGAGATGCAAACATTTAACATGGATGGTAATTAACTATTTGAATAGCTTCCCCAGGGCTAGGGAAAAGATTCACTCATTGAGTCTCTAAATCAAGACGGCATGTCTTCCTAAAAGTTAAACTCTAGTTCATCTGTGAGTTGTTGGGCCAAATGCAGGAATCACTGGGTGAAGTGCAGTGTCCTTTGTTATGCAGGAGGGCAGCCTAGCTGATCCTAATGGCCCTTTCTGGCCTTGAAATCTATGAACTCCTCATGAAATCAAAAGCCAGATTCTTTTTGCAAACTTCACAGAGACACGTGAACGCACACACTGCATCAATCGACAGAAGGGAGGGAGGATCAATGTTGTGCACTAAACAGTATGGGTCAGTGAGCTAGCAGGGAACGCACAGCAGGGAAGCAATTTTCTAACAGTGCAAGAACATATTTGAATGATGCAACAAATCCTTTAATGTGCTGTTCAGGAATATGTGAATTTGCCTTCCTGGTTCACATTGACAGTCTCTACATATGAGTGTAACTTGAGAATAAGGAAATGGGTTTTGTGTTTGTTTTTTGATAGATGTGAATGCCTTGATCCGCCAGGAAACAGAATTACAGCAGGCTGTTTTTTAGTTGTTTGAAAGTACAGTAAAGGTTACAGTAGCATTAACTTTTGAGGCAGTGTATGAAAGTGAAGAGATGCCTCCCCTATTAGGTTTGGCTGCCACAAAGTCATATGAATAACACTGATCTGGAACAACTTCCCAGTACTCTGTGCTATTAAGCTCTGAACTAGTGAAAGCTCTGCCGCTGGGACTCTTTTTGAAAGATTAAGCAGAATACTGGAAAATGTACTGCCACATTGATGGGGGCACTGTCTTGTTCCTCTAAATCTGTAAGGGCCTGTTCCAAAGCCCACGGAAAGTCTCCCATTGACTTCAGTTGTCATTGAATCAGACCCTAGTTCTGTGAACTAATGTGCCATGCTTGCTGTGGCTTCTGTGCAAAACAGGCTGAGTGGAGGACAAGACAACTCCAAGCTCTGTCCCTTCACGTAGGGTGACCGGACAGCAAGTGTGAAAAATCGGAATGGGTGTGGGGGTAATAGGAGCCTCTATAAAAAAAAGACCCAAAATTCGGGACTGTCCCTATAAAATCGGGACATCTGGTCACCCTACCTCCACACCACCCCACTTCTTGCATGGGCATTACAAACTTGCCAACTTTGTACCCATCTCTGCCCCCACTAGTTTCCTTCCTGCTGTCTGTGAGGTAGGGGAGTATTACTTCCCCTCCCATCCTGTCAAGGTTTTTTCCCCACTTTGAACTTTAGAGTACAAGAAGTGGGGACCTGCACGAACACTTCTAAGCTTAATTACTAGCTTAGGTCTGGTACGCTGCCACCAGCCAGAATTTAGTGTCTGGCACACTTGCTGTTCCCCCAAAACCTTCCCTGGGGAACCCAGACCCAAACGCCTTGGGTCTTAAAACAAGGAGAAATTAACCATCCCCCTCCTTTTCCCCCCAGACTTTCCCCGCCCTGGGTTGCCTTGAGAGGCTTCACACAGATCCAAACTCCTTGGATCTTAAAACAAAGAGGAATTAACCTTCCCCCTCCTTTTCCCCCCACCAATCCCTGGTGAGATCAGACCCAATCCCTTGGATCTTAAAACAAGGAAAAATCAATCAGGTTCTTAAAAAGAAAGCTTTTAATTGAAGAAAGAAAAGGTAAAAATTATCACTGTAAAATCAGGATGGAAGATGCTTTACAGGGTACTCAGATTCATATAGACTAGAGGGACCCTCCTCCCCAACCTTAGATTCAAAGTTACAGCAAACAAAGGTAAAAAATCCTTCCAGCAAAAGAACCATTTACAAGTTGAGAAAACAAACATAAGACTAATCTGCCTTGCCTGACTATTACTTACAATTTTGAAACATGAGACACTGATTCAGAAAGATTTGGAGAGCCTGGAATGATGTCCCCTCCCTCTCAGTCCCGAGAGCGAACAACGAACACAACAAAAAGCATCAACGAAGACTTCCCTCCACCAAGATTTGAAAGTATCTTGTCCCCCTATTGGTCCTCTGGTCAGGTGTCAGCCAGGTTCACTGAGCTTCTTAACTCTTTACAGGTAAAAGAGACATTAACCCGTAACCATCTGTTTATGACACACACCGCAAATCTCTGACAGTGTGGAACCACACTGGTGGTGATTTTTTCTGGAACTTTAGAATAAACAGATTAATAAAACACATGCACCTTTACATATACTACTAATTATGTAAACTACAAGACTTTTCACATTTTAAGGACAATTTTTAACCAGTTTATTCTGGGAAACTTTCACGGGAGAGTGCATCAGCTATTTTGTTAGAAGCTCCTGAAATGTGTTGAATTTCAAAATCAAAATCTTGGAAAGCTAAACTCCATCGAAGCAGTTTTTTGTTGTTTCCCTTGGCAGTATGAAGCCACTTCAGCGCAGCATGGTTGATTTGTAGCTGGAAACGCCGTCCCCAAACATATGGGTGTAGCTTTTCCAGGGCATACACAATGGCGTAGCATTCTTTTTCACTGATTGACCAGTGGCTTTCCATCTCAGACAGTTTCTTGCTGAGAAACACGACAGGATGGAAGTTTTGATCCTGTCCTTTCTGCATTAAAACTGCTCCTACACCACGCTCAGATGCATGTGTGCTCACTAGGAATGGTTTGTCAAAGTCTGGGGCCCTTAGCACAGGGTCAGACATGTGTCGCCTTAAGCTAGGTAAAGGCCTTCTGACACTTATTAGTCCGCTTAACTGCATTCGGCTGGGTCTTTTTGGTCAGGTCTGTTAGTGGGGCAGCGATTTGGCTGTAGTGTGGTACAAATCGCCTGTAATACACAGCCAAGCCTAAGAAGGATTCGACCTGTTTCTTTGGCTTTGGGACAGGCCACTTTTGGATAGCATCCACCTTGGCCTGTAGGGGGTTTATTGTTCCTTGACCCACCTGGTGTCCAAGGTAAGTCACTCTGTTTGGGTCTATTTGACACTTCTAAGCCTTAACAGTTAGTCCTGCCTGCCTGATGCGCTCAAAGACTTTTTCCAGGTGTTCTAGGTGTTCTGCCCATGAATCAGAAAAAATGGCCACATCATCGAGGTAAGCAACTGCATATTCTCCCAATCCTGCTAGGAGACCGTCTACAAGTCTTTGGAAGATGGCGGGTGCATTTCTCAGCCTGAAAGGAAACACATTAAATTCATACACCCCCTGCATGGGTGATAAAGGCTGACCTTTCTTTGGCAGGTTCATCTAGCGGTACTTGCCAGTACCCCTTGGTTAAGTCTATTGTAGAGATGAACTGGGCACATCCCAATTTCTCCAATAGCTCATTGGTGCGTGGCATTGGATAGTTGTTGGGACGAGTTACAGCATACAGCATTGCGGTAGTCCATGCAAAAGCGTATTTTCCCATTTGGTTTGGGAACTAGAACCACCGGAGATGCCCATGCACTGTAAGAGGGGCGGATTATACCCATCTGTAGCATGTTTTGGATCTCTCGTTTATAGCAGCTTGGGCATGAGGAGACACCCGGTAGGGTGGGGTTCTAATTGGATGAGCATTACCTGTGTCAATGGAGTGGTGTGCCTGTTCAGTCTGTCCTGGGGTGGCTGAGAACAATGGGGCAAAGCTAGTGCACAGCTTCTTGATCTGTTGCCACTGCAGACGTTCCAAGGTTATGGAGAGGCTCACCTCTTCCACACCACCATCACTTTTTCCTTCTTAGTAGACACCTTCAGGCCACTCAGCATCATCTTCTCCCTGGGCTGTAAACTGACAAACCTTTAAGTCTCTGGAATAAAAGGGCTTGAGAGAATTAACATGGTACGCTTTAGGCTTTAGGGTTGAGGTGGGAAATGCTATGAGATAGTTAACATCTCCCAGGCACTCTTGGACCGTGAATGGCCCTTCCCATGACGCTTCCATCTTATGGGCCTGTTACGCCTTCAAGACCATAACCTGGTCTCCTACTTTGAAGGAACGCTCTCTGGTATGTTTATCATACCAGGCCTTTTGCTCTTCCTGAGCATTCTTTAGGTTTTCTTTAGCAAGGGCTAAAGAGTGTCGGAGGTGCTTTGTAGGTTGCTTACAAAGTCTAGAATGTTAGTTCCTGGAGAAGGCATAAACCCCTCCCATTGCTGCTTCACCAACTGTAATGGCCCCTTAACCTCGTGGCCATACACAAGTTCGAATGGTGAAAACCCTAAACTGGGATGTGGTACAGCCCTGTAGGCAAAAAGCAACTGCTGCAACAATAGGTCCCAATCATTGGAGTGTTCATTTATGAATTTACATATCATGGCCCCCAAAGTTCCATTAAACCTCTCCACCAGGCCATTGGTTTGATGGTGGCAAGGGGTAGCAACCAAGTGAATCACCCCATGAGCTTCCCACAGATTTTTCATGGTCCTTGCCAGAAAACTAATTCCTGAATCTGTAAGGATGTCAGAGGGTCAACCTACCTTGGAAAAAATGTCTGCTAAGGCCTGGCACACAGTCTTAGCCCTGATGTTGCTTAGAGCTACTGCTTCCAGCCATCGGGTAGCAAAGTCCACAAAAGTCAGTATGTTCTGCTTTCCTCTGGGGGTCTTTTTTGGGAAAGGACCCAGAATATCCACAGCTACTCGCTGAAATGGGACCTCAATTATGGTGAGTGGCTGGAGAGGGGCTTTGACCTGGTCTTGGGGCTTTCCCACTCTTTGGCATACCTCACAAGACTGGACATAATTAGCAATGTCCTTGCCTATCCTCTCCCAGTGGAAGGACTTCCCCAACCTGTCTTTGGTTCTGTTCACCCCAAAATGGCCACTGGGATGATCATGGGCTAAGCTTAAGAGCTTTCCCCAGTACTTAGTTGGAACTACCAACTGGTTTTGAGGATACCAGTCTTCCTAGTGTCCACCAGAAAGAGTCTCCTTGTATAAAAGTCCTTGTTCTACAACAAACCGGGATTGGTTAGAAGAGCTGAGAGGCAGTGGGGTGCTCCGTGCCGCCGCCCAAGCTTTCTGAAGGCTGTCATCTGCTTCCTGCTCACTCTGGAACTGTTCGCTTGAGGCTGGAGACACCAGTTCCTTCTTAGACTGTGGACTTGGGCTTGGTCCCTCTGGAAGCGATGTAGGTGATGGGGTTGTTTTCGTTGATGGTGAACAGCTTTTCGCTGGTGCACTATGCAATATTTCAGGCTCTGGCTGAGCCTCTTGGGTAGGGTTGTCTGCTGCTTCTGCCAGTTCAGGCCCACTGGTACCCTCTGGCGTTGGGTTTGGAGATGGGTTTGCAAGCGCTGGCGTCAGTACTGGCAACGGTTCTGGTGCTGGTTGCTTTTCCAGTTCCGGTTCTGGGACTGGATGCACTGTAGCTGTTGCAGTCGTTGGCAGGGGATCAGGGTCCATCACCTCTGTCTGGGTCTCTGGTAACACAGACGGGGCCCTTGTGGACGGCTCAGGAACGGGGATGGGTCTGGAAGATTGCTTGGTTTGGCTGCGTGTAAACATTCCCACCCTCTTGGCCCGCTTCACCTGGTTGGCCAAGTCTTCCCCCAGTAGCATGGGGATGGGATAATTGTCATAGACTGCAAAAGTCCACATTCCTGAGCAGCCCTTGTACTGGACAGGCAGTTTAGCTGTAGGCAAGTTTACAGATTTTGACATGAATGGGTAAATTGTCACTTGGGCCTCTGGATTGATGAATTTGGGGTCCACTAAGGATTGGTGGATAGCTGACACTTGTGCCCCCAAGTCTCTCCACGTGATAACCTTCTTTCTGCCTACTCTCAAGGTTTCGCTTCACTCCGAGGGTATTTGAGAGGCATCTAGGTCTGGGGATCTTTGGTGTGAGGGTGGTGTAATGAACTGCACTCGGTTGGGGTTCTTGGGGCAGTTGGCCTTTATATGTCCCAGTTCATTACATTTAAAACATCACCCAGCTGACTGGTCACTGGGTTGAGGTGGCTTGCTGGAGACTGGTGAGGTGGAACAATAGGGTGTCTGGGGCTTTCCTTGGGTTGTAGCTGGGGTCTTGGGTTGCCTCAGTGATAGGGTTTATTTTCAGTTTGCCCCCTGTGATATTCGCTCCAATCTCCCCCTCCTCTGTTAGAGTTTTGAGTTTCCCATCTAGGATGTACCTTTCTATTTCCTCAGGAACACCCTCTAAGAACTGTTCCATTTGCATCAGGAGGGACAGCTCTTCCAGAGAGTTAACACTTGCTCCTGATATCCAGGCATTCCAATTGTTTCCAGTGTGGTAGGCGTGTCGGGGAAATGACACATCTGGTTTCCACCTTAGGGCTCTGAACCGCCGACGGGCATGCTCAGGTGTTAGCCCCATTCTGATTCTGGCCTTGGTTTGAAAAAGTTTATAATCATTCATGTGTTCCTTAGGCATTTCAGCCGCCACCTCTGCTAAGGGTCCACTGAGTTGTGGCCTCAATTCTATCGTGTACTGGTCTGTAGAGATGTTGTACCCATGGCGGGTCCTTTCAAAATTTTCTAAGAAGGCCTCAGGATCATCACCTGCCTTGTAGGTGAGAAATTTTCTGGGATGGGAAACAGTACCTGGAGAAGGGTTGTTAGGGTTGGCTGGTACATCCGGCTTAACCTTTGCTAATTCCAGGGCCTGCTGGTGGGCCTCCCTCTGGAGCTCCAAAGCCCCCCGGTGGTCAGTCTCTTTGGCTTTTTCTTCTCTTTCTCTCATCTCCCTCTCTTTTTCTTTCATCTCTAGCTTTCTCCTGTGGTCAAGGAGAAATTAACCATCCCCCTCGTTTTCCCCCCAGACTTTCCCCTCCCTGGGTTGCCTTGAGAGGCTTCACACAGATCCAAACTCCTTGGATTGTAAAACAAAGAGGAATTAAGCTTCCCCCTCCTTTTCCCCCCACCAATCCCTGGTGAGTTCAGACCCAATCCCTTGGATCTTAAAACAAGGAAAAATCAATCAGGTTCTTAAAAAGAAAGCTTTTAATTGAAGAAAGAAAAGGTAAAAATTATCACTGTAAAATCAGGATGGAAAATGCTTTACAGGGTACTCAGATTCATATAGACTAGAGGGACTCCCCCCCACCTTAGATTCAAAGTTACAGCAAACAGAGGTAAAAAATCCTTCCAGCAAAAGAACCATTTACAAGTTGAGAAAACAAACATAAGACTAATCCGCCTTGCCTGACTATTACTTACAATTTTGAAACATGAGAGGTTGATTCAGAAAGATTTGGAAAGCCTGGAATGATGTCCCGTCCCTCTCAGGGTACGTCTACACTACGGGATTATTCCAATTTTACATAAACCGGTTTTGTAAAACAGATTGTATAAAGTCGAGTGCACGTGGCCACACTAAGCACATTAATTCGGTGGTGTGAGTCCATATACCAAGGCTAGCGTCGATTTCTGGAGCATTGCACTGTGGGTAGCTATCCTGTAGCTATCCCATAATTCCCGCAGTCTCCCCTGCCCATTGGAATTCTGGGTTGAGATCCCAATGCATGATGGTGCAAAAATAGTGTCACGGGTGATTCTGGGTAAATGTCGTCACTCATTCCTTCCTCCTTGAAAGCAATGGCAGACAATCATTTTGCACCCTTTTTCCCTGGATTGCCCTGGCAGATGCCATAGCATGGCAACCATGGAGCCCGTTTTGCCTTTTGACACTGTCACCATATGTGTACTGGATGCCGCTGACAGAGGCGGTACTGCAGCGCTACACAGCAGCATTCATTTGCCTTTGCAAGATAGCAGAGACGGTTATCAGTTGTTCTGTATCATTGTAAATTGGCAATGAGATGATGGTTATCAGTCGTTCTGTACCATCTGCTGCTGTCATGGGTGCTCCTGGCTGAGATCGGCCGGGGGTGCAAGGACAAAAATGGGTCATTCCCTCCTTTATGGTTTATCTAAAAATAGTCAGTCCTGCCTAGAATATGGGGCAAGTGTGCTAGAGAACCAGTGTACCAGAGAGCACAGCCACTCCGTGTCAGATCCCTTAGAAATGATGAGCTGCATGCCATTCTAGGGGGTACCCCTGCAACAACCCCACCCATTGCTTCCCTGCTCCCCCAACCCTCCTGGGCTACTGTTGCAGTGTCCCCCCCATTTGTGTGATGAAGTAATAAAGAATGCAGGAATAAGAAACACTGACTTTTTAGTGAGATAAAATGAGGGGGAGGCAGCCTCCAGCTGCTATGATAGTCCAGGTAGGACATTAAACGGTGTGGGGGAGAGGAGCCCAGCATCCCGCTGCTATGATAGTCCAGGCAGTACAGACTCTTTTCTTTAGACATGAAAGGAGGGGGCTGATGGAGCTCAGCCCCCAGTTGCTATGATGAAGACGGTTACCAGCCGTTCTGTACCATCTACTGGGAATGACCGGGAGTCATTCCTATTTTTACCCAGGCGCCCCAAGCTGACCTCACCTGAGGCCAGCCAGGAGCACTCACGGGCTGATGATGACGATGGATAGCAGTCATATTGTACCGTCTGCCACCGAGGAGGGGAGGGGAGAGGGTGCTGCTGTTCATTGCCCCAGCACCGTGTCTACCAGCAGCATGCAGTAGACATAGGGTGACATATAAAAAACTCAAGAAACTATTTTTTCCCTTTTCTTTCACGGGGGGCAAGGGGGGGAAAATTGACGAGCTGTACCCTGAACCACTTCAGACAATGTGTTTGACTCTACAGGCATTTGGAGCTCAGCCAATAATGCAAATGCTTTTCAGAGACTGCTGGGACTGTGGGATAGCTGGAGTCCTCAGTACCCCCTCCCTCCCTCCCTGAGCGTCCATTTGATTCTTTGGCTTTCTGTTACGCTTGTCACGCAGCACTATGCTGAGTCCCTGCTGTGGCCTCTGTCTGGAGATTTTTTCAAATGCTTTGGCATTTCGTCTTCTGGAACGGAGCTCTGATAGAACAGATTTGCCTCTCCATACAGCGATCAGATCCAGTATCTCCCGTACGGTCCATGCTGGAGCTCTTTTTGGATTTAGGACTGCATCGCCATACATGCTGATCAGAGCTCCACGCTGGGCAAACAGGAAATGAAATTCAAAAGTTCGCGGTGCTTTTCCTGTCTACCTGGCCACTGCAGCCGAGTTCAGATTGCTGTCCAGAGCAGTCACCATTGTGCACTGTGGGATACCGCCCGGAGGCCAATATCATCGATTTGCGGCCACACTAACCCTAATCCGATATGGTAATACCGATTTCAGCGCTACTTCTTTCGTCGGGGAGAAGTACAGAAACTGGTTTAAAGAGCCCTTTATATCAATATAAAGGGCCTCGTTGTGTGGATGGGTGCAGCGTTAAATCAGTTTAACACTGCTAAAATCGGTATAAATGCATAGTGTAGACCAGGCCTCAGTCCTGAAAGCGAACAACGAACAAAACAAAAAGCACCAACAAAGACTTCCCTCCACCAAGATTTGAAAGTATCTTGTCCCCTCTTGGTCCTCTGGTCAGGTGTCAGCCAGGTTTACTGAGCTTGTTAACCCTTTACAGGTAAAAGAGACATTAACCCTTAACCATCTGTTTATGACACACACCCCTTATACTGATGAGGGAAAACAGGCATTGAACGTCACTCGCAGAGTTTGGTAGTAGACACCACTGCTATTTCCATGCTAGGGTTCGGATCTGATGCAGAAGCTTTGCTCTTTGCAGCCTGAAGATTGTTTATGAACCCTTCACTTTGAATGCTCTTCACTATTCGTTGCTCTTGGCTCTGAATGGTCTCCTGTGTATCTGCATTTTTGTTGCATCACTGAAACTTTTGTAAGCAGGCAGAGTGAAATCAAAGAGATGGATGGTCACGGAACACTCTGATACAAACATTTTCATGACTACAGGCCTGCTATAGTATCCAGGAGCTCTCTGCTTTCTGCAGACATTTTTTGAATGTGAAATCACTTGTATGAATGTTTGAAGAACATGGATAAAGAAGGAGAGGAGTCCATTGAAGTAAATGCATGGTTTTTATTTGAACAAATGATAGTGAATACTATTTTTTGAAATATTTTCCCAGCTCTAATGTTCACACTGAAAAATAGAGCTGCACTATACTCTCCTCACCGGCCTGACATGCTACCTTGAGAATAAATATTGACATGAGCTCATTTTTTAATCATTTTTGGACCCTGACTGTACTTGTCTACACTAGCTATTTTTTGAGGAAGATAGTAGAAACTTTGGGTACATTGATGTAATTCTATTATGCCATATTTAAAGTTGCAAAAACTTTAAGGGAAAGACACTTCTTAATAGAACATAGATGTTTAAAATGCATCGAACAGCAAAGAAATGCACACTAAAGGAAAAAGATAGAGTTGAAAAGTACGGAAATGCAACGTTAAGGACCTCAGACAACTTTAACTTTGCCCCATATCCCCAGTCACCCTTTGCCTAAATTCACAAGACAAACTTTATATTTGCAAACTATAAACCGATATTGATCTTGTGTTTGTACACGTATGAAAACACCTCATCGGTTTCTCAGCTGGTTAATCCACCTAATATTGACTAATAGGATTCCTTCATGAATCAATACAATTCTCAGTGCATAAGTGGGAGTAGATCAACTACTACAGTGATTCTCATTCAGATATAGGGGTTTAAATTGGTTTTGGATACAAGATTTTGAAAGGCATTTCATATCTGATGGCTTCCTCTGGATCACTGAGCTGGGATCTTCTGAGTTGGGGATCAATTCATCATGGGCCACATGATTGCAGTGAAGTGGCCTAGATTGATATTGGTCCTTTTATAGCTTGTCTTTCTTCATTAGTAAATTCTATCTGGAATGAGTTAAAGCACGTAAATCATTTTTCACAGTGGAGAAAGGTAAATAGCAGGGTCCACCAAGGATCTGTACTTGGACCCATGCTTTTCAACGTATTCATATATTATCTGGGAAACGGGGTGAACGGTGAGGTGGCAAAGTTTGCAAATGATACAAAATTACTCAGGATAGTGAAGTCCAAAGCTGACTGTGAAGAGTTAAAGGGATCTGACTGGGCAACAAAATGGCAAATGAAATTCAGTGTTGGTAAGTGCAAAATAATGCATTCTAGAAAACATAATCCCAACTATACATACAAAATGATGGGATTTAACTTTGCTGTTACCACTCAAGAAAGACATCTTCAAGTGATTGTGGATAGTTCTTTAAAAACATCTGTTTTTAATGTGCATCATCATCATTCCCATAACCGCATTGGTCATTGGGGCACCATCATTCATAACAATCAATCGTCTCCATCCCTGACAATTGAGTGTCAGTGCTTGAGTCTCTATGAAGTCCATTCCTGTCCACTCTTTTATGTTGTCAGTCCGTCTCTTCTTCTATCTACCTCCTCTTCTCTTCTCCTGTACTGTCCCTTGGAGGATGATCTTGGATAGGCCAGATGATCTTGTTACATGGCCGTACCACTTCAGCTTGCACTTCTTCACAGTGATCAGGAGGTCTTCATAAGACCCGCCACATTGGGTGCTGACATTGCAGATAATGTGCAATGGCAGTTGTGACAAAGTTCCTCCTCTACCTTAGTGGGTCCTGCGCTTATTGGCAGATTTGTTCACCTCAGTGATCTCCCCCACAGTCTGGATCAGGTCCTCCTGTGTCTGATCAGAAGTTGGGAAGTTTGGGGGGAACCCGGGCCCACCCTCTACTCTGGGTTCCAGCCCAGGGCCCTGTGGATTGCAGCTGTCTATAGTGCCTCCTGTACCAGCTGCATGACAGCTACAACTCCCTGGGCTACTTCCCCATGGCCTCCTCCAAACACCTTCTTTATCCTCACCACAGGACCTTCCTCCTGGTGTCTGATAACGCTTGTCCTCCTCAATCCTCCAGCAGTACACTCTCTCACTCTCAGCTCCTTGCCTTCTTGCTCCCAGCTCTTCACACAAGCTCCTTCTCCTCTGGCTCCTCCCTGCCTGACTGGAGTGAGCTCCTTTTTAAACCCAGGTGCCCTGATTAGCCTGCCTTGATTGGCTACAGGTGTTCTAATTAAAGTAGCTATGTCTACTGCCTTCTAGAAAGATCTTAATTGGCCCTACGTGCCTTGATTAACCTGGAGCAACTGCCCTTTGGTTACCAGGGTACTAGGGATTTGTTTAGCCTGGGGCTAACATACCTGTTTCTCAGTACTTTACTGTAGCCATCTAGCCTTGCCCCATCACACAGTCAAAAAGCTAACAATGTGAGGAACCATTAGTAAATGGGGGATAGATAAAACAAAGTATCATAATGCTGTTTGTGAGTGCCAGTGGGTCATAGAGTCTTTGTCTCACCTGTGGTGGTGAGTTGACTGGTATTTTCACCCCTGCTGTTAGCAGTGTCCCCGCTAACGAAGCCAGTGTTGGTTGTGGGGAGAGTGGCTTTGTCCATTTCAGCAGTAGCGATCATCATAGTAATGGAAGGTGCTCTACTGTTTGACTTGCTGTGCTCAAACTCTCCAAGATAGTGGTAGAGGGATGGTGGTCTTACCAGGTGGTCTGCAGCATTCATATCCACGAGCAATAAATGAGAGGACCAGGTGTTCTGCTTAGCAGCACTCCCAAAATTCTGCAAAGTCTCCAAACAGAAGCAACACAGCATTGGGTGGGGGAGAAGAGAGCCATCTCAGATCTTTTCCCCCCTGTGAAGTCACATTCACAGAATGTTTGGAATTATTCCAGTCACCAGAAAGTTTTATTTAATTTCTGAGTTTGGATAGGAATTAGAGTCTTAACCATTTAAGGCTAGAAAGTGTTGCTATTGGGGAAACTCTCCCGTCCAAAAAGTGCAGTGTCTTCAGAATATTGAGAGGCCAACCTCAGTGTTCAGCTAATTTGGTTCAGTCTGGGGAAGATCCATCTACAATTTCAGATGTATGACATGTGATGGAGTCCAGATACATGAGGGGGTGTGCCACCACCTGTCCTGCAACCTGGGGTGCCTCTTAATGCTTTGCTTCTGTAGCTCCCACCTGGGCCACTCACAAACAGCCAAACAGCATGCAGGACACACCCTGAGTCTTTGTGTATAGCTGCAGCCTGCCAGCCACACATCAATCACACACTCTCTGATTTCCACCAACCTTGGTTACCACTTACACGGTGACCCGAACACACTCCTGTCATAAACAGATAGCTAAGGGTTAATGTCTCTTTCACCTGGAAAGGAGTAACCTGAAACACCTGATCAGAGGACCAATCAGGAAACAAGACTTTTTCAAATCTGGGTGGAGGGAAGTTTGTGTCTGAGTTCTTTGTTTTTTTGTCTTCTGCCTGTACTCTCTCTCGGCTATGAGAGGATTTCTGTCTCCTGCTTTCTAATCTTCTGTTTCCCAGTTGTAAGTACAGAAAGGACAGTGGTTTATATGTTTTTTTTTTGTATTTACATGTGTGTAGTTGCTGGAGTGTTTTGAATTGTATTCTTTTTGAATAAGGCTGTTTATTCATATTTCTTTTAAGCAATTGACCCTGTATTTGTCTCCTTAATACAGAGAGACCATTTTTATGTATTTTTTCTTTCTTTTTATATAAAGCTTTCTTTTTAAGACCTGTTGGAGTTTTTCTTTGGTGGGGAACTCCAGGGAATTGAGTCTGTAGCTCACCAGGGAATTGGTGGGAGGAGGAAGTCAGGGGGAAATCTGTGTGTGTTAGATTTACTAGCCTGACTTTGCATTCCCTCTGGGTGAAGGAGGGGGGTGGGGAGAAGCTTGGCTCTCTCTCGGTGCTTGTGTTTTCCAGGACTGGAAATAGAGAGGGTGGAATCCCTCTGTTTAGATTCACGGAGCTTGCTTCTGTGTATCTCTCCAGGAACCCAGGGAGGGAACACCTGGAAGGGAGAAGGGAAGGGAAATGGTTTATTCCCCTTTGTTGTGAGACTCAAGGAATTTGGGTCTTAGGGTCCCCAGGGAAGGTTTTTGGGGGGACCAGAGTTCCCCAAAACACTCTAATTTTTTGGGTGGTGGCAGCTTTACCAGGTCCAAGCTGGTAACTAAGCTTGGAGGTTTTCATGCTAACCCCTATATTTTGGACGCTAAGGTCCAAATCTAGGAATAGGTTATGACAACTCCCAGTTCTGGATTTCCCCCTAAAACATGAGTTCTACATTGTCCAGCCTCCTCCTGGGCAATCCAGATATATTAGGTCCATTGCCTCCTAAGAGGATCAACATACAACAGTTTGCTACCCTAAATGGAGTTACTGAAACAATTCACAACATTGGATTCATTTTGATTAAAGAATAAAGCAAATTTAACTACAAGGAGAGAGATTTTATGTGAGTACAAGTATAAGGCATTAAAGTCAGAAATTCTTACAAGAGAAATAAAGATAAACTTTCTGGTGCTAAAACTTAATAAACTAGACTTAGTGCAAGATAAAATTCTTCCCCCATCCTTTCCACAACAAGGCTTACCTAATTTCAGGTCAAGGTCTTTCCCAAAGTCAAATACACTGGTTTCTTTTGTTGTCTTAGGTGAAAGAGCAAGTGATGGATAGGAATTGATAACTTTGGGTGGTTTTGCTCTTTGTTTTGAAATGTCACCCTTTGAAATGCATTCTCCTGAGGGTTACCCTTAAATAAATTTCATTCCTGCTATGAGGATGGAGATAAGGAGTCTGGTGGTGAAAGGTGTGCCAAGCTGCTGTGTGCAAAGGGCAGATCTGTTTGTTCCTGCCCCCATTCCTTGCCAATAATGGCCACTTGATTGGTGATGGCCCATCAACTTTGATGGCACCTGGCTAGAGGTGTCAGCTTTGTCTTTGATAATCCCCCCTCTCTGATTTGTCTGGTACACACACTTCAGTCACATTGCTGTATATGTTTCACCATGATGATATTGACCAGCAAGTTATTAGTTTCAAATGATACCTTGCAAGTCATATTTTGTGCAAAGATTATTACAATGGTGTGCAGAGTGGGACTGCAGGAGTGCATTAGATCACAAGATGCTTCTCTGAACCTCTTGAGTAAGTGGTGTTTGAGTACCAATCTTGGGTGAACAAATGCTGTGGCAGGATATGCAGTGCTTTCTAACTGTATTTCTGCTGTGTGTCTCTTGCAGAATCAGGAAATGCAAGAGCAATAAGGAAAGATTATGGGGGGTGTGGTGGGGAGCTGGGGAGGTAAATGAGAATGAATTCTTTTCAAACCTCCAACATCCGTTTCACATCTTGGGGAAAGCTGGAGATAGGATCTTATTTAATCAGAGCCAATTTGCCCATCCTTGCTTCAGCCTGCGGAATGACTCTTCATTAGCAAAGTTGCAAAACTGGAGCAGATCATTAGTCTATCAGCAGAGTGAAGGTTCCAGAGAGGGAAAATACACACCCCTCCCTCCACTGAACAGGTTAAAGACTTTGTTTTTTTCCCCCATAATATACTTCTCATCCCTGGAGCAAGTCAACTTCTGCCACGCAGCCATAAACATTGGCCTTCTTTGTAAGCTAAGTGTATTGCACCTACACCTCTAGTTCTATTACTCAAGCCTTACTGAGCATTTTTTTTTAAATCTAGTGAGTAAGAAGTAGAAGGGGATTACAATAAACTGGCTAGTGTGCATGAGTTCCACAGCCCTTTACTGGATGGAATCAGAATTGCTCAGCCACATCACAGGCCCCATCCTACCAATGGCTAATAGAGATACTCCTTCAGTTTGACTGGGAGGGGCTCTTGGCCTTTTCCAGCAGCGTGATGGGAGCCCTAATCCTGCGGTGAGGCACTTCTTGGTTGCCATACTGTTCAGAATCACGGCAACTGTTAAATCTTAGGTGTGTCTACAGATTATTTTTAGAGTATAAAAGTTTTCAAGACTTTTAAAAATTCTCTGTTGGGAGGTTTTAAGCTGGGAATTCTCCCTCTAGTCTATTCAGCGCATCACTTTTGTCAAGCGAGAAAATGTCAGGCAAGATGGGAGTGCTTGAAACACAGCCTAGGAATAGTTCAAAAAGACAGAGTGAGCTGTTCATTTTTTGACACCCTTTTGTTGAACTTTGAAGAATTTTTGTGCCGTGTCAAGGAAAGGGCGAACCTCGCTGCACGTTCTCCTGTCAGTGGTGAAGAGCAGTCTGCTCCCTTGTTACCAGAACACAGCATGTTGTTGCCATAGAGATGGGCTCTCTCTCTCATACAGATGCCCACTGCATTGTAAAGAGATTGAGTAATGTTGTGCTTCTAGGACGGAATTTTTTATTTGGAGGTGATATGCTGCAGAAACTATGCTGACCTAGCTACTGATCCAGAGTCCTCACAAGGTGAAAGCACCTGCTTGACTGTTTCTGAATTTCAGCTTCCTCCACGTGTGGTGGAATCTCCTTCCAAAGAGGTTTTGAAAGTCAGGCTTGACAAAGCCCTGGCTGGGATGATTTATTTGGGGATTGGTCTTGCTTTGGGCAGAGGGTTGGATTAGATGACCTCCTGAGGTCCTTTCCAACCCTGATATTCTATGATTCTAATTCTATGATTATGATAGCTTTTGGCTATCTTACATTTTGGGGAGAAAGCACCATTTTATAGATGAACATTTGAGTCAGTGCAAAATATTCTTTGTTGGCCTGCTTGCTGACAGTCATGTATCTGGGTTTGTTCATTTGACTCACATGTGTTCCCTTAAGGCAAGGTAAAGAATGGTTGGCAGTTGTGGTTCCAGGCAATCTAGAAAGACTATAGACTTGAAATGGGTCTGACCAATCTAAATGCCCTTGAAACTGATGGAGTGGGAATTCCAATCTGAAACTGGACCCAGAGCTGAATTTTGTGGCTAGTTCCAGGCTACACAGTGACCGTGACCTGAGTCTTAAATTCAGATGCCTGCAAAATTTATGGTGCTCAAAATCTAGACTCAGAGCAAAATTTTGCAACATGGTTCCATATTTAGTATAAGTATCTCATAGGTCTCACAGTTAAAGATTCTCAATTCTCTTAATTTGCCAATCCTTTGAGACAATATATCCGGTCCAAACAATACCATTTGCAATAATGTTACAGTAGGACAGTTAGGGGGTCACATTGTGAAAGTGAATTGGAAGGCTATCTGCAAGAAACAATCCTGTGTAGGGCCTGTTGCTTTATTGAGCGATGACTGAAGTTGACATTTCCTAGTCTAACAGGAATACAACTTGTTTTCAAAACTGCTTCTTTAATTAATCTAGCAAATTCACTCTTATATGCACAAATTGTCTCCTGGCACCGTGTCTCTGCTGCTCTTTGTAGCCTATCCGCACTCATGTTCCAAACAAGAACTGCACTAACCCTGATTCTTAGATGAAGTGCAGGACAAACTTCCTGGGAACAGAACGTCATTATCCAAATAGGCATTCCTCTTTCTTAGACAGCCATTCTAACGTTACACAATGGCAGTAGATAAGGAAACTTTCTAAATGGGCTCAATAAATATGAAAACCTTGTGTTGCATCTGATGTAGAAACCATTTCACTCTATGTACAAGAAAAACATACAGTACAATTCCAGTGAGAACCTAGGAATTAAGCCAAGCATGGTTGGCCTGCAGCTACTTCCTGATCAAGGCCCTTCCCAAACTATCAGTCATGATACTAAATATTAGTACCCAGGAAATGAAAAATTCTCTCTCTAAAAAGTCCCTCTCAGACCCTGCACTTTCTCCCGTACATAATGTTACTGCATAAGACCAGTGAATTCCTTCTTGGGAATATATCTGTGTTGCATGCATGGCCATTTACATTATGTTTTCAGGAAGGGTTAGGTGAGCTGCAAAGGAATGTGCCTGAAAGATGAGTCTTGGACATAAAATGGGGAAGTGCCATGTGAACATGTCTTTATTGCCATCACCAGTTTCATTGCAAACTTTTACCAGGTACAACCTCTTAGGCCAGGGTGGGAAAACTATGTCCTGTGGGCTGGATCCGGCCCGTCAAGGCTTTGGATCCAGCCCACAGGATTACCACCCCTCTGACGCTGTGGGGCTAAGGCAGGATCCCTGCCTGCCCTGGCCCTGTGCCATTCCCAAAAGCAGCTGGCATCACATCCCTGCAGCTCCTGGAGGGGGCGGGCAGAAGAGGGCTCCGCGCGCGGCCCTGGCCTGCAAGCGCTGCCCCCCACAGCTCCCATTGGCTGGGAACTTTGCTTTGTTACCCCTGCTTGCATTTCCCGGGGCATGTTTGTGCAAGAGGTGGGTGAGCTGTTCTCCAGTCCAGGAGAAGTGGTGTAGGCTATAACAGAAGGAATGTAAAGAGTGTGTGTGTGCACTGTGCTGGTAAATAAACAAGAGGGCAGGGGAGGAAGGGCTGGGGGAGTGATAAGAAGCATGTGGAATGCTAACAAGGTGTGTATCTCAAGGGCTTAGCAGGCTGGGTCTTGGGGTCAATGGTGCTGCAGTGGAAATTTTATTTGACTTAGCTTTTCTTGTTTGTCTTGAAATATATTGCTAGGGAGAACAAGGACTCTTAATTTCTCCTCTCTCTGCCAGCCTTTAAAGTGGGATGTTCAAGAATGCTCAGTGTTGACCTACTTCTCCCCCTACTTGACCAAATGTAATGGGAATTAGATGTTTAATGGCTGTTGGCCTTCTGAACATCTCCTCCTCCTCATCCTGAGTTAGCTCAATGCTGAGTGCTTCTCAAAAGTCCCACCCATACTTACTGGGACACTTGGACAAATGTTTGAAAAAGATGAAAATAAACCTCTCCATCCACTCCTCCATCATTGCTCCTCCCGAAGGTCCAGGAAAGTAGGTTTTTGACACAGCCCCACATGATATTCTCATAAGCAAACTAGAAAATATGGTCTAGATTAAATTACTATAACATGGATTCACAACTGTTTGAAAGACCGTACTCAGAGAAGTTATCAATGGTTCACTGTCAAAATGAGAGGACATACCTAATGGGGTCACACAGGAGTCAGTCCTGTGTCCAGTACTATTCAATATTTTTATTAATGACTTGGATAACAGAGTGGGCAGCGTGCTTATAAAATTTGCAGATTACACTAAGATGTAAGGGGTTGCAGCACTTTAGAGGACAGGATTAGAATTCAAAACAACCTTGACAAATTGGAGAATTGGTCTGAAATCAACAAATGCAAAGTACTACGCTTAGGAAGGAAAAGTCAAATGTACAGCTACAAAATGGGAAATAACTGGCTAGGTTGTAGGACTGCTGAAAATGATCTAGGGGTTACATTGGATCACAAATTGAATATGCGTCAACAATGTGATGCAGCTGAGAAAAAGACTATCATTCTTGGGTGCTGGGAAGGGGTATGAGCCCTGCACTGGCCCGGCAAGAGTTGAATTAGCTAATCAGGCTGAAAATGGGGGCATTTTAGGCTGGTGGCAGCTAACTGAAGAGACACTCACCTCTAAGGGACAAGTGAGACTTCTACAAAAGACAGGAAATTAGAAGCAGAGGGGGCTATAGTCACTCCCTGGGAAAATGGAGGTGTGTTTGGGGGGCTGGAGAAATGAGCTGTCTAAAGTTACTCCATGGGAGGAGGGAGTGGAGAGACTGGCAAACCCAGAGGAGTGGGCAGGGCCAGGACCAGTGCTTAACTTGTGCCAGGACTTGCCAGGGCTAAGCCCTCTAGGCGTGGCAGTTTATAGCCCCAGCACCTCTGGGCTTGCTGCATCCATTATGAATGTAAAAAAATTGCTTGAGCCATGGCACCTCTTTCATTACATATTAAGCACTGGCCAGGAAGTATAGAAGCAGCTCAGGAAAAGGCAGCAAGGTGCAGGAAATGGATCTTGGCTGCTGTGTACAGGGTCTCTGAGCTGAAACCCGGAGCAGAGGGCGGGCCCAGGTTCCCTTGCCAGTCACTGTGGGAGTGGCCCTGAGAGGCAATGAAGCCTCAGGGTGCTGAAGAGTGGGAACCATGATACACTCCCCCGGAAGGAGAAACCACAACAGTGAACTGGCTGGAGGGCTGAATCATGAAGAGGATGCTGCCATTCCTGAAGCGAAAGAGTGGCTGCAGAGGAGAAACTAACAGGGTGTCATTGCTGAAAGGAGCGTCTGCCTGGCTGAGCTAATCCCCAGAACCGCCAGGAGGTGGCGCTGTCCAGCGGTGAGTAGAGCAACCCTGTCATGAGTGTATTAACAGGAGTGTCTTACGTTAGACACAGGAGGCAATTGTCCCGCTGTACTCGGCACTGAGGCCTCAGCTGGAGTAATGTGTCCAACTCTGGGCGCCACACCTTAGGAAAGATGTGGACAAACTCAAAACGGTCCAGAGGAGGGCAACAAAAATAATGAAAGGTTTAGAAAACTGGACATGTTCAGTCTTGAGAAAAGACGACTGAGGGGGGACCTGATATCAGTCTTCAGGTGTGTTAAGGGCTGCTATAAAGAGGACTGTGATCAATTGTTCTCCATGTCCACTGAAGGTAAGACAAGAACTAACGGCTTAATCTGCAGCAAGGGAGATTTAGGTTTTATTTAAGAAAAATGTTCTAACTATAAGGGTAATTAAACTCTGGAATAGGCTTCCAAGGGAGGTTGCAGAATCCCCATGTCATAAACAGATAGCTAAGGGTTAATGTTCTTTTACCTCAAAACACCTGACCAGAGGACCAATCAGGAAACAAGACTTTTTCAAATCTGGGTGGAGGGAAGTTTGTATGTGAGTTCTTTGTTCTTTGTCTTGTGTCTGACCCTCTCAGCTCTGAGAGTGATCTTTCTGTCTCCTGACTTTCTAATCTCTGTTTTCAAGTTGTAAGTACAAGAATAGTAAGACAATAATAGGTTTATATTGTTTTCTTTTGTATTTACATGTGTGTAGTTGCTGGAATGTTTAAATTGTATTCTTTTTTGGATAAGGCTGTTTATTCATTTTTTTCTTTTAAGCAAATGACCCTGTATTTGTCACTTTAATACAGAGAGACCATTTTTATGTATTTTTCTTTCTTTTATAAAGCTTTCTTTTTAAGACCTGTTGGAGTTTTTCTTTAGTGGGGACTCCAGGGAATTGAGCCTGCAGCTCACCAGGGAATTGGTGGGAGAAAGAAGTCAGGGGGAAAATGTCTTTGTGTTAGATTTACTAAGCCTGACTTTGCATACCCTCTGGGTAAGGGAGAAGGGAGATTAGCTATCTCGGTACTTGTGTTTTCCAGGACTGGAAACAGGAAGGGTGGAGTCCCTCTGTTTAGATTCACGGAGCTTGCTTCTGTATATCTCTCCAGGAACCCAGGGAGGGAATACCTGAAGGGGAGGAGGGGGAAGGGAAATGGTTTATTCCCCTTTGTTGTGAGACTCAGGGAATCTGAGTCTGGGGGTCCCCCAGGGAAGGTTTTGGGGAGACCACAGTGTGCCAGGCACTGTATAGATTCCTGGCTGGTGGCAGCTTTACCAGGTCCAAGCTGGTAACTAAGCTTGGAGGTTTTCATGCTAACACCCATATTTTGGACGCTAAGGTCCAGATCTGGGAAAAATGTTATGACACCCCATCATTGTAAGTTTTTACACAGGTTGGACACACACCTGTCAGGGATGGTCCAGGTCATGGGTGCCCAATTTATGGGCCACGGGCTGTACATGGCCCACTAGAGCGTTTCATACAGCCTGTGGTCTGCTCCAACACAACATACTAATGGCTAAGTAAGGAGAGGGTTATGTGTTCTTTATATTTTTTCCTCCTGTTTTCTATAATTCTGATACATGTTTTGTTCACTGATTTCTTTATTTGTTTTTAAATAGACAATACTACACATAGATTGTTGTTATCTAAAATATAAATCAATACAGGTGACTTTGCATCTTATGAAAATGTGTCGAATCTGTGTGACCCACACAAGGTTGTGCTTAGGTTTGTGTGGCCCTCCTAGTAATAAGGTTGGGCACCACTGGTATAGGTTTACTTGGTCCTGCCACCGGGCAAGGGGCTGGACTTGATGACTTCTTGAGGTCCCTTACAGCCCTATATGTCTATGATTCTATGAATAATGGGGCATTAGGATAAGGCTGCTGCACGTCTAGAAAAGAATTTGTCAATATAATGCTGACCAGGAGAGTAGAGTTATACCCTCCTCTTCACAAACGCAAACCAAAGCATCTCTAACTTGCACTTAAACAGCCATCAGGATGAGTGCACCTTCAGCTGATCAATACAGTCTTTTTAGGTCGGTGCTACTGTAACCTGCTGGTGAGTGTGACAAACCCACTTCTGTCCTGATCTGCAGAGGATGAGAGTGTTACAACCCCAGCTAAAGAGATTTGGCCCTTTTGCTCAAAAGCATGAGCCTCTATCATCTATTTCAAGAGGTCCCTGGAATCAAGTTAGCAGCTGTTGCTCTGCTATCATACAGACCACCTTCCCTAATCAAATAAGGGCCAGTTTCTACTGTTACACCTGTGCAGCAAACCCTTTAAAGTCGAACTGGTGGAGCAGGGTAGAATTTGGCTAAAAGTAGCACTTCCAGGAACTAAACTGCAACTCAGGGTAGAGCAGATTGGATGATATTACGTTGTTTCTTCACACAAGGCTTTCTTTGGAAAAGGTGCTGAACTGCCTAGGCTGATTGTCACTGGCTGATCGTGCAAGGACTGCAGGTAGTACAGTTATCAGGAGGATCCCTGACTATCTTTTGAAGTAACGTGAAATGTTTGCACTATGCTACAGAGAGGCTAAACCTGGAGATTCAGAAGTATGGGATGTGCATTCTTGTGAAACCTAGCCTGTGAGAGTGCCATCAGACCTGCTGCTCGATATGCAAATTAGTCTTTCTATGAATAGAAAAGCTGCTTCTCTCCAGCAAGTTGTTTATCCTATTTTTAAGATGTGGAGATGGCTTGAACTGTGTGCTCATCTGACTCAGACATCAGTGTAGTTCATCGCACTGCATGGATTCAGTTGTGGAGGAGTCTGTGAGACTCCAGGTGCTCCTAGGGTAAAAAAAGGGAAATAGGAAAATACTGAGAGAGGGGATCTGTTAGAGAACACTTCTGAAAGTCCATTGGGGGCAAAAGGAAACCTTTCTGGGTGCCAATTACAGTAGATCCTGTGTGATTATCTCTTATTTCAGACCGGAAACAAGGCATACGTTTTTAAAAGTGAGAGTAATAAATTGTTGTAACAACTTACCAGGAGCTGTGGCGGATTCTCTAACACTGACAACTTTAAAATCAAGCTTGGCTGGTTTTAGTCCTAGACTTTTTAAGGTCAGAAGGGACCACTGTGATCATCTAGTCTGACCTCCTGCACAATACAGGCCACAGAATCTCACTCATCCACTTCAATAACAAACCCCTAACCTAGGTCTGAGCCACTGAAGGCCTCAAATCATAGTTTAAAGACTTCAAGGTGCAGAGCATCCTCCAGCAAATGACCCATGCCCCACACTGCTGAGGAAGGTGAAAACTCCCAGGGCCTCCGGCAATCTGCACTGGAGGAAAATTCCTTCCTGACCCCAAATATGGCGATCAGCTAAACCCTGAGCATGTGGGCAAGACTCACCAGCCAGACACTCAGGAAAGAATTCTCTGTAGTAACTCAGATCCCACTCCATCTGACATCCCATCACAGGCCATTGGGCATATTTACTGCTAATAATCAAAGATCAATTAATTGCCAAAATTAGGCTATCCCATCACACTATCCCCTCCATAAACTTATCAAGCTTAGTCTTGAAGCCAGATATGTCTTTTTTCCGCACTGTTCTAAATTTTTTCTAAAATCTGCTCTAGGAATTATTCTGGGGAAGTTTTCTGGCTTGTGTTTTACAAGAGGTCAGACTAGATGATTGTCTGGCCTTGGAATCAGTTAATTCCACAAAATATCCAGATTTACTTAACATTTCATATAAACATTGCTATATAAATTTTTGTATCTATATACATTAGAGTTCTGACCCAAAACCCTTTGAAGTCACTAGAAAGACTCCAATTGACTTCAGTGGGCTCTGGATCAAGCTCCATATAATTACCTAGGTCAAGTCTTGAACTGAGTTTATAGTGTTTTCTAAAGGCTTATGTTAGTCAATCATGTGTGTCTCAGCTAACTCAGGGGTTATCTTCTTACAGTGTGGGGCCCTTTCCAGAGCTGTGAAGCCCAGGTAAAATGTTTGGAGTTCTTGCAGGCTTTGTGGCATGGCGAGTTTAGTATTTTGATTTGGGTCTACTATAACTATTCAGCCATTGTAAGCTATCTACCATGTACTTAGTTACTAATTATTAAGCAGGAGGTGTAAGGCATTTGTGCCTTGCAAAATCCTTGCTTAGTGTTTTACTTGATGGCATGTCAAAACCACCAGATCCTGCCTGGTTTAAACTATAAACTGGCCCAGATTCACTTGGCAGGTTTGCGATCCTGGTCCAACTCTTGGATTTATAACCAAGCCTGAGACCAGAATAACCTGAGTTATGGGCTCGTGTCGCACCACATTGGTGGGTTAGGAAAGGATCAAACACAGGAGCTGGAACCCCTGACCCAGAGGACCAACCCTATATACTACAAAAGGGCCCCACAGCGTGCAGCCCCACTGCTTCACCTGAAAAATAAATAAATGACATGTGTCCCTTATTTTGAGTTGACTGGTCTCAATCCATCTTTGAGCCATAATCCATCCCTCTCTGCGTACACTGAGAGGCCATTGTTCTACTTCTAATTAACAAGGCTGTGGGGGAGACAGTTCCCTGAGTGCTTTCCTCTCTCCTGTTTTTAGTGCAATCCTGGTCTCCCATGGTAGCTTTGATTTAAACATCTGGTGCTGAGCATATGGGGAATCTGAGGCTCCCTTCCAGAGAGTCAGCTTCATTGTGTTTTGTCTTAACAGTCCCTATAATGTTTCTGTTAAGAGTTTAAATCCAAAGTCATATCCATAACCAAATGTATTACTAGAGAACTACTTGGCTGTGATATTTGGACGTCCCGAGCCTTTTAATTGAAACCCACACTCTCAGCCCTCTCCGTCTAGGCAGCCCAGCATGTGGGATCGCTGAGAGCTGAACATTTTGCAGTCACGCTGCTCCAAGTGTTCGTGTCTGTTTCTCGGTGTGCCTCCAGTATCCTTGCACCTTGATTTGTATCTCCCTGATGGAGTGGTATTGTAGATAGTGTCATTGCTTGTTTTAGCTAAAGTGGGCAAAACAATGTGCTGGACTCTGGGTAGGGTTGCCAACTCTGACTGAAGCTATTCCAGGAGATTTTCCCCCCCAACATGACGTAATGTCATTTTCTTAAAACATCCTGTTAAAATCACCATGGTTACTTTCAATAGAGACTCCAGGCCAATCCTGGAGGGTTGGCAACCATAACTCTAGGCTATGTAACCCATCTGTAACAAAGAACTGTAAGATGAGTAGGAAGGAAGGGCTTGTAAACAGACCTTGGGAGACCTAGGTTCAATTCCTGATTCTGATAGATGCTATCTATACTTGGATCCTATGAAGATATGGACCATCTAGGCACATACATAGGAGTGGATGAACTAGGTTCTGAATTGACTACTTCTCCAGGGGTGAGCTGGCATGTCAGAATTGGTACACTGGATCAGACCAGTGGCCCAGCCTCTCTGGTATTATCTCTGATGGCGCTGATACCAAAAGCTTCAGAGAAAGTTTCAGGAAACCCCATAATGGAATTATCTGCCCACAGGGGAATCTTATTCCTTGTCCCATGAACTAATGGCTGGCTTAGGCCCTGAAGCATAATGTGTTCTTACTGCTTAGACGGTTTTGATCCTATGCTGAAGAGTCTGGAGCAAGAAGCACCTCTGCAGAGTTTAGTTGAAGAACTAAAATCAACATAAGGAAGCTGAAGTAATTATTTCCTGTCACCCACATCCCGTTTGCCCACCCTGCCTTCAAATGCCAGCTGCCATAATTTAGCACCAAACCAACCACATGAAAAAAAATTTAGCTAAACTTTCTTGAGTTCCTCAGCACAGCACACAGTTGTTAAATGTATTTCTGTGTGTGTGTGTGTGTGTGTGTGTGTGTGTGTGTGTGTGTGTGTGTGTGTGTGTGTGTGTGTGTGTGTGTGTTGTTCGGCTTGGCTTTCATTTCCTCTTCTGGAGCGGATTAGGCGTTTAAACCCATTAATCATTGCAGAAGCCACTAATGCTGCCAACTCTTCCCGGTAATAAATATAAAGGAACTGATGATAATTCCGATTTAGGTCAGCACGACTCCAAGAGAAGTTCACCGGTGTCTCAGACGGGCCATTGTTTCTGGGGTGCAGCGAGGACAGGGTGTTTTCGTTTGGCTGTTAACCATGAAGCAGGCTGCTGAGAAGAGTGGGGAAGTAGGATGGGGATGGATTAGAACACACTTTCTCAGGTAAACTGGATGCATCCCATGAATACATGCCACTTTGGCATCTAATGGAACTGCGTTCTGCTTGTAATGTTCCACCAGCATCATGTCCATAGAGAGCCCTATATATCTTGGCACTCTCCTTCAGTTTCTGAGACTGCAATATCTCCGACAGTCAGAGGTGACGCGTGAGGGATGGGCATGCAGGGTTACATGAAACACTCCTCCATGCACCCCAAGATTTGCTGCTTGGCTTGGACGGAGCATGCTCAGTAACACTTCTGAAGCCCTCACCGTGCCCCCCCCACACACACACTATTGGCAGGAACATATAGTCTCTGCCTACAGCAGTGGTTCTTTGCATATGGGTGACTAGTTGTCTCTGCGGAAGTGGTTCATAAATTTTTTCTGGTTGGTTTCTCTCTGCTCCTTGGCTGCAGCTGATTTGCTCAGTGACTACTTGCTAGGGTCTGCTGGCCCCCAAGCCAATATACAATGCCCATGCTACCTTCTTCAGCAGGTCTGGGAATATCCGCTTGAAGGGTTCCAGAGCACTGTAGGAGTTGGGGCTGGACCTGGCTGTGATGAGCTGAATGGAATAGCCAGCTGCTCACTGCCACTTGTCAGGGAAGTTTCTGCCTGGCGATGTTCCTGCTGCTCCTCTCCCTTGTGGAGACTGAATGCAGCTTTGGGACACACCACATTGCTGATCTTTTTTCAGAAGCCAAAGTCAGGAATGCAGAATCAGGCCACACTTCCACTGGCTTTGCTAAGGTGAGAAGTGCAGGATTGAGCCCCAAGGGCCAAGACCTAAAGCCCAATGAAATCAGTGGAAAGACTCCTGTGGACTTCACTAGGCTTTAGATCAGGCCATAAGTGAAGCAGACAATATCCCCAGCTATGACTAGGTATTGTATGGGTTTTTTCTGTTTAAAAATAATGGGAGTAGATGGGACAGAAAGCTTCTCCTTCATAGCTTTCATAGCAATCTATTTTTAGCTTGTGGTGAATCTTTGATCAGTAGTGCAGTAGCAGAATCTACAACTTCTGTCCTGGAGCTGTCTTGGATTTTAAATCCTGTGGGAAAAAGTTAACAGCAGAAAGCAAATTATCTGCAATTTGCTGTACTTTTTATACAGTGCTTTTCTGCTAATGATTGAATAATCTATTCAAAGTATAAGTTGCCTAGTTCTTGAAGAGCTATAGCTCACTGTAAGATATATATTTAGTAACAAACTACAATAGACAAATGTAGCAGAAACCTGCCACAACTGTTTTAGAAAGGGCACCAAGTGAAGTTAAGAAGAATGGCAGGGAAAGCTGTAGCATTTCAGTAGAGACTAGAGTTTGTTTTATTTCGATTACAGTAATATCTAGACACTAACTTCAATTAAGGGGGTAGGGAGCCTTTCTGTGTGTGTGAGTTTCTGCCTCAAAGAGCTTACAATCTAAAAAACATGACTGCCAAAAGATCGGAACTGGGGGAGGAATGCAACTTACTGGCAACAAACCGTATGTTGATTTGCAAACATAATGGATGTTCAAAGATATTTGGGAAATTCTTGGTGCATTGTAATAGTCACTGATGGAAGCACATGGATTTATTGGGGCAATGCAAGCACCAATTCCAGTATACACAGGCAGGACTGAACATCCTACTCGCCCTCCAGATCAGATCGACAACATACAAGATAACATTAAGATAGTTATCCCTATCTACTGGTAGAGGTGCTGTCTACACTAACGATTACAGTGTCTCAACACAACTCCACTGATTTCAATAGATCAAATCTGTGAGGTCGGCAGGCCCCAGAGAGAACATAAATTTGGTCCAAATTTGATGTGATGGTATCCATCTCCCGGGAGAAATAGAATGCTCTGTAACTCCCATAAGTGGAGTTGCCTTGCTTTAAATTGTTATAGCATCTGCCCCACACAAGAGATTTAAATGGCTCAGTAGGCTGGGATTTATTGCTAGGTCCTGGGTTCAAATCTGACCCCTTTTTGAAGCAACGCAAACAATTACTCATTGGATTGCTATTCAGGGGCTTGGGTGTCAACCTGGTGTTCCCAGCACAGACAGCAATACACAAATCACCCTGACAACTGGCATTAGTTGACACCCTTGCTGGCAGCTGTGGCAAAAGGGGATATAAAAGAGGTTGCATAAAGAGCTCCCTATAGATACCCAAGGCCAGTGGGAGGCACAGTTGCCAACTTTCACACAGTAAATTAGCACCCGGACTTTCACAATAAGCCAAAAATCAAGCCCTTCCCATTTCAAAACAAGGCCAAAACAAGCCAATCCCTAAGAACCCCAATACCCTGTGACTAGATTCCCCCTGGCGTGCAGTCTGGGACTGTGCACCCCTGACTCTCTCCCCATCTTGCCTGTGCTTGCCCCTTGCCCCTGCTTGCTGGGAGCCAATCAAAAACAAGCTGCAACAAGCTACAAGCCAAAAACTAGCCAACAAGCAACTCTCAAGCCAATTAAGCCACAGGATGGTTCAAAATGTTGTGCACGCATCTCCAGGACACACAGTAAAGAGGGACTGCTTTTTCCATTGACAATGAAAGGCCAAATGTTGAAAACCAGCCTCCCTCTTTGGAGGTGTAATTTCTTGTGAGGCATCTTGGTCCAGAGAACAGTGCACTGGACCAGGACTTGGGAGCACTGGTTTCTATTCCTGGCTTTGCTGTGTCATCCACAGCCATTCCCTTCACCTCCTTGGACCTCTGTTTTCCTCTGAGCCCTGTGGGTGTGTCTATGTTCATATAGACCCTAGCACAATGGTAGGCAACCTGCAGCCGCTCGCAGAGGCTGTGGTTTGCTGTTCCCGGCCAATGGGAGCTGTGGAAAAGGCTAGCACATTGGGCCACAAAGTGCTACCATAATACAAACGCATGATAATGAACTATGGGTTCAAATGTATGTATGCATTTATTGAAGTGCCTACCCTCAAATCTCTAGGTGATGGTACATCTGTTCTGTAAGGTGTGTTGGAGGCAGGGACTCCTCAAGGTATATGACTTGCCTTATTAATCAAATAATCCTGAGGCAAAAGGAATGTGGCTTTCCCATAATAAAATAAGGAGCATATGTGATGGAATCAGAGCTGCTCTGTACTAATTATGAACAATGTATGTTGACCTGTTTATTGGGATGTTTACTATCTGAATTTTTGTTTGTTTGTTTAATAGAGGGCTGTTAGAGGAAAAACAAGCAGGAAGGGAAGAATGACTCAAGACAAGCCACTTCTCAGCAAACACTTGAGACAATTCTAGGAGGTGAATCAAAAGGACTGAAGAGGTTTAAAAAAAAGCCTCCCTCTCAAGAAGGGTGAGTTGTTCAGGGGGGCCATCCTGACACATGGGGACCCCCCTGGGGTCTCTGCAGAAGCTAGCATTGTTGTTATAAATAATCAGTGAAAGGCCTGAAGAAGAATGGACCAAATCTGTCATTTCCCAAAAGAAACATTGCACCTCAGAATTAAAAATCATACATGGTAGCACATACCTGCCCACATCCATCATTCTGAGTGATTGATTTGAATTAGTGACAGGCAAAGATCAGTAGGTTTGGCATTTTGTGGGTTGGTCTGAATAGACATTCAAACACTTATCATACTTAGCTCAGGCACATTGTTGCCTACCTTGAAGGCATAGTGTCACCACTGAACTTTGTTCACATCAGGGACAGATGACATTCCAATAAAGCAATATCTGATCTGAGCTGTCATCTAAAATTCAAACAGTGCCCAAGGTTTTCATAAGTGATTTCAAGTGCCGAAATTGAAAGACCTTTTAATAGGGCCTGATTTTCACAGCACTTTCAAACAGGGCCTTTTTATAGCATGCCAATTTGGCCACCCAAAAAAATGAGGCTCCAAAAATCTCTACTCATATTTGCAAATCTTGTTACCCTTTGGGTATTTCCTAGTGCTCTAAGGATCTACATTTCTATATCTACATTTTTAGGTTCTGGCTGAGACAAGAAGCAGATATGCCACAACAATGCCATACCAGTAAGAGGCTTCTCTTTATGCAGCAGGGCTGTGTCTGGAGTTCATTCATGAGCACAGGTCTTTTATCTCTCTGACTGCTACTTCATCCTCCTCTCTTTGCCTCCATTATGTAAACACAGCATCCTTCTCCATTGTTAAATCAACGCCCACTCCCTCATTAACCTGCAACGTTCAAGAACTCGGTCTATTTTATTAAAGCTTTTTTCAGGCATTCTTCCCTGTACAAAGGGGGCTTCTATCTGCAGATGGGTTTTCTCTGCCTTTAGATCATTGTTGTGCTGGGGCTGAGATTCCCACAACCTGAGATTCCCACATTATTACCTGACTCTAGGAGTTAGGGCTTCTCTTTTAATAGGGAAAACCCTGGCACAACACAACAAAGCCAGAGGTTGCCTGGGGTCCCCATTGATTCAGCAAGCGCAGGCCAGTGTGTGAAAGAGATGACAGAAACACAGCAAGTGCCTCTCTCCTCCCCTTTTATTCAAGGAGTAGGGGCTGGTTTATGAATGAGAAGCTGAGGCTCATTCACAGACTGAGTGAATAACTGATAAGCTGCACAATTGCAAGCGGCTTACAAGGTACAGAAGTGCTTAAGATGTGGCACTCCCCAGAGGAGAGCTTAATTCCCAATGACTCATTGGTGTATGACAGATGGAAAGAGAACTATTAAAATATGAAGGAATTATAGAACTTTGATCTTCTAGTTTTGAAAGGAGCAGGTTCTGTTGCTGAGGGGATCTTCTTTTGAAAGAACTACTCTATGAATTGTGGTTTATAGGCTAAGGCCCTCATTCAGCAAGGTACTTAACCGTGTGCTTGACTTTAGTCACAGGAGCAACCTCACCCCTGTTCAGTAAAGCATTTATGCACCTGCTTAACTTTAAGGGCATGCTCAAGTCCTGTTGATTTCAATGGGGCTACTCACCTGCTTAAAGCTAAGCACCTACTTAAATGCTCTGATGGAACAGAGCCAGAGTGGAATGCTTTGCCTTGCAATGGTATAATTGAGCCTATGATCCCAGTGTGACACACAAAAAAAGATAACATAACATTTATTTATGGTCCAAACACATCTATCTTCCTTCAGCTGCCTCAACTGTTCAAAAAAATCAAAAGACCCCAAAATACCATGCGATCTTAAATTTTGGGCTCTATTTTCCCTCTGATGTCTGAGCCCTTATCATGGATGTTTTCAAGTTTTAATCCAGAACCCTGAGGGCTAGATCCTTGATAAAAAAATAAATACACAACCTGAGATTCCCACATTATTACCTGACTCTAGGAGTTAGGGCTTTAAAAAAATGCCATGAGACTTGTGATAAAAGCATAGGAGTTAGCAATGCTGTGCTCTATAAATTCCTGTGGGCCCTGCATATCTCAGGGTTCTTTGCTACTGCTTGGGGGTGCATGTGGGAGAAGGTAGTAGATTATAGGATGCCCTGCCCCTTTATGCCCCAAGATGCCTGGGGCTAGTCCAACCCTGTTCAATCAGCCCCTCTTGTGTAGTAATTAACTGCAGCCCAGTCTGAGAGGGCAGGATGAGGGGTCAGCTGTTAGGACGGTGAACACTTGAGTCTTGTGATAAAATGGCTTAAAGGAGCACAGTCAGAAGGAAGCTGGGTTAGGAGCTGCAGGCAGCAGCTTAGATTCCTGTGGGAAGTTCAGAGCTAGGGCCCGTAAGAAATAGGGAGGCCACTGGGAGAAGCTTCCGGAATCCCCAGGGAGGGGAGGTAGTGGGAAACCTGTCAGGCCCAAGGGGATAAAGCATGATGTAGTTTGTTTGTTTAATTGGACCTCTGCTACCCTGGAAGAGGACTGACCTTATATGTGATCAGGCCAGAGGGCCAAGTCAGTAGAAGAGTACTGTGGCAGAACCAGATCAGCTGGCAAAGGGGATGCTTGAGGTGAAGACCCTCTGCAATGCCACATTCTGGTGGGTGGTGTGGTGGTGTGTAGAATTCCTTAATGGAGACCGCTGTATGGCTTTTTTCTACATTTCCTAAATTCTGTGGGTTTGGGTGTTTGTCCTTAGTAACCTTAACCTTGTCCTTAGTAACCTTAACTCAGTGTTGGGGTTGTTTTGACATATTTTTTTTTTTAGTAATTATTGGAGACAGCTCAGGTTAAAGAGTTACACACTCTTCTTCTGCTTCTGGCTGTGGTGCTGCTATCACCAGTGTTCTGGTTTGTAAACCACATTCCAGCCTCCTGTTTTCCAGTCAGCCTGCGCTGACCTTGCTCGGTTCACTCGGTTGTGCCCACTGTTTAGTGTCAGGGATGTGACAATTCCATCTCTGGGGATGCTATAGCTGGCTCATGGTAAGGTGACCAATCCCTAAACTGGTTTCTAGTTTCTTCTAGCATCATATTTCAGCTTCTCTGCATCATCCTGCAAGCCCAGACACAATCCTGTCCCCACAACATCTCTGGACTCCTTCTGTTGATTCCCTTTCACTCTCTCTCCACTCCTCTCAGTTTGCTAGTCTCTGGGCCAGAGCCTTAGATGATAGAAACCACCACAGCTTCCCTGAAGTCACTGTGCTATGTTCATGCCTGTTCATGCCTTGATCCCCTGTCATGGTATAATTCCCCACTCTGAACCTTAGCGTACAAAAGATGGAGTACCAGCATGAATTCCTCTAAGCTCAATTACCAGCTTAGTACTTGTAGAGCTGCCACCAACCAGGAATTCCAGTGCCTGGTACACTCTGGTCCCCCCAAAACCTTGCCCGGGTACCCCCAAGACCCAGACCCTCTGGATCTTAACACAAGGAAAGTAAACCCTTTTCCCTCACCATTGCCTCTCCCAGGCTTCCCCTCCCTGGGTTACCCTGGAAGATCACTGTGATTCAAACTCCTTGAATCTTAACACAGAGAGGAAAATTCATCTTCCCCCCTCCTTCTCTCTCCCCCTCTCAGACTCTTCCTGAGAGATAAAGTAATCCTAACACAGAGAGAAAATTAACCTCTCTCCCCCCCTTCCCTCCTTTCTCCCCACCAATTCCCTGGTGGACCCAGACCCCGTATCCTGGGATCTGACACCAGAATAAAAAAAACAATCAGGTTCTTAAACAAGAAAAGCTTTTAATTAAAGAAAGAAAAACAGTAAAAATTATCTTTGTAAATTTAAGATGGAATATGTTACAGGGTCTTTCAGCTATAGACACTGGGAATACCCTCCCAGCCTAAGTATACAAGTACAAATTAAAAGCCTTTCAGCAAAATACAAATTTGAACTCCTTCCAGCCAAATACACATTTGCAAATAAAGAAAACAAACATAAGCCTAGCTCGCTTTATCTACCTAGTACTTACTATTCTGGACGTATAAGAGCCTGTATGGGAGAGATTGGAGAGAAACCTGGTTGCACGTCTGGTCACTCTCAGAACCCAGAGAGAAACAACAACCAAACACTAACAGCACACACAAAAACTTCCCTCCCTCAAGATTTGAAAGTATCCTGTCCCCTGATTGGTCCTCTGGTCAGGTGACAGCCAGGCTCACTGATCTTGTTAACCTTTTACAGGCAAAAGAGATGTGAAGTACTTCTGTTCTATTAACTCTTACTTATCTGTTTATGACATCCCCCTACAACTGGAACACCTTCCCTGTGCTCAATTGCCAAGCCCCTGTCTTAATCCTATTTCCTCTAGCAATCCCCCTCTCTTCTGATCAATGACCCCCTCCCTTCTTCTCCTGATCTGTCTTGCTTGTCTCTGTCTTGTTTACATTGTTGCCCACTCTTGCAATTTTGATGAGCAGTCCTGCAATATCTAGTGTCATTTTTTTAAAGTTCTGGCTCCTGGAGTCAGGTGACTAGGTGAGAATCTCTGTTTTCATTTTTTAAAGATTTCTAATGCTCATGGTTATAGAAAAGCTTGAAAATTTGACCTGAGTGTGCTCTGATGGCACAGAAGCCAAAAGGCAAGTGAATGTCAATTTTTCTTAAATGTCATGGTTTTGGGGTTGGGAGAGGAGATCTGTGTCACAATTATTGAATATGAGATTGACAATACTGGGTTCAGCTTATATCATAAGCTTTTTTTATGCAGTGCATGAGTCTTATTTGAGTTTGTAAAGAGTTGTATACACTTGCAGTGCTATAGAAATAAGTTTATAAGATCACTGGGGGGATAGTTACAGCTCTGCTGTGTTTACAAACAAAAATATCCTTGTTCTGCAGTGATGGGACTGGAAATATGGGACTATCACATGACAAGTCTGTGGTGATTTAGTAAAAGACTAGCAAAGTTTGCTGTAATGTCGTGGTGGTTCCAAAAGGCATTTCAGGCGGGTGAACAGGAAGAGAGGAAATATTTTTGACATCAGGGCATACAGTATGCAACCTCAGGGCTTTAATGGTGCCCTTCTATTACATAAAAACAGTACTTAACTTGTTTTTCCATGAGTTCTTCAAATTCCTTGGCCAGTCCCATGGCCATTTAATCATAATAGCTAAGGGCTGTTGATCAAAGCACAGCATGGAGTCTGCAGATGTGTAGCAGAGGAGTAATTATTTCTGCTGAGTATCATGGATCTGACTCTATCTAACTTCACTGTTTTTGTTGCAATCTGTGTGGTGGTATAAAAATCCACAGGGCCTGCTTACTGCTTATTCTGGCCAATCAGCGCCCTGCCAAGGATCAGAGAGAGTCTAACACTTCCAGTAGCTGGCTAGTGGCCTGGGGAGATGATGCCATTAGTGGAAGTGCAAGAAACACTGTGCAGCAGCCTGATTCTGGTGAACACCTCTGGCACGCAGAAACCAGCTAGAGCTGCTCAGGAATATTCTGCTATAAATCTATCAAAAAGAGAACTCTGCAGGAAAGAGAGAGTTTTCAGAAACTTCTCATTTGGAAGAAAACATTGACAAGTTTTGAAATTGTCAATGACCTGTTTTGACATTTTCTAAGGGAAAAAGTTCTTGTTTTGTATTCTAAATAATTATTTTGAAATTTAACCTAATTTAAAGTTTTAAACAAGATTTTAATTGAAACAAAATGATTTGATCACCCTAATTTAAAACTTTTTAATCTTTTCTGTTCACAAAAATATTTGAGACATTGACTTTTCCTGTTCTGAATTAGGACAAAAACTTTTGAAACCTTAGATTCTCGCAGAACGGGAAAACAGCTTCCCACCTAGCTGTAAGACAAACAGGCTGATCTGACCTTTTGCCTCTATTCCCAGGATTCCTTTCCTCACATGTGTTTGCCATCTCAGGGCCTGACCCAGTAGACATTTTCCCCTGGACATAGTGATTGGCTGATGCCATGCCAAGGAGGTAGAATGGGGGATCAAGGATTTGGTCTCTAATGCTAAAATATTGGCTACATTTATATTTCCCATATGATACCCCTGGCACAGATCCTTTCCCTTAAAAACATGTATAGACACTCAGGGCCAGCTCTGGCTTTTTTGCCGCCCCAAGCAAAAAAAAAAAGGGGCGGGGCCACTGGAGCAGCAAAGCGGGGCGGAGGAAACGATGCGACTGGAGTGACAAACCGGGGGAGGGGGAACACGGCGCAGCTGGAGCGGCAAAGCTGGGGGGGACATGGCACTGCTGGAGCAGCAAAGCTGCGGGGGGAACAACACAAAAATGGTGCGGCTGGAGCAGCAAAGTATGCGTGTGGGGGGAAACAACCATGCAGCCAGCAAAGCAGGGGAAAAACAAAACAAAAAACCCTACAGGGCAGCCGGAGCCAGGGAACTCCCTGTGCTGCAGAGTACGCACCCAATCTAATGGGGGGGAGGGGAAGGGAATGGGGGAGAGAGAGAGAAGAGGGACAGCCAGCGCTTCAGTGGGGCACTTGCCCCGCGGCCCCGATTTGCTGCGCCATCTGCCAGGAGCGCTCAACTCCACTCCGGTTGGTGGGGAGGGAAGGATGTGGGCTGCCCTGCCAAGTCTGCTGCAGGGTGCTCCCCTTCTCTGCACCGCCACCCCCTACAGGGTGGCCGGAGCAGCAAACAAAAAAAAAAAAGCCACCGTGCCACCCTAGGATTGGGTAGAATGCCGCCCCATAGAATCTGCCGATAGAATCTGCCGCCCCAAGCACAAGCTTGCTCGGCTGGTGCCTGGAGCCAGCCCTGTAGATATCCCTGGCAGCAGTCTCTTGGCTTCTGTGCAGGTTTGTTTTCTAGCTTGTGGATGGCAAGTTCCTCATTTATGCCATAAAGTAAAACTCATTTCACAAAATGCAAGGCCACCTGCTCACAGTCCAAGTCTAGACTAACTCACAACAATTTGGCTAGCAATCTGTATCATTCTGATGGAGTAAGACACTGTTAACATCCACCTGGGGCTTGTCTAACTGGAAAGTTAATGCAGGGCAAGCAAGGGTATTGATCTGTAATGCACTAGCCTGCTGCACAATAAATGGCCATGTGGACCTTGCTGCCATGCACTTAAAGGTCCCTAATATGAATTTAGTGTGTGGTAGCATGGTCCACCCAGCCAGGTAGGGCATACACATTAGTATGCTGTAGACTTATGCCCCAGCTTGCCGCTCACTAACTCTCTGCCTAAGCAAGCCCACAGAAGGATGCAGGGTATGTAATGCTTCTCAGAGGAAATGCACTGCAGAGCTTTGGGATTGCCTCAAAACAAGACATTAGTGGCGAGACATAAGGCTGGGCTGTCCCTGGTCTTTGTGCTCATGCAGTGTTGGTTGTAAGGGGTGGAAGGGTGTTTTATATCCATACACAGGTCCCCAGCCCCTTGGGCCTAGTCGTGCAGGGGTAATTCAGTGCTGTGCTCCTGCAACTCCACTCTAAGCAAGCACGCAGGAAGGGGATAGTCACCTAGTACACTGGCCAATCTAACTGAGCAACCTCAGAATGGTCCAACCTCAGTGACAGTTACTATCCCCACATATACCTCCAAGTGCTAGGGGGAAGAGAGGAGGAGACTGTAACTCTGTCTAAGGCACCGTCTCCCTTGCTCTCGGGCTTCTTCTGGGGTGGGTGGGGTGTCTGCCCATTGTAGTGGGAAGAGAGCCTAAAGGCCCTAAAACATAGAGTCATAGAAGATTAGGATTGGAAGAGACCTCAGGATGTCATCCAGTCCAAGCCCCTGCTCAAAGCAGGACCAGCACAAACTAAATCATCCCAGCCAGGGCTTTATCAAGCCAGGCCTTAAACAATCTCTAAGGCTGGAAATTCCACCACCTCCCTAGGTAACCCATTCCAGTGCTTCACCACACTCCTAGTGAAAATGTTTCCTAATATCCAACCTAGACCTCCCCCACTGCAACTTGAAATCATTGCTCCTTGTTCTGTCATCTGCCACCAGTGAGAACAGCTGAGCTCCATCCCCTTTGGAACCCCTCTTCAGGTAGCTGAAGGCTGTATCAAATCCCCCCCTCACTCTTCTCTTCTACAGACTAAGCACGGCCAATTCCCTCAGACTCTCCTCGTAAGTCATGTGCCCCAGCCCCTAACAATTTTCGTTGCCCTCCATTGGACTCTCTCCAATTTGTCCACATCTTTTCTGTAGTGGGGGGCCCAAAACTGGATGCAGTACTCCAGATGCGGCCTCACCAGTGCCGAATAAAGGGGAATAATCACTTCCCTCGATCTGCTGGCAATGCCCCCACTAATGCAGCCCAGTATGCCATTAGCCTTCTTGGCAACAAGGGCACACTGTTGACTTATATCCAGCTTCTCATCCACTGTAATCCCCAGGTCCTTTTCTGCAGAACTGCTGATTAGCCAGTCAGTTCCCAGCCTATAGTGGTGCATGGGATTCTTCAATCTTAAGTGCAGGATTCTGCACTTATCCTTGTTGAACCTCATCAGATTTCTTTTGGCCCAATCCTCCAATTTGTCTAGATCACTCTAGACCCTATCTCTACCATACAGTGTATCTACCTCTCCCCCCAGTTTAGTGTCATCTGCAAACTTGCTGAGAGTGCAATATATCCCATCATCCACACCATTAATAAAGATGTTGAACAAAACCAGCCCCAGGACCGACCCCTGGGCACTTCACTTGATACCAGCTGCCAACTAGACATTGAGTCATTGATCACTACCCAATGAGCATGACAATCTAGCCAGCTCTCTATCCACCTTGTATACCATTCATCCAATCCATACTTTTTTAACTTGCTGGCAAAAATACTCTGGGAGACCATATCAAAATCTTTGCTAAAGTCAAGATATATCATGTGAACCACTTTCCCCATATCCATAGAGCCAGATATCTCATCATAGAAGGCATTCAGGTTGGTCAGGCATGACTTGCCCTTGGTGAATCCATGTTGACTGTTCCTGATCACCTGCCTCTCCTCCAAGAGCTTCAAAATGGATTCCTTGAGGACCTGCTCCATGATTTTTCCAGGGACTGAGATGAGGCTGACCAGTCTATAGTTTCCTGGGTTCTCCTTCTCTTTTTTAAATATGGGCACTATATTTACCTTTTTTCAATTGTCCAGGACCTCCCCTGGTTGCCTTCAGTTTTCAAAAATAATGGCCAATGGCTCTGCAATCACATCAGCCAATTCCCTCAGCAGCTTTGGATGTATTAGATCTGGACCCATGGACTTGTGCATGTCCAGCTTTTCTAAATAGTCTTTAACCTGTTCTTTCACCACTGAGAGCTACTCACCTCCTCCCCATACTGTGTTGCCCAGAAAAGCAGTGTGGGAGCTGACCTTGTCTGTGAGGACCGAGGCAAAAAAAGCATTGAGTACTTAAGCTTTTTTCACATCATCTGTCACTAGGTTGCCACCCCCATTCATTAAGCCACATAAGCCCTTGTATCAAAGGCCTGGCATAAGGCAAGAGCTTCTCACAAAGTCTTGAAAGAACAAGGCTAATATTGCAAAAATACACATTCTTAAGAAATGCTATTCACAAAATACTCAGGCAAACACATCTCAATATCAAGTGGTACCAAAACATTCCAATATTAAAAATGATACAAAAACATTCCCCCTAAATAACAGGAACATACTCGCCCCTCCTAAAAGATAAGGTCAGGATAATAGTACGTAATAAAAATGTTTTGATGGAACCAACATGTACAAGGTGATGGGTAATAACTAGCCACATCAGAGGGGCAGTACTAAGTTGTTTTTATCGGGGTATAAAGCTGGGTCTTGGAGGGAATATCTTTATCTGCCATTCAACTGAGCTGGTCCTTTCTTATGGGCATACATGTATTAGTGGTCCAGTAAAGTCAGTGGAATGCTAGTACAGTGCTTCATTGAAAAATAAACCTGGCTGGGTGTCTTTGTCCCTTAACGGATCTTGTGGTCATTGGGTGGTTTGCTCGAGGTCTGCCGTGCCAGCTATCTTCACAGGGCTGGGGTGGCACACAAAGGAAACACACATACACACAGCCAAACATCATCAACATCTAACCACACCCATCACTATAAACGGAGGGACTGTAGCTAAGCCACAATCCAGGAGAGCTGCTTGACACATACTGTACAAAAAATGACCTTTTTGAAAACCACTCCAAAAAACTTATTTTTTTGGCATAACTTTTTTTTCCTCCTCTTATCAAGCCAGTTACAAAAAGAACATTCACTAACTTAAACCTGGGTTTTCTTAAAGGAGCATTTCAAGAAGATTTTCAATTAAAAACTTCACAACAAACCTTCAAAAATGAAAAATGAGTGTCTCATGAGCCCTGGAAACATTTCAGTTCCTTTCCCATCCATTTTTGACTTGCTCTGCAATATAGCGCATAGTGAAATATATAGAAAAAATGAGACTGAAGTTGAGTTGTCTTTTGTAAAATGATTACTTCCTCCCCTGTATGTATCATCTGGACCAGATACAAATTCTTCTGGCCTGAACTAGAAAATATATTACCAGATACTGGAAAAGTACATTTCCTATTGAGGAATGGAGGGTGGAGGGGAATGATGCACTGCTATAAAACAGAGGGGCATGACTGTGCCAGGAGACGCCATGAGAGACAGCGTTTTTGTGTTCAGTATTAGTGTGTGGAGGGGGAACTTGGCCAAAACATACTTACATGTCACTATGGTGATGGAGTTGACAATCTGTTGTGACTAGCTCCATTTGTAAAATGTGGAGGGGGGGGAGCAGGGAGCAAGATTGTATTAAAAAGGAAATATATTAATGCATCCTCTCTCCTACCCTTTGTTGGTTTTGTCTCTTTAGATTGTAAAGTCTTCCAGGCAGCTACTGTCTCTCACTCAGTATACGCTATGTTTAACACAATGGGGCCCTGACTGCCTCCTGAAGATTCTACTATAATACAAGTAATATATCAAATTGCAAAAAAAAAAAACCTGAACTACACTCCAGAAGGATTTAAAAATCTTTTCATATATAACACTGGTCTACAATTTTTGAGAAGTCGTCTGCTTCAGAGATAAAATGGGATATTTATTATGTATTTTGATGTGCTGACTTCAAATATGACAATTAAAACAACTGATTGGCTACTGTTTCTAAGATACTTAAGTTTTTACATTTTATGTCTATGTATATTGTGTAGATAGTAGAGTTTTAATCATACATTGTAAACCTAGGTCTTTTCATGTGTTTATGGTTGCTTTACATGATAATATTTCACCTGTCCTGTTTATGTAACACTTTAAAAATCAGCAAAAGGGTTATATAAATAAAATGTATTATGAAACAAAAGGCAAAAACCTATTATGTACATAGTTTAGTCCTATTCAGTGTCTACTCGGCGCTTCTTGGCTTGTCTCTTGTATTCATTAAATGGAGCATCTCTTGTCCAGCAATAGTCTGCAAGCATTGATGGGCTCCATTTGCCCTGATAGCCTGCCAGGAGATTCCACTGCTGTAGTCTGGAGCCCAACAGCTCTGCCTTACTCTTGGGTAGTTCCAAACCCCTGACAAGGTCATTCAGTTCACTTTGTGTTATGAGGTGTGGTTCAGAGGAGGAGGATGGGAGAAAATGTGGGTCCTGTGACATTGATGGTTCAGGACCAGAAGTTTCATCCTCTTCCTCTTCCTCGTCTGACTCAAATGAGAATGATTCTGATGCATCAGGAACCGGCAGTCCTCCTCCGTGGGGTACTGGGCGTATAGCTGATGGAATGTTTGGATACTGCACAGTCCACTTTTTCTTCTTTGACACACCTTTCCCAACTGGAGGCACTATGCAGAAGTAACAATTGCTGGTATGATCTGTTGGCTCTCTCCAAATCATTGGCACTGCAAAAGGCATAGATTTCCTTTTCCTGTTCAACCACTGGCGAAGATTTGTTGCACAAGTGTTGCAGCATATGTGTGGGGCCCACCTCTTGTCCTGATCTCCAATTTTGCAGCTAAAATAAAGGTGATAGGCTTTCTTAATCATAGTGGTTATACTGCGCTTTTGTGATGCAAAAGTCACTTCACCACAAACATAGCAGAAGTTATCTGCACTGTTCACACAAGTACGAGGCATCTCTGCTCACTTTGGCTAAACAGAAATGTGTCCCTTTGCAAAATCAAACACTGACAAATAAGAGAGCACGACACTGTATGATTTCTAGAGCTGATATAGGGCAATTTGTTCAGCAGAGTGATGTAAGCTTCGTTATGATTGCATCATCATGACTTCTAGGAATAACATGATGCAATTCATATCATGTATGATGCAATACCAGCTTCAGATTGCATCATTCGTTGTTTTGCCTAAAAAGCAAGTACTGTCCAAACCCAGTCATAGATTTATTCATAGATCCAGTCAAAGATGTATTTTAGTCATTCCTGGTTTAAATTGAGATCCCTTCCCTTTATAACTCACTTATCCTCCGCCATTCCCACGTCAAGGGTCATATATACTGACCCAATAGCATATCTTGAAAACTAGAGCCAATCAACAATTTTAAGCATCATTTTCATTCTCAGTGACCCAGAATTAGTAAAGTTGGACTACATTTATTTCAGACGCATTTTGGCTGTGGAGCAGTGTAATGGATTCTGTAACTGTGGGATTCGTTTTGGTTGTCTATAGTCTTTTTAGAATTAACAATAGAGTACAAAAATGTAATTGACCATCTATAACTCTAATATTCAGTTTCATTCAAAGTTTGTACAAAGATTTGAACCAGTTTATTTATGAGACATCTTCCAAAATGCCAACTTCCACTAGAGTCACTGAAAAGACTGCTGTAAATGTCAGCGGGAGTTGGGTCAGGTTCTAGGTGCTGAAATAGGCCTTGATTCAGCAAGGCACTTGAGCACGTGCTTTGGTGAATTATGTCAATAGACTCTAGTAAGCACTATGAGCCTGATCTGTAGCCTATGGGAGTTTTGACACTGACTGAAGTGGGTTTTTGGATCAGGCCAAATCTCACTTTGTCTGGTACTTTTTGCTGTCTCTAATGGGGAGTTCCATCATGAATACAAAGCTTGGGACCATATCTTTTGTGGAGGTTTTCTGTCGCATGGTGCATGTGCATTAACTCTGGGTGCCTGTGGTTTAACCCTGCATTGTCTTGTCTACTCTTAAAATTATACACAGAAAAGTATTGGCTTGTGAGGTGTTGACTTTTCCAGACTCTGTTTCCATTAGGCTTTTACTGCTTGCAATAGTTGCCATGTCTCTTCATCAGTCCAGACCTCTGCAGCCTCAGTTAGCCAGAGGTGAATATAAGTTTGCTTGATATAACTGTTTTGATTGGGAAATATAAGCCATGGGGTAAATGACTGAGTTACCGGTACTCAGATAGAAAGAGCATCCTGTATACACCGTAGTGCCTGCAGTATCCAGTGCGGGAGAGGTGACTCCAAGTGAGAGGGACTAGAAATAATACAGAAAGTCTCTGCTCATGAAGAGATGATCAGATTTAAGCCCCAGTCCTTCACTGTGGGCCATGTGAGCTGATCCTTATGCCTGTATAAAGTTCCATTGATATCAGTGGGTCTCCATTCAAGCATAAGGCTCTAATATTCTGTTTCAGACTTGGGGCAGGATAGGCACTTCTTTTGCATAACTTCAAACCTACTTGAACATAGTGGATTAGAAAGCTTCACTGGTACTAGATTGTTATTGGGTTCCCATCCTGTTTAGGAAAGATTGTCCCCCTCTCCTGCTATCTCACAACCCAATGGAAACAGTTGGGGGGTGGGAGAGAAGTAGAGCAGACCATGGAAAAACATATAAAGAATATGGGCTAGATGGGACCTTGGGCTGTATGACCACACAGGAAAGGATGTGGGGGGAGTGTAAGGACTGCCTCTTGCATCCCTACAGGCAGGGCTGGCTCTAACATTTTTGCCGCCCCAAGCGAAAACAAAGAGCGCCGCCCCGCCCCCCCGAGCATCGTGTCGCCCAAATCCCCTGCCCCCAAGCATCGCGTCTCGCTGCCCAAATCCCTCGCTCCTGCCAAGCGTCGAGTCGCGCCGCCCAAGTCCCCGCCCCCCTAGCACAGCGCCATGCCTCCCAAGCCCCGCCTCCCCCCAGCGCCGCCCAGCCGAACCAAAAAAACCAAAAACAAACCCCAAGTGCTGCCCCGGCCCAAGGTGCCGGCCCAAGCACGTGCTTGGTAGGCTAGTGTCTGGAGCCAGCCCTGCGTACAGGGGCCACCTAGACCATGAGTCCAGGTGCAAAGGAGGGTGGTGGGTGGGTGGAGAGTGGACATGGGGGGGATGACAAAAAGATCGATTTGGTTCCATCTCTGCCCAGTGCAGATGAGCAGAGTTGGTGCGGGTGGGGGTGGATGTTATAACTTGCTGCTGAAGTAGGCTGTTGACAGATTCGTATCTCTGGGATGGTGCTGCTTAAGTATGTCTCCTTACTCGAGGCTGTGTCTAAACTCAATCTAGCCCTGTGGGGAAATTGGCAGAGGGATCATTCTAATGAGGGATAAATACTGATACCAGTCTAAGCCTTGGGTGAGAAGATGCATAGCTAATACAGAGCCTTTACCATGGGCTTCTGATAACTAGAGGAACAGGGCTGGATTTTGTTTTAAATGAATTCACCTCGCCTGTAACCTAAGGTTGAATTACTGGAAGAGAAGGCTTTAGGGGTATGGGTTAGCTCTGCATCCCCCCCTAAAATAGCACCAGACATCCTGGCATCCTCAGATTCTAGGAAGCTTGCCCAACCATCATCCATGTAGCAAACTTTGTTTCTGCTAAAACCTCACCCTTGTTAGGCATCTCTCATGCCTGTAATTCACAGCAAGAAAATGGGGATAATAGCAAGCTTGTGGGAAACAGAAGTAAATTTGGATCGAAAATGAGGGACCATTGAGAGGTGGTATGTTCAGGGGAAATCTTCATTCTGGAGCATGCGGTAGACCTACATGATGGTTATATCTCCTATCACTGTGTTTGAGAGGCTCTGTGCCAGCTTAGCTTGCTTATATAAATCTCTCTGACCTGCCTGTCCCCTGTGGGAGACAGAAACCAGCTCACCTCTCGCTTTACAGTAAAAAGCTGTAAATAAAACAGCCCATGACCACATGCCTTCACCATCACTAGGAATGGTTGGCTATAGCCCATATATAGCATGGGGAACAGAACTCATAAGAACCTCTATCATTGGAACTAAAAGAACCTGCCAAGAGTATTGGGGCATATGAAGCCTGATTTCCAGAGATGCTGAGCACCTGCCATTCCTGTTGACTTCCAATGGAATTGTAGGTGCTTGGCATTAGAGCTGGTGGGAAATTGTTTTCACAGGACAGAAAGACTTCAAAAAGTCTTTTTCTACAACAGGACGAAACTGAGACCTTTGACATTTTTTTTTTCCTGATGAGAGAGAAAGAAGGCACGATACCCCAGAGTAGCCAATAGCTCATTGGGCAAGGTCTTCCCTAGGTTGTATGAAGGCTCAGGTTTTTCTGATTCAGAGCAGGGATTTGAATGTGGGTCTTCCATATCTCCCATGTGTGCCCTACCCACCAGACGATTGGCTAAACTGGGATGCCTCTCTCTAGTTTTGATCAAAATTCCATCCTGGAACTGAAACTTTCCCGATAAGTTTAATCAAAACTGTTAGAATTCTGCAAAAAGGTTTGGTTTTGATTGAATCTGCATTTTCTGATTGAAAATAAGTTATTCTCTGAGAATCAGGCCTGCAGCCTCTAACTGAGGCTAGCTACAAGGCAATGGGTGGGTCTGATTTCATATCTGAGCAGTAGGGCACATACCAAACAGCACTTTACACTACAGCTCTGGGGAGAGGGGTTAACTTTTTTGTTCCTTGCTCTGTCGTTAGAGGTCAAAGTAAGTCCCTTTAATCATTTAGAGCCAGCCTGGAAATGCTTCAGTTGCATGAGCGGTCCCAAGGGGATTGGTTCTCTTTCAAAAGTGTTAGGTGCCTATTCTCTGAAATGGGGTCCCTTCAAGGTGTGTCAAGTTGGACACCCAAAAAATGGAAATGCTAAAAGTCACTAGTCACTTCATGAATTCTAGGGGCTGGATCCATGGACAGTGTAAATTCAAAGATCTACTCCAGCAGAGAATGTAACTGGAGCTACCCTGAGTCACACCAGCTGGGGATCTGGGCCTAAGTGTTGAATCTATTACATGGCCTATCTGATGCAGAAGCAATGCAATCTTATTGATCGTTTTATTCTGTCAACACCTAACTCAAAGAATAAAAACGCTTTTCAGATGTTTCTTCTATGGAAGAGCAGCAAAGAGTCCTGTGGCACCTTATAGACTAACAGACGTTTTGGAGCATGAGCTTTCGTGGGTGAGGGCCTCATCCTCCCTGATTGAACTACCTCATTATCTCTAGCTTGCCTGCATATATATACCTGCCCCTGGAAATTTCCACTACATGCATCTGACAAAGTGGGTATTCACCCACGAAAGCTCATGCTCCAAAACGTCTGTTAGTCTATAAGGTGCCACAGGACTCTTTGCTGCTTTTACAGATCCAGACTAACACGGCTACCCCTCTGATACTCTTCTATGGAAGGGAGTATTTCCAGGAAACTAAGAATAGAAGAGCAAAGAGGCAGTATGAGGACACCCATAACTACCAAGGAAAACCACATTGCATACCCCAAAGTAATTATGGGATGGTTGTTAGGAATGTAATTTTAGGAGGTGATGCACATGGATGCACTACTTGTGTTCATCGGTCCCATCCAGGCACTATACTGGAGTCTTCAGATGAGATGCGGCTCCTAGCCAGTTCACTGGTGTTTACCTCTTCTGACTTGTGTTTTTGTTTTCTGTCCAACACTTTCAGCAACCATAGATCCAAGACCTAATGGCTTGAGAGTTAGTTTTAGCTGAAATCAGAACTAGGTGAGAGGCCATGATGTGGGAATCCACTCCCATAGAGGGCGGATATGTAATTCTATCACACTGTTACCTAGTTGGTGCACATATGGTGCCACTTGTGACAAGCCTGGTCTGATCACCACAATGAGGCCAATTATCGGAGATTAGCGTGCTTATCTTTGGAAAGGCTCTGCTAATCTTGCTTTTGCTCTGACTGCAGCAGTTTGCAGTTCCTTGTCACGCACAGTGCCAGTGACTGTTGGCCTGCTGGGGTGTGTGCTTTGCTGCCTGAAACAATTAGACTTCAGAAGATGATTCCTTGTCTCATGTGGAAAGGAAGAAAAGCAAAAGGAGTATTAGGTGAGGATAAGGGCAGGGATGTTTGCATAACCCAGTCTGTCAACATTACAACATAAAACTAGGTGTCCACTGTTTACGAAAGAGTTTCCCAAGGTGAATGGAATGGAAGGCTCAGAGAACAACCACCTGTTGTTCCATTAATGTGGAATGCAGTAATGGTTTAGCTCAGGCACGAAAGTTGCTGTCTCATAGTGTTATGACTTAGACTTGTAACACAGCAGCCATTGTATTCAGGAAGTGTTTCTTAACAAGGTTATACTGAGGGATAGGGCCAGATTCACTCTCCTGTGGGTCCGGGGCTATTAGACTTTTGAATACAAGTCTTTTTCCTGGAAGGGAGTTTGGGGCAGGGGATTGGGATGCAGGAGAGGGTGCAGGGTCTGGGAAGGAGTTTGGGTGCAGGAGGGGATTCTGATCTGGTGCAGGAGTGGGTGTGGGGTTTGGGAGGAAGTTTGGGTGCAGGAGGGGGTTCTGACCTGGGCCAGGGGTTTGGGATGGAGGAGAGGGTGTGAGGTGCAGGCTGCCTGCCATAGCCCCACATTGCTCCCAGAAGTGGCTGGCTGCTAGCACACCTCTGCAGCCCTTGGAGGGAGGGGGGCAGCAGGTCTCCGTCTGCTGTCTGTGCCTGTAAGTGCCACCCCTATAGCTCCCATTGGCTGGTTCTGGCCAATGGGAGCTGCGGGGACGGTGCTTGGGACAGGAGCAGCATGCAGAGCCGCCCTCCCATCTACTACCAGGGGCCACAGAGACTTGCCAGCATCCAGCCACTTCCGAGAGCAGCGTGGGGCCACAACATGCAGGCAGCCTGCCTGAGCACCCCTTTTAGCGGCTCAGAGATTGCTATCTGTGATTTTTTTTGCGGGGCCCCCTTTGAGCCCCTAAAGCCCCTGCCTTAATCCAGCCCTGCCGAGGGACCCCAACCAAGATCAGCTCCTGATCGTGTTGGGTGCTGAACAAATGTACAGCAGGAGACAGTTCCTGCTCAAAAGAACTTACTTTCTAAACATACAAGGCTCAAGGGAACTGGAGGCACAGAAAGGAGCAATGCCTTGCCCAAGGATTAGGAATTAGTACCCAGGTCTCCTGATTCCCAGTCCAATGCCCTGTCTCCTGGGCCATACACCCATAGATATTTCACCATATATTTGAAAACTTCCCCCAGTGGAAAAAGTCCATGCAGGGCCTATAGAGCACTTAAGCCCTTAAAACAGGGTTTTAGCAGCAGACAGACATTGTGCAGTGCCTCTGCTCAGGAGGGCATTTCAGCCTATACAGCCTTGGACATTCCTCTCTCAAAACTTTAGAGCCAGAAAATTGGGTTTACATCCCTCTCTGTTCATAAACTGCCAGCGGCTTCTAACGCTACCTGCCCAGCCCCAGAGAAAGGCCAAAAGGACTTTTGTTGACTTATCTGAAAGGAAAGTTCGGTCTTCCCTCCAGTCTGTTTGTCCTGTTTAAGTACTGGCATGGCACCAGACAGTGACACTTGGATATCCTGGCCATGTCTCGATGGCCTGTCATTTACCGCCAGGGGCACTACAAGTGAATTCAGTAAGGCAGGGTGGTTGGCTACAAAGATGCCGTCACATAGACACTGTTTAGGAGGGACCTGGAATGAAAAGGCACAAGTTCTGAAGCCACAGAATGGTGGATGTCAAGAAAACAATGAAAGGTTAGCAGAGGATGAATCAATCTCTTTCTCTCTCTCTCTCACGATTCCTTGTCTCATACCAGTGCTTGACTACTGAAGAGCAGCAGCACCTTTAGAGATACTATCCTGGTGCAAACACTCATGACAAAATACTTGGCTGATCTGATCTGTGGAAAAACCCGTTTGGTACCTCAGTATAAAGAATTTTCTGATCTGTTCCCACCTGCCTCTTGCGTGCTGATTAGAGGAATCCCCCTGTGAGCCTAATGATCCCTTTCACCACCAACCATGCTGCAGTTGCAAGTACAGCCTAGGCTTGCCGTGTCAGACTCTCACTAGAAGTCCTGACCCCAGTTGGAATGGAGAGATGCCAAGAACAGATATAATTACATGCCTCATACACCCTCTAATAATCCTTGTGCCTTTTTAGTTTACTTCAGCTTCTTGGACTAAATGCAAGATAAATGGATTAGACAGAGGGAAGGGGGGGTCCTTGCAGAGTAACAATGGGCTATGCAGCTTTTAACCCGTATGTTGCCAGTTCATATCCAACCCCATTTAGTAGTGCACAGAAACAGGTGCAATGTGATATTGGGGCAAGTCCCATTATAGACAAGTGTCTATATCCAAGAAACTGGTATTTGGTATTAATTGGCCCTTTATCAGTTTCAGCAGAGAAGCAGAAGACTAAACTGTCCCAGCAGTTCTCAAACTCTGGGTCAGGACCTCATTTTAATGTGGTCGCTATGGCTGGCTTAGACTTGCTGGGGCCCAGAACCAAAGCCTGAGGGCTTCGGCTCTGGGCATCAGGACTCAGGTTACAGCCCCCCCCCTGCCTGGGGCTGAAGCCCTTAGGCTTCAGCTTTGCCCCCCACCCCACTGGGGGCTCAGGCTGGCTCAGGCTTCAGTCCCCCATCCTGGGGTTGCATAGTAATTTTTATTGTGCAAACGTGGTCACAGTGCAATGAACTTTGAGAACCCCTGAGCTATCCTCTTGAGAGGGTGTCCTCCAAACAGGGTTGAAGCAGACTGGCAGGGACTAGAACTCCTAGATGGGGGCAAAATAGAAGAATATCAATCTAAAGTTTTTAATTTCAAGAAATATTAAAATACTGTTAGTTTTCCTGGGATGATTGGACCAGTAGACCTACAGCATTGAAATAAATTGGCATTTAGGTACCTAAAGATATTGGTGGATCTGGGTATGTTATGATATTTCCTTCACACTTAAGCATATTTTTCCTGGGATCTTTTTTTTTCCCAGCTAATGAGATGTTTTGTGGGTTTCTGGGTTTGGTTTGGTTTGGTTTGGTTTTCTCCTATCTTGTACTCGTAAATCTTTCTAAAACCTCTTGAGTGGCACATCTCACAAGTTTCTTACACTTCCTGCACATTCAGATAGCAGCATTTTCTTACAGACTTCGTACAGGCCTCTTTTTGTTAGAATGAACTGCAGAAGAGCCAGATGGTTTGGCAGAATTCCAGTTACCTAAGAAACCTAGTATTGGAAACCTACAAACAGTACTGTTTTCTCCAAAGATCATGTTCCATCTGTCTTATTCTAATAACCAGTTTCAAGTCAACATCTAGCTTTCTAACTCTTTCCATCAAGACCAGACAGGAATCAATATAACTGATCTCATTGCTTTTTCCTCCCCTTAAATTACGTTTCTCAACATGACTCCTCCCTAATACAGCTGGATGCCACAGCACATGGTGCTGTTGTTGTGTACATCCTCTTCAGGAGTTTGATTACACTACAATTAACTTCTTAAAGGTAAACTACTGTTGCTTTACTTAAGCTGTAGAGTCAGATACACTAGATAGGGGGAGACCTCAGACATGAGGCAGTATAGCTGCTTATGGGGTATTTATTCGTATTGTAGTTGCACCTAGGGTACATCTACACAGTAAAAAAACTGCCCATGGCAGCAGACCCAGGTTCTGGGACTTGCTGCCACGGGCTGTTGTGAAGCCATACCTCTAGAGGCCCCACACAAGCTCAGAATCCTAGTCTACTAGGTGCTGTATCAACATAGTGAATGACAGAGCCTGCACCTGAATAAACAAGGAGGACAAAGTAGAAGATGGAAAGTACCATTCTCCCCCTTCTCTGTGCCTCTGCTCCCCCTCTGTAGAAGGGTGAGGTGAGGTGAGATGCAAGATCCCAGCATGCACCTTTAGGGCAAGGCTTTCCAACAAGCGCAGCCCACTCAACCAGCTGTCGGTGGTATGCGTACTCAGGCTTTAAAAACAGCTCAGCATCACCTGGGCTGAGCTGTCTGGAAATCTGCTCCTGGTAAGGCAACAAAAGAAGTTGCCGGAGTTGAGTTCTCTTTGAAAGTGCACCTCTGAGTTCCTGCAGAAAGCCAGCCCTACTGACTTGCCCAAGGTGTGTCACTCTCAGAACTGAACCCTGATCTCCAGAGTCGAGGCCAATGCCTTAACCACAAGATTCTCCTTCCTCTCTTCAGCATACAGATTGTTGCCAAGCCCTTTATATTATTGGGGGTTATGTATTGGGGGTTAGTCTTGCTCCAGTTTTTAATTGGCATCCATCAGAATAACCAGGTGACATCAGATGTCCCCGCAAGCAGATGTAAAATTTGTTGTCTTTCTGGTGCCTCTACACTTATTTTGGGACTTGATTTAAAAAACTCTCCTTTACCCAGGCCATGTAGGAGTTTCTCTTAAAGATGTGGAATGTTTATTGCATACCACAGGCAAGAGATTATGCAGACATGGGTCTTAAAAACACCTACTATTTCTAGACTACATATGGTGTATATGGATTTCCTTGTACTGACTTCACATGGGAACACACACACATGTGACACTGTGTTGCTTTTCTAGGAAATATCTGAGCACAGCCTTGCGAAATAATACTTCCTACTGTTACATCTGCTGTATGAGGGGGAGGGTGCTGCCTTCATGTCCCAGGCTGCTGGAACTGCATGCCAAAGCTCATGAGTCACTCACCCTGAGTGTCGTGCTTTCCAGGAAGGCAAAGCCCAATTTTAGAAAATATCAGACTGAAGAGTGCTGTAGGGAAATAATCAAGGAAAGGTCACCAGATGTTATCAACTACCCTGAGAACTGGAGGTTTCCAATGGGGACAGTGCCAGGAAATGCATGATTGGGAATGAGAGAACCTGTTATGTCAAGGCAGCTGGAATAATGCCAGCCAAGAGCTGGAGCATGCTCTAAGTAAGGGGGAAATGAGCTGGTAACTCACAAGTGGAGGAAATGGGGGAATGGGGGGGGATCTAACTAAGTAATAGCTAGCATTTAGCTGCACACATTCAAAGCACTGTACAGATATTAGCAGGTGATTCCTCATTGTCCCCCTGTGATGTAGTAGCTCTCCTGTTTTCACTAGAGCCAGGTAAACTGCATATCCCACAGAGCACCTTGAACTGCAGCCATATTGCTAGGGCTGGGATCTCTCAAGCTAAGCAGTGCTGTCCAGGGCAGTCCTTAAGTTGGAGGTGTTCAAGGAAAACAGGTGCTGCAGGAGTTGGTGTTAGGTGGAGCTCTTCCTCCTAGTGGGTGCTGAATCAGTGCCTTGCCATGGTGCTAGGGGGCACTGTTCTTCTTGCAGGTGCTGCTCTTCAGATAAAATATCTGAAATCCTGCCTACTTATGGTCCTAAGGCTGAGATTTTCAAAGGAGTCTAAGGGAGTCAGGCACCCAATGGGAACCTAAATTCCGCCTAAAATTTCCATTGCATTAGTAGCAAGAACAAGAGTGCTTAAGGGTGTGTCCCACCCAAATGCTGACATAAATAATTCCATTCTGCCTGCATCAACTCTTCCTTTTACAGTTTAATTGAATATTATTATTCCTACTCATTTTGGAAATAGTGCCTGGATATTGTACACAATAGCAATAGTTGATGCATGCCACTCCAGACATGGCTGCATTTCACTAAATACAGAGTAATACATTTCCATCCAGATCCTTGGTCTGCTTAGTTTGAAAAGATCACAGTCCTAGATGGTCATGCAGGTCATATAGGTTATGTCTGCACTGCAAAGAAAAACCCATAGGTGCCAAGTCTCAGGTCAACTGACTGGAGCCTGGGCTGTAGGATTAAAAATAGCAGTGTAGACATTCCCATTTGGGCTGGAGCCTGAGCTCTGAAACCCTCCACACTTGTTTTGTTCCAGAACCAGGTTTTTCTTTGCAGTGTAGACGTACCCATAGTTACACAGAGTTACTGTACCTGTGACTAGACCTGGATGGCCATTTTTGAGTAACAGGTGGGGTTTATCACACTTTTTATGTGAGTAGAAGAGGGGCTTTTGAGATTTTTGAGTGGAAAAACTAAAACAAATCTTGATTTCTTATGTCCAGTTTGGGGTTTTTGGTCATTGTAGGGCTAAAAATAGGCAGTGTAGCCATCCTGCTCAGGCGCTAAAACTCAGCCGGGGGGCGGGGGGGGGAGGAGAGACACATGTGAGACCCCCTCCCCTTCTCTCCCGTGTACTCCAAGGCTGTGGTAATATTCCCTAGTAGTGACACCGTTTATGGGTAAGCAGTTGGTCAATGGGCAATTGGTCACTATATCTGAAGCTCCAAGATGTAGAAGTTCCTCTGTGGCAGAATGAGAACAATGTAAAGAGCTGAATCCTCTTGATCTATCATGGTCCAGAGGGATTATGTGAGCAATGTGGGTACAAATTCCTGCCTCACAGAACTGAGACTAATAGTTCCAGGGTATGGCTGGGCGACAGCTAATAACGTATCAGCGGATAGTCTCACTCCCATGTATCCAGAAAGAATTGTGAGATATAGGAGTTGGACACAGTTAACGGTTCTGCTAGTTTTCCAAGATGGAAACCACAAAGTTACTTGTGTCCCTCAGTTGGCCTATAGCTAAAAAATTGCAGCTAAAAGTTGCAGTGTGGATGGAGGCCTTAGAGTATTAACCATAGAGAGCGGGAAAATGTCCATTGAGAATGATGACCCTGACTACTATGGCTGCTTATAGCAACCTATGAACCTTCTGGCCATGCTCCAATGCCCCTGAAAGTCAATAGGCTCCCACTGATTTCATTGGAATTGGATTGGGCCTTAAATTGTAATAGTTTGTCCCTTTAAAGCCACCATACACTTGTAATCAAACACCATTCCTGATGCTGCTGGCGGATAGACTTTCAAGAGCTCTGGGAGAAAGGAGAAGGCTGCTAGTAAAAACAGTATTCAGCCCAACCCTGTGCATGCTCCTGAAGCTATTTTCCAAAGCAGTGCATAACCGAACATTCAGGCAATAATACAGAGCCTGTTCAATGTGTTCTGCACTAGAAATGAAATATCATGAATTTCTCTCAGTATTGCACCTTTGTCTATTTCTGCTACTGCTGAATGTAGTTTATTGAACTCCTGAAATTCTAGTGCATGCAGCATCAAAGCTGGATATAAAGCAGCAGTGTCCCCTTGGCATGTGTCGATCAGCCACACAGGAAGTATTTGGGTTTTATATTTAGGGGTTGGGAAAAAAGTCTGAAGGTTGGCTGAGGTTCATAAACTGCTGCTAATCCTAGGGTTTCACTGACTTTGCTTCTGCTCCAGGACCCGCAGCCGAATTGCCACCGAGGACCTGGCACTTTGGCAGCGGGTCCTGAATCAGAAGGACCCCCCACTGCCGAATTGCCGCCGAAGACCCGGAGTGGAAAAAGCTCCGGGGGCCCAGGCCCCGTGAGAGTTTTCCGGGGCTCCCAGGGCAAGTGAAGGACCCTGCTCCAGGGCCCCGAAAAACTCTAGTGGGGGCAAATTGCCCCACTTGACCCCCCCTCTGGGCGGCCCTGACTAGCACTGGGGCAAGCTCAAAAGGCTTGTGTGTTCTGTCTGCTTCAGATAAGCAGCCAAAACTAGCAGTTCCAGGAAGCTCAGTACCAGAATGATCACAGAAGAGCAGCAAACATGAATAAAGAGATGGAGGGACTGATTGATTGAGGAGAGATTAAAAGGAGTAAATATTCATAACGTAGCTAAATGATGAAACTAATTTCTTTCTTCTAGTATTCAAAGGGGCTAAACACTTGGGAGGAAGAGGCAATTCTGCTAGCGGGACCAAGAATGGGAGCAATTGGATGACCTTAAGAAAAGGAAAACATAAACGGAGGGTGAAATTCTCGACTGGTGTAAATTGTTGCAGTTCCATTGAAGTGAACGGATCTGTGCCAATTTATACCAGATGAGGACTGGACCCTGAACGTGAATTAGATAGGGTAATGATCTCCCAATGGAAGCCTCGTTGTTGGGGCCCATCTAAAAGCAACCAGCTCAAAATCCTTCCCAATTTATGACAGAGAGTAATCCTGAAAAGAAGTGTTTTGGAAGGAAGATAAACCCTCATGTCTGGGGACATCACCAACCTCTAACTAGATCTGTTAGGAAAGTTAGGAAAAAAACTACTGTGGGCATTTTATCAGCTTTCTAATAAAAGGGAAGACAAAAAAGGGAAAAAGTTTTCGAAGGATTGAGGGGTTTTTTTTCCTCGCAAAAGTGGCCGGCACCCACCTTCTCCCAATGAGACTGTTGAGAACTTTTGGCTGCAGTGCTCTTTTCAAAATCCAGCCTTTGAAGACTTTTTTCCCTCTTCCTTTTTATTACCTGATTTCCTGGCTTCTGCCCCCATGACTCCAGCTAGCATTTGTCATTCTGCTTTTTTTTTTTAAATGACAATTTAAGGAGCATAAGAATAGGAAATGGAGTTTGGAGGGAAGGGTGCTCTTGCAGAGCTTTGAACCATTTGAGTTTGCTGCGCTGTGCCAACTTGACCTATATCCATGATGCTTGGACTGAAAAGAAAGATATACAAACGTATAATCCTAAGCACTGCATCTGCTCACTTGGTTAATGAGGAAAATGATCTGTTATGGATACAATAGCAGTCCAGAGTGGCACACGATTAACTGCCTCCCACTGTGCTGAGAGCATGCACAGAAGAACCATTCAGCCCTAAGAAGTTACATAACCACTTTCCACCTACTTCTTCTAACACAGTGATCAGACACAGTGGCCGTACACACAGGAGCACTGGACATATACTCCACACTCACTACCCTAATGAAGGGACATTTGTGTAACGTCCAAATACAAATGTTTTCTAAAAGTAAAACGGAACAGCCACACCCCCTGGAAGGTGGGTAGATTCTAACATGAACTTCCAGTGCAATGCTGTGGCTAAAGGAGTTAATGCAAGTTGGAGATGTATAAACAGGAATATCATGTGGAGGGAAGCTGGGGCTGCTCTGTAATATGTACTGTCTATTAACCTTGTTATTGAGACGCTTACTGTATGACTGTATTTGTGTAGCTTCATAGCACCCTGTAAGGAAAAGCAGGGAGGAAGAACACACTGGCTCCAGATAAGACACCTGTTGGAAAATATCTGAAGATGGTTACTGGACCATGAGAGAACCACGGGTTGTGATACTTCTGGCCTTAAAAGCAGGGCTGTTCCTAGCCATTTGGGTGCCCTAAGCAGCCCTCCCTCAGGGGGGCTCTGTGGGGCCCCAGGCCTCCTCCCCCAGGGTCTGGAAGGCAGGAGCTGTGGGGGGCCACTTTTGGGGGTCCCACAGGCTCAGAGTGGCCCAGGGGATTAGTGGGGAGGCAGGAGCAGCCTGCTCCACTTCCCTCACCCTTGCCCCAGCCATTTCGTTCAGGAAAGGGGACTTGGGGGAAGGGATCCCCCACTCACCAGCAGCGGCAGGAAGCAGAGCAGCCCAGCCCCAGCCCACTCTACTCCACCAGCTCCCAGCCGTGGTGCTCTGCTTCCCGCTGTCTGTGAGAGCCGGAGGTGGTTCTTTCCCCAACCTGACTGACAAGGCTGGGGCTTGGGCCGGGGCCAGGGAAGTGGAGAGGAGTGAGGCCTTATCTCTCTGCTTCCTGCTGCCTGTGAGTGTAGGGGGCGATCTTTTCCCTGCACTCACTGGCGGCGGGAAGCAGGGCGCCGCAACTGGGAGCTGGCAGAGTAGAGTGGAGCTGGGGCTAGGTTGCTCTGCTTCCTGCTGCTGCCGGTGAGTGTGGGGGTCACTGGGGGAAGAGGTTAAATAGGGGCAGGCTGGGGGTGGACCGGGGGGAAGGGTAAGAGGCAGGGCGGAGGGAGCTGTTCGGGGCCCCACACACCCCTAGGGATGGCCTTGCATCTTGCAGGGGGGGGCCAGCCGAGGGATAGGGCTGGTCGCTGGGGCTGGTGCTGCCATGTATGCAGCACACAGCTGCCTAGGGAACCATGAAGTTTGGGGCAATTTGGTGCCCCAAATTTCATGGTGCCCTATGCAGCTGCATATGCTGCATATGCCTAAGGACAGCCCTGCTTAAACTCAATGGATATGTTTACACTGACCCATAAGCCCAGGGTTAGTTACCAAATTAGGAGACCCTGGGTTTGTTAACCTAGGGCTTGAGCATCTACATTCATTTGTAACCCCAGGTTAGGAATCTCTGCTGCATCCCTGAGTCCAGTCACCCATATCCCAGGCTTTGTAGCACCCTTCCAAACTGTGGCAACTCTGTACCCCTTTGTTCATGGTGCAGTCTGGAAAAACTTGACTGCTCAGTCAAGACCTGCTCAGTAAGCATGGCCGATACTTTCATCTCAGTCTGGTCACAGCTGGAGAACTGTAGAATTCCACCATAGCGGGGAAAGGCACGAGGAGCGGGGGAAAGAGGTGCAGCTAGCCCTGCAACCACGACAGGAGGTTACATTAGCTCTGTATTTGGCACTGAAATACTGTGTCCAGTTCTGCTGTCATTCAAGAAGAATGTTGGTAACTTGGAGAGGGTTCAGAGAAGAGCCACAAGAATGATTAAAAGATTGGAAAACTTGCCTTATAGTGATCAGCTCACGGAGCTCAATCTATTTAATTATCAAAGAAGGTGAAGAGTTGACCTACTCACAGTTATGGGGCTGTCCATAAAATATATGATGCCTTTTTTTGGTCATTTTCACACATCCACCCACCCTTAACACTGAAACACATAAAATTAATGCAGAGCCGGCCCTCAACATTTTGGCACCTGGGCAGGGAGCTCAAACGATGCCCCCATGGCCCCTTGCTTGAGCCAAAACTTTGAAAGTTCTCAATTCTGCCTTCTTCCCATTCTACTCCTCTCATGTTATGTTGCTGATCAATTAGGGAACGTGCTTGTTTAAAGTTGTGCAATGCTCCCTTCTAACGTTGTTTGGCAGCCGCCTGCTTTGTCCACTGCTTGCAGGAAGAGCAGCCCATTGGAGCTAGCTGGTGGGTAGTTGGAACCAGGGTGGACTAGCTGCCCCCATCAGCTCTCGCTATCAGCTCCCCGCTCCCCTAAATTCCCTGTGCAGCAGCCGCTCAGTAGGCTATCAATAGTTAGCAGTTCAGCTGTCCCTCCCCCCACTGCCATGTGCTGCTCCTGCCCTCTGCCTTGGACTCTTGCTTGCTGGGGTGGAGGAGAGGGGCAGAAGAGGGGGGCTATTGTCACAGTGTCCCCCTGCCCTCCTGCACCCCGCTTACCCCATCTTCCATAAAGCAGGGGGACACACGATAGAGGGAGCTTCCAGGCAGCAGCAGCTGCCAGGGCCGTCCTTAGGATTTATGGTGCCCTAGGCGGGAATATTAAACTGGTGCCCCTGTGCCTGTCTTGCTCTTAGCAACACACACATAAGCTTACACTACTGGAAAAATTGCCACATGCATGTTATTAAAACCAGTTTAACGTAGTTAAGCACACCATAATGCTGATGGACTAGCACTAAAGAAGTAGCACTATAGAAAAAATTCTGATTTGACAGAATGATGCAAATAATACAATTTTTTAAATTTGTCAACGTTTTATTGGAAATTTATATGAAGAGGTATTGAAACAAGGACTAGTTTTTGATTAAAAGCAAACTTTCTGGCTTTTTTGGCTGCAAAAGCAGTAATAATGTCATCGTATGACAAAGACAAAGTAATGTCTTGTTTGATTGCAAGAATAGCAAGACCAGTCAAATGTTCCTGACTCCTTGTAGAGCAGACATAGTTTTTAATGAGCTTTAGTTTTGAGAAACTTCGTTTTCCGGATGCTACTGTTACAGGAATTGTAAGTAGAATATGAGTGGTAATGTACACATTAGGATATATATATATATATCAAGAAGTTTGCTGGTATGAATAAACTGTGCAATGTCCATCATCGATTTTGCATGTGGCAACAATGATGACAGTGTACTCAATTCTCGTACAGTTCAAGTCCATTTAAATCAGAATGATCGCCGTGCTTCAGGAGGCTCTCTAGGTCAGGGGTCCACAACGCGGTGCCTGTGGGTGCCATGGCGCCCGCAGGGGCCTCTCAGTACGCCTGCGTACTCACCAGCTGACGAGCATCCGCCGAAATTTTGGCAGCATTTCGGTGGCGACGCCTCTAGATGACGCTGCTTGTCCCTGACAAGCAGCGTCATCCAGAGGCATCACTGCCAAAATGCCACTGAATTTTGGCAGCATTTCGGCGGATGCTCGTCCGCCACCATGGTAAGGTTGGGGACCACTTCTCTAGGTTCTTGCACTTTGTCATTAGTTGCTCTTGTTTTCCTATTTCGTTGAATTTAGTCCTGCTCAGCCTGCTACCAGCTGAGTGAATGGAACCCCAGGCTGACAGCGGGTTGAGTGGCTCAGTCAGGGTACCAACCGCAGGCCTGCTCAGCCCGCTGCCAGCCTGGGGTTCCTTGGGGGTCCCCAGGCCAGCAGTGGGTGCTGAGTGGGGCCGGCGGCCGGGACCCTGGGTGGCAATGGGGCAGCAGCCGGAACCCCAGAGCAGCGGCAGGCTGAGCCGCTCAGCCTGCTGCTGTGTGCCATCAAAAATCAGCTCACGTGCCACCTTTGGCATGTGTGCCGTAGGTTGCCGACCCCTGCTCTATACACTAGTAAGGAGATGAGCATATTACAGTTATTGGAGGGCTCTATTTAGCAGTAACAGGGTTATAGGAAAGTCAGTCAACATTTTTTGTTTCTCTGATGAAAACTGGCCCACTCCCTTCCCCATGCCAAACTTGTCACAAATAATTGTCAACAACTTAATTTTCTGTTTTTGGCTAAGATATTGATTTTTAAAAAATATTGAAATTGAATTCAGGATTGTTAGCAAGCATTTTTGGTGAACAAAATTTGTTAAATGACAATCTAAATGGCAACACAGTACTGCTTTCATGCGTGGCTCACCCCCCAGCCTGCTGGTCCAACAGCTGCAATAGAGGAGGAGATAGGTGGAAAACTGCAGGACCCCAAAATCCACTCTTGGGGTGCAGAGTGGCAACAGCAGCAGCAAACCCTCAGGTCCGATCACACGCCAATGGGCACCACCGCCAGCCCAATGGACCATGGTGAAGTTAGCACAGCATCTGATCTCAGGGACGGGGCACCCATGGAGCCACAGCACCTCATCCTGCCCTGTGCAGCTCCTCCACCCCCCGGATGAGATGGATCACTGTGAGCTCAGAGGAGAGACGTGCTCCCCAGATAGGGTGACCAGATCCAGATGCCCTGATTTTACAGGGCCAGTCCCGACATTTGGGGCTTTATCTTATATAGGCACCAATTACCCCCATCTAGGGTGACCAGACAGCAAGTGTGAAAAATCAGGACGGGAGGTGGGGGGGAATAGGAGCCTATATAAGAAAAAGACCCCAAAATTGGGACTATCCCTATAAAAGTGGGACATCTGCTCACCCTACCCCAACCCCTGTCCTGATTTTTCACACACGCTATCTGGCTATTCCCAGCCCAGCCATGTGTGACCATTCAAATCCTGGCTGCCTGAGAGGAAGTGAGTTACTTTCACTGTCATTCCTCAGCAGGCAGGCAGCCAGTCTCCCCTCCCACCCAACCCAGCCCTGATGGAGGGAAAGGGAGAGAGAGGGGTGCTCCATGGGGGGGGAGGAAGAAAAGGGGTGGTGCTCTGTGGGGCAGGGGAGAGAAGAATGGATGTTATGAGGGACAACAAAGGATACTGCCAGAGCCACCAAGCCTGCCTCACCTCAAGCTGGGGAAAAGAGTCACACTCACAGGTGAGTTCCTTCCCCCACCCCTTCCCAGAGACCCCAACAGCCAATCCCCTCCCTCAGACTGTGCTGCATTTGGCTCTCTCTAGGACCCAGCAGTCCTGCTCTTACATTCTCCATTGCTTTCTGGCAGAGTGGTGCCCTCAGACCTAGTGGTGCCCTAGGTGGCTGCCCGTTCTGCCTATGGCTAAGGACAGCCCTGGCAGCTGCAGCCACGATCAGGTCTTAGCTTGCTGATCTAATTAACAAGGCAGTGTACTTTTGACCCCACTCTTCATACTTAAAAGGGAAATGTGCATCTCTTTCTCTCACACACACACAGGGTGTGTGTCTCTGTCCCTGTCTGCCCTCTCTCCTTTCCTGCTGCCCTGTAGAGTGTGAGAGTTAACTCCTGAGGGCTCAGCCCAGGTATGACTCTATTTTTTTTGCTGCTCCAAGCACAAAAAGAAAATAAAAGCTCCAAATGCACAACTGCTGAAGCAAAAATGCCACCCCTGTAATTGTGCTGCCCCAAGCAAGTGCTTGGTTTGCTGGTGCCTGGAGCCAGCCCTGGCTCAGCCAATTGCTAGTTCATCATTTAGCAGTAAGACATTCCCTGCGAAATATCCCACCCTTTGACTCCTCCACCTCAACCAAGCTTCACAATCATCATCACTGTGTACCAGTATTAAACTGTTTGTTTAAAACTTCTAGTGTGTGTGTGTGTGTGTATATGTGTGTGTGTATATATGTCTGGTGAAAAAAAATTTATGGAACCTAACCCCTTCATTTACATTAATTCTTATGGAGAAATTGTATTCGCTTAACATCTTTTTGCTTAAAGTCACATTTTTCAAGAACATAACTACAACGTTAAGTGAGGAGTTCCTGTACTGCTCTGCTACCTACCCCAATAAAGGAGAACTAACAACTTAAAATGGCTTGTTCAAAAGTTTTCAGTAACATTTAACTTTAAAACACCTGAACAGCAAATGTAACTTTTCTTGTCTGCATAGTAAACTCTGGCATTTTTATCCATTTGAAAAATCAAAATGGTGCTTTCCATGCCTTCTTGGTTGCAAAGATTTGAACTGTTTCCTGCTGAAGGTCCACAGTCTGGGCCAGCACATGCTCTATTAAGATGGTTGCAAGGCCGACCAGCCTCTCCTGTGTAATTGTGGAGCATATATGTGTTTTTATTAACTTCAGCTTGGAGAAGCTGCGTTCTCCGCTGGCAACTGTTACAGGAAGTGTTAGAAGTATGCGCAGAGCAACAAAATCATTTGGAAAGAGGGTGGTCATCTTATTTGTGCACATGTATTCCAGAACAGCCTTTGGAGTTGATTCTGCTGAAATGTATCTTGAAAGGGCTTTCACTTCATCACCTAAATCACTTCTTCTTCGGTGACTCTTGTATTCTTGAATGTGTAGGAAAATAGCTTCAGTGTGAAGTTCCTCTACCAACTTCTGTGCACTCTTCAGAAAGTTTTGAAATCCCTCATCTGACCAGTAAGACTGTAGGTATGACTTTGCTTTGTCCAGTTGTTCCATTGCTCCAGATATATTGAGGTCAACACCTTGAAGTCTCTTGCTTACAACATTTATTTCAAACAGTATGTCATGCCACAACATTAAGCCACACAGAAATGTGAAGTTATGTATGTTTCTGGTGACATCATTTCCCTCTGTCACTGTTATCCCACGAACAGTTCCTGTCATATCATTATACTCCATAATGCCAGTTATGGCACCATCTCTCTTCCCAGTTTGGTGTTTGATAGGCTTCATCGCCTACACCCAACTTTCCCATTGTGTGGCACTCAGTGGTTTCAGTGTCAGAGAGGATGTTCCCAGATGTTGCTTCAAAATTTGCCATTGATGAGCTGATGCAAAGACAAATACATAGATGATTTGAATTACATTTAAAAATTCAGCAGCCTCACTAGAAGCTGATTCTGCATCACTGACGACTAAGTTCAATGAATGAGAAATTCATGGGACAAAAAAAGCTTGAGAGTTTAACTCTCCGTTCCATGGTCTGCACTCGTCTGTTCTTTCCTCTCACGTTGGCACCATTATCGTAGCCCTAACCTCTCATGTCAGCTATCGCAATTCCTGTATCTTCCAGCTTTTTAAGAAGCACATTTGTCATACCAGCTCCTGTACTATCATCAATGTCAATAAATTCTAGAAAATGCTCTCTCACAGTCACCATTGCAGGGACATTTTCACTAGGTTCTGCTGTTGTTACAAAATGCACCATTAAAGTCATTTGTTCCATATGACTGATATCAGGTGTGCAGTCCAAAATAACAGAGTAATATCTTGCTAACTTCAGATCTGCTACAATCTTCTGTTTGGCTTTTGTTACCAGTAACTGTATGATCTCATTTTGAATTTTTTTTTCTGAGGTAGTGGTGTGTGTACATTTCTTGGGTGGTGACTCTTCTTAGATGCTCCTGGAGTACAGCATCAAACTCAGCCATCAGCTCCACAATTTTAAGGACTTTCCATTATTTGGCACATACAGCTGATCTGAAGTGCCACACAGTGCTAGGTTTTGGGTAGCAAGCATTCACACATTGGCAAGGAGCCTTTTCAGAACATTTTGCCAGTAAAGAGACTCTGATACAATCTGCTCTTGATGCTAATCATCTATGGTGACCTTTAACCTCTAGTCTCATCTCAAGCTCTTTCCACCTATGAAATGCTCTCTGGTGATTTGCTGCCTTCTCATGGCATGCCAGATTTCCACAGTCCTTTGTTCCTGTGAACCCAATGTGGCTGGAACATTAGACTGGAAGAGTTTGCAACAAAAACAGTATACAGCATTCTGGATTTTTGAATACATAAGCCATGGCTTCTCTACTTTGTCACCATTGGGGATTTTATGCCATTAATGTATTGGATGGAAACTTCTATTTTCATTTTTTGGGGGAACATGAAGTTTTTCACTTGCTGTGGCCCAGGCAGTACAAGGAAATCCCTCAGGCTACTGCTCAAATGGGGCCACAGTCCTGGATCATCTAGACTTAAGTAATTAAACTCAGTAGCAGCTGTTTCTTGCACCTCCACCACACTCTTCTCTGATCAACACTTTTCTTCAGGAATGTGCATGGTTACATCCCTTTGAGATGGAGATTATAGAATGTTAGGGTTGGAAGGGACCTCAGGAGATCATCTAGTCTAACCCGCTGCTCAAAGCAGGGCCAATCCCCAGACAGATTTTTACCCCAGATCCCTAAATGGTCCTCTCAAGGATTGAACTTACAGCCTTGCGTTTAGTAAGCTAACGCTCTAACCACTGAGCTATCCCTTCCCCCCATCCAGATCTTGATGCTGCAGTAGCTGCCAGGTCACTTGAACTCTGACTAACTGGAAGATCAGGCATCTCCTCACCACTCACATCCTCACTGGGGCCGGAAGGCTCACCATGAACATTTGTGTCTGTGTATCTCAGGAGAGCTCCTTCCTGCTTAGATAGAAAAGCTTCCTTTGCCTCTTTCTTTTTCTGAATGCTGCCTCAGAAGGGCGTTTTCTTCTTTCACTCATGACTGCTGTTCTGTGCCAGCTATAGTGGCTCTCAACACTCAGTTGAAGGGGACAAATAAGCAGGCTGGTAGCAGGGCCTGAGTGAGGGAAGATATCAGCATCTTAAGGGGCCTAACTGGCTCCTACTACTTTGGTTGACTGCCTGTTCTCCTCCAGTGGGTTCAGTGAAGCAGCAGAAAACAGGAAGCTCCCTGAGAAGCTGTTGTTAATCATTCCAGGCTCCTGGGGGTGCTAGAGAGGTACATAAGAGGCTGCGTCTCCTCTTTCTCCCTGCAGCTCCTGCTGCTTTCCGTTATTCCCCCTCACCTTTTCTCCTGCCTGCTTGTTATGTCTCTTGTGCCCTCCTTCCTCCAGCACAGCACTCCACCATCTCTGTGCATCTAGAGCAGAGAGAATACATGCACCAGCAGCAGACACAATTTTCTACATTCTGGGTCTAGTGGTGTCTCCCTCCCCCCATCCCCAGTCTGACTTCTGAGGCTGCCGCCTCAGTTCACCTCGTGGTAAGGCCAGCCCTGAATAAGGACACCCCCTAAGCCCTGAGAGTACCAGGGGAACAGATAGTTGACAAGGGCTCATTAATCTAGCAGACAAAGGAGTAACAAGATCCAATGGCTGGAAGCTAATGCTAGGTGAATTCAGATTAGAAATAAGGTTCAAATTTTCAAATAGCCTCAATAGGATTTTCAGGTACTCTGTACCTCTCCGGATTTGACCTCAAAATAAAAATAAAATTGGATCAATCATTGTCTATATCTGGCTCTGTAAAATTGTTAACACATTCCCACGGGCTACTAAAAATAAGACCGATGATTAACTACTGCATAAATGGCTGCTGTGGTTTTTTTAATCCTATATAATAATGCACAGCTGTGTCTTTGTGTATATGTTACCAGCAGGTGCCTGTAAACAGCATGCTACTTCTCTTGGTCTGATCCAATCTGGAGGAGAGAAGCTTCATTCACACTTTATTTATCAGTAGATTTGCAGGCATCAAAAACAGGACCAAGGACAATCTTTTTTTGAGGGAGGATTTTCAGATGTTCCCAGCGCTGGCCTAACTCTGCTCCAATTTGAAGTCAACAAGGGGTTTATCGTCATGTTGCATGAGGTCACTGCAACACGCTGGCTTACACTATAGATCTTTTTTAGATGAGGGCCACACCCATTTCCCCTTAAATCGGGGGGAGAGGGGACTAAGGTCTCAGGCACACAATCACATGAGGGCTCACCATGCACCTCACCATACACCAACAGCAGCAAGGTTCCTTCTTCCTTCCCCTTTCCTAGTGAAGAGGCTGAGATGGCAGTATGGAGGTCCTCTGGAACAAAACCCAGAACCCAGGATATGTTTGGTTTGGTTTGATTTGATCTGATATGAGAGGTTTGTTTTGAGTGAGTAAGTTGGGTCCACTGCTTTCTTCTCTTGCCATTCATAGTCCTCCATTGAGGTGATTTGGCAGATCCTCTTAGAACAGCAGGACTTGTCGTTTACATGCTAGTAAGTAGAATGGCAGTCCTGGCTTCTCAGAGCTATTGTTTCAGGCTGCCTGCAGACTCAGGCAGACATGCATGATTTTCTTGACTATCAAGAAGGCTAGAAATGTACTTTTCATTTTCTCAGAGTCCCACTGACTTCAGAGGGGTTCTTTTGAGGCTGGGATGGTCCACCTATGTTATTAATATTGTAGTATCACAGCTTTTGTAAGGCTCGAAGAAAGATTGGACAATCATACCATGAAAGCCCTAGAACGGGTAGTCAGTAGACTGACCACAGGCCAAATCCAGATTGCCAAGAGCTTTTGAATGGACCCCAAAAACTTGTTGCTGGGTTTTTATTATTTTTTCCTCTGGAGTCTGGACCTTGACTATTCCTTGACCAAGAAATTTGGAACTTGACAAAAAAAATCGACTGCCCCTGCCCTAGAATATTTGGGATTTTGTAAGATCAGCCAACACAGCTTGCCTGAGCTTCCCCTCTGAGAGTCAGTTGTCGACTCTTCACCTGGACAAATGGAAAGGATGTCAAGGGGATTTTTATGTCCTGATAGCACCTGTCTCTGGTAGCTGCCTCTCCTCATTCAAGACTGAGACTGTTTGAAGGGCTACAAAGTTTGTGAATGAGGAGAGAAGCCCTGTGACAGAAAGGAAGAGTCTGCCCCAAACACAGGAATCTAGCCACTATGTTTCCTAATAATGGGCCCAAATCCTAGCCAGGTGAGTCCCATCAAAGCTCCTGGGAGCTGTGATGTCAGTGTAAATCTCTGGAAACATAGCGGCCCTGAGGGCTGGATCTTCACCTTGTATAAATCAAAGTGGCTCCACTGACTTTATTTTAATATGACTGCACAATGTGCACTATGCAATGCCAAGTTACGCAGCTAAGGATCCAGCCTTTGGTGTTTTTACATCCTTGTTGCTATAAACTCTGGCTGTCCTGCCAATTCACTAAAATATCTGCAAGACTCATGCATACTTCAAACCATCGGATGATGGCAAGAAATTGCAAGGCAAGGTGAGGTCCCGCTGAGCACCATGTCCAAGAACTGCACCAATTACTCTGAGCTTTCAGTATTCCATATTAACAGGGTTACTTCCCACAGAGTTTGCACAATGCCTAGCACAATGGGGTCCTGGTCCATGACTATGGCTCCTTGCTGCTACAGTAATACAAATAATAAGAGTGGAGATCCATCGAGCTGAGTGGTCCCAAACACAAAAGAAGGCTCCTTATCTCTGCAGATGAATGGAGCCTAGTGGATGATGATTCATACATTTTCTTATGTTTGCCCCCATAATGTTTCCCAAGTAGTAAATCTTATTTTCACTTACCCTAAATTAACTTCTTTTTAAAAACAATAGTGTTGCCCATGAGTCACTTGGAAGACACATCTATTTGCGAACAAAAGGCTAATAGATGGTTTGGACAGAGTCCAAGACACAGAGACAAATCAGTCATGCCCATTCCAGTGGAGCTTTAAAAATGTCTGCACTAACTACCCAGAGACAAGCACAAAAAGGCACCTGAAGCCAAACAAACAAGTACTTCCTCTCCATGTGCCTCTGTCCATATCCACACTAGCAGATATCTGCCCATGCTGAGCCGCCGTCAGCAGTTTGGGATGGATTATGATGTAAATTCTTCCAGGGGATTGCTTATCTCCAAACATTCTGATAGCAAAGCCCTCAAATTTCAAAATAGCAGGGGCCAAATCTCCCTTTTTTCAGGTGCAATTTGTGCCTGTGCAATGAATTGCAGATCCAGATCAGAATTCATGCACCTTCTGCCTGGTTTATACTTGAGGCCAGGTAGCTAGAGGTGCGGGGACTTGTGGCGTTCAATTGCAGGTGCCAAAATACAGATGCACATTTTACAGATGCAAATTACATCTGCAGAACTGTGCCGACCTTTTGGAAAATTAAGCCAAATCCACTCCCTTTAAAGTCAATGGTGACTCTCCCATTGACTTAAGTGAGGAAGGATCAGGACTTGTATAAGCAAATGGCTTTGGTGAATGAACCCAGGTATGCCAGATGACTGATTTATAACTGCTACTCCATGACCGGATTCTCCACTCCTTTACAACAGCTTTGCACCAGTAAAGTTACATTGGCATCAGACCAGTGAACTGAAGAGGGGAATCAGGCTTCATACTTCTGTGCTCTGTAGATGACAGGCAAATACTTTCTGCAAACTCTAGTCTCTGCAAATGACAACACACTTTGCCGGTTCGGTTGCATTCCATACGTGAAACAAAGTTTATTGCTAGCCTGGCCACTTTCTTTCACCAAGCTAAATGGCTTGATTGTAGTTATCTGTCTGATCTACTCAACAGGAATCATGAATGCTTCTAACATCATCAAGAATAGAAATGTATAGCTACTTGCATCTCCTCGCCTCAGGATAAAATAGACCTCTGTGAAACCATTTCATTCTCAAGATGAATGCAGACATTAAGCATATTGTTGTCTTTATAATAATAATAATTAATTTATTAAGAAAGCAAATGTGACTTCTCATTCTGCATTGAGGGACCTTGTGCAGCATATCACAAACACGTTATCTCACTAGCTAACATCTTTGCTAGCACGTTAGTCCAATAGGGCACTTGTAAACTGTAAATGGAAGCCCTAAACTGATTGTTGCAGCATAGCCAATGGATAGTGAATATCTGGGTGCCCTTGGGCAAGTCACTTCACCTCTGTGTCTTTTTCCTCTTCCACCTTTTGCCTGCCCTGCCTATTTAGACAGCAGTGCTTTGGGGGCATGGACTGTCTCTTCCCATGTGTTTATACAATACCTAGCACAGTGGTTGGCACTTCTAGGTTTCTTTGTACTACAACTAATCATGATCTTAGTACAGTTCTAAATGGAGTAGAACCTTCATCAGACACTAATTGAATTATTGTTGATGGTGTTGGCTGAGAGACCAGGGATTCAGTGAGCATGAAAACTGAATTAGCTTCTCAACCCCTAGTCACGGAGCCTGCAGGTAAGGCCTGATGCACTAAATGTAGCATGGACACCTTTGGACTAGTCCACTCTCTGCCTGGTACCACTTATGTGGGTAAATCACTCCAACCTTCCAACCAATCTTAACATTGTCCCAATTTTTTTCCTTTTTTTTTCCTCATTTCAAAACTTATTTGAAAATCAAAAAAAAGTGGCTAACTCAAACTTGCCCCCTGTTGGTGCACCTGGCAACCCCCCACACTTTACTGAAATCCTTCCCAATGAAAAAAAGTCACTTCAACAAGACAGGGACAGCTGTTTCTTAAATTCACAGATCCATAGATATTTTTTAAAAGGCAGTAGGGTCTATTATGATTGTCCAGTCTGAGCTTCTACATAATGCAGGCCATAGAATTTCAGTCAGTATTTCCTGTATGTAGCCCATAACGTATGGCTGAGCTAGAGCATACTTTTTAGAAAAAAATCCAATCTTGGCCTTTGAGATGACTTAAGGACTTCAAGTTACCTCCAAATTGGGTTTCAAGCATAACCATAATACATAATTGTTACCATCTTAATATTGCAATAACCTCAGGTCAAATTAGAATTTGTTTTCAATAGCAACTGTACAATTACATTTCCCCATGGCTGACAATTTCGGAGAATTCAGCAGTTCAGTCATTAGAGGAGTTCACCCTTTCATATGTGCTACTGGATTCATCATTTTCACATGAGCTCAGCTCTGGGTAACTCAAGACCTCTTTGTGCTGTTTGAGTCCAAATGGCCCATTTGAATCATGCAAACTATTTTTTCCTGAGGCAGACATTCCTCCTAGAAATGTAGGCCTGGAAGGGACCTTGATAGGTCATACAGTCCAGTCTCCTGCACTAAGTATTATCTAGACCAGGCTTGACAGGTGTTTGTCGAACCTGCTCTTAAAAACCTACAGTGATGGACATTCCACAAACTGAGGACATTTTTTCCAGTGCTTAACTGGCCTTATAGTTAAAAAGTCTTTGCTTATATCTAACCTAAATCTCCCTTGCTGCAATTTAAGCTCATTACTTCTTGTCCTGTCCTAAGTGAATAATGAGAACAATTTATCACCCTCCCCTTTCTGACAACCTTTTACTTATTGAAGACTTATCATGTCCCAATCCAGACTTTTTTCCAGTTTTTAAATCTTTCTTCAGAGGTCATGTTTTCTTGACCTTTAATCATTTTTGTTGCTCTCCTCTGGATTTTCTCCACCTTTTCCATTTCCCAAAGCGTGGTGCCCAGAGCTGCATGCAGTACTCCAGTTAAGGCGTTTTCAGTGCTGAGTAGAGTGGAAGAATGATTTCTCATGTCTTGTTTACAACACTCTCGCTGATACACCCCAGAATGATGTTCATGGGATATGGGAGCTTTGGTATTTTTTGGAGGGAAGGAGGTTTGCAATTGTATTATATTGTTGACTCATTTAGTTTGTGACCCATTATAACCCCCTGATCTTTTTCTGCTTTACTCCTTTCTAGGCAATCATTTCTCATTTTATATTTGTGCAACTGATTGAATATCATTCTGTTTATTTCAGATCATTTCTTCAGTTTGTCAAGATCACTTTGAATTCTAGTCCTGTCCTCCAAAGAACTTTCAACCCCTCCCACCTTGGTATTATCCTCAGACTTTGTAAGTGTATTCCCTATGCTACTATCCAAATAACATCTGAAGTTATTGAGTAGAAGTAGACCCAGGAAAGATCCCTGTGGGACTCCACTCAATATTCACTTCCAGCTTGGCTGTAAAGCATTGATAATTAGTCTGAGTATGGTTTTCCAACCAGTTATATACCCACCTTATAGTACAGGAGTGGGCAAACTATGGCCCACAGGCCGGATCCGGCCCCTCAGGGCTTTGGATCTGGCCCACAGGATTGCCACCTCTGTGGTGCCGTGGGCCCCGCGCCACTCCTAGAAGCATCCAGCACCTGCCCTTGCTCCAGTGCACGTTGCTGCCACCCTGTAACTGCTCCAGGTAAGTGGCACCAGGCCAGAGCCCGCACCCTGAACCCCTCCTGCACCCCATACCCCAACACCCTGCACTGAGCCCCCTGCCACACCCTGCCTGCACCCAAACCCCTGCCACACCGCGCACCCCCTCCTGCACTGCAACCCCCTGCCCTGAGCCCCTTCCTGCACACTGCACCTGTCCCTGCACCTCAAATCCCTGCCCTGAGCCCCCTCGTACACCTGCACCCTCCTCTGCCCCAACCTCTTGCCCTGAGGCTCTTCCTGCACATCGCACCCCTCCCACTCTGTGCACCTGAACACCCTGCCCCAGCCCTACATTCATGGACCAGCATGCAATTTCCTCACCCAGATGAGGCCCTAGGGCCAAAAAGTTTGGCCACCCCTTTATAGTAGGTTATCTAAGCTATATTTCCCTAGTTTGCTTATGAGAATGTCATGTAAAACTAACAAATTGCACGCTAAAGTCAAGATATACCTTCTCTACTGCTTCCCCTCCTCCACAAGGCTTTTACCTTGTCAAAGAAAATGTCTCATTATTATTATTTATTTGTACTAAAAGTAAAGTCTAGAGGCCTTGAGTCCAGTCAGGGCTCCTGCTCTGAAACTTTTACCATCAGAAAAGATGAGATAGACCAAGAGTGGGAGAAAAGGAAAAGCACTTTTATACCAGTATAACTACATCCACACTAGAGGGAGTTGTATTACTATACTGGGGTAGAGCAGGTTGCTGTATGTGAAACTTCTGACCCTTTGTCCAATGGCATGGTTATAAAGCCATCCTTCCTCTCCCAAGGTCACAACCGGGACATGGGCAGTCTGCCCTAGTAGTCAGAGCATGAATCAGGATGCAGGCTGGGTTGGGTACCTGGAGATCATAGTCAGGCAGTAGGGTCTGGTAGCATAGGGGAAAACCACTTGCACTGACAACTTCCTGTCTCTCTGCTTGGATTAAACAGAAGTAGGGAACCAGTGAAGACCCTTGGATTTCCACCAATCAGATCTCAGGACAGGAGTCCTCTGTCTGTGTTGAGCTTGTAATTCTAATAATTTAACAGGGTACTGGATGGCAGGTTGGAACTTACTAATGCCTAAGAGGGTTTCAAACCTGTGGTCCCTCAAACCCAGCCTGCTAAATAACTTCATTGGGTTTAGTTCTCAGAAAAATATACTAGAACTGAAGAAAAAAGAGCAGTAGAGGAATCCCCCCCATCATTTCCCAGCAGGGCATGCCATTCTGCCATCCAGAGAGATCCTTTTCACAATCCTGTTTTATTTCCTAACTAGAAATAACCATGAGTTTTGTGTCAGGAAGACTTTCTGCAATGAAATATTAGACCACTTTTGACAGCGTTACTAAAAATACATATATCTAGATATACTGGCAGGAACAAACGTGAAATGTTCTTTGGATAATTATGAACATGCTTTTCTCTGGAAAGATGTCTTTTGCCTCAATTAGTTGTTTTTCAAGTAAATACAGAAAAGGAGTTTGCTGAGGAACAGATGGGCTGGAATGAGGAGTAGAAATATTTTCAGTGAAAGAGGGGCCATATGATGTAATAAGCCACAGGAGCAAAGTTCGGTTATTTTATACACTCATCCAGACCTCAAGACTGAAAATGCTTGTGGTGGTAATTTCAGTCTCTCTCATCTGCTTTTTGAAGTTGGCTTCATCTTCAGCTGCTTTTATGATGCATGTGGAGTTATACTCAGACAATAATGATTCAGTAATGATGGGGAAACATTTGTCAGTATTGTAATGCTTGGGATTGTGTTTGTGCTAAAGATGATATCCTGGTGTAAAGCCAGAGTATCTTAATTGAGTTTAATGCAGTTACTCTACATTTTCTTTTTTACACCCACCTACCTGAGAGAAAAATTGGCCTGTCGTGTCTCTTTATCTGTTTGACAAGGAGGCTGGGAATAACTGTCCACATATTTGAAAGAGCTTAATTATCCAACCCTTAATCTGGTATCTCCCCAAGACTCTCACATGTCATCCCATTGAAGAGTGTTTACATGAGTAGACTTCAGTGTGGTTATGGGTTGCATGAGGAAAGAATAACTGTTTAGGAGGGTTGACTGGGCATAACTAGATGTCATGGAAATGCAAGGAAAGCTTGGGGTGCACATCAAAAGAAGTCACTTCAACTAGGCTGGGGAATAACCTCTTTAGGGAAATTATGCAATAGAATCATTCATAGACGGACTTGAAGGGAAGAAGGGACCATTATGATCATGTGGTCTGACCTCCTGCATAATACAAGCCAGAAAAATCTCCTCCAGTAACTTCTGCATGAGGCCCACCACTTCTGATGAGCTATCACATCGCTTTTAGAAAGAGATCCCTTTGGTTCAGTAATATAAAACCACACAGAATCAAACACTGATGAGTATACCTGTATTGATAGGAGAGTGGCTAAGTGACCTAATGCTGTTTTACTGCATCTATTTTATGGCTTTTTGAAAAGAAATAGGGGATTTGACATGACCGTCACATGGCTGAATTCTGCACTCTATGAAGTAACGTGGAAGTCAAGGAAATTACAGTGGAATATAAACTAGAGCAGGATTAGGCAGAGAGCTGAGTTTGGCCTTGGTGTAGTTTCAGTAGCCTATGAGCCCAACTCCTCCAACGTATTTAAGTAGCTAAAGATGCAGAGAGGTGCTTAGTGGGATTTTCAAAAGTGCCTCTGCAGGTGAAGCATCAACTCACATGGCGTTCAATGGCAGTTAGATGCTTTTGAATATCCCACTTGCCTCTTAGGGCAGCTAAATACCTTTGAAAAACTGGCCCATACTGTCTAGTGTTTTAAATCCGTTGTATGTTTATTTTCCAAACAATTTAACCAATGCCGGTGTCTTGTTCCGGACACCCCATATGACAGACGAGGATTCATAAATGCTGTTACTTGGCTGCACGGTGGAGTGTCTTTCACTTCTGGAGAACGATAGCACGGTTTGGCCATAGCTTTTAGTATAGCTCCCAGGAGAGAATCTGCAGGGCAAGCCTCATCTTTCTGCATATCCCCAAACTGCTACACATCCGGCAGCCTCTGCTTGGGTGAGGAGTAGCTGTGGATTTAGTAGAGGCAGTGATTGCAGAACTGCAGAGCTAGGGGTCAAGGGACACGTACACAGTCCATTATCACTTGTTTGGCTCTGTAGAGCTAGTTCTGTTAGCTCTTCATGAACACTAAATTCACTGATAAATGTTGATCAAAACAAAGCTCTGCCAGGTGTTTAATATTTATCACATCTGTCTCAGTAGTGTTTCCATAGTGGTAAACACTAGTCCTATTTACATTTTAGTTAACCTTTTACTTTAAAGACAAAAGTGCTACTCATGAGCCATGCAGAAGAATCTATTCGATAAGAGAAACCTAATGGATGGTTTGGATGGACTCCAAAGGTTCAGTTGTACCTATTCGGACTGAGCCGAAATTTTTCAGCACTTAGTAACAAAATCCAGAGATGCATATTGGCTCAGTGCTGCCTACAAAGCCAACAGACAAATGGGCCATTTTTCCCCTCGTAACCTTGCTTCCCTAGTGTGTCAGCAATGATGGCCTGCGAAGCAGGCTATGTAACAGCACAGCCGAAATACCACTGGTTTATGTCTTGCTCTTGCCATTTAAACATGAAGGCTGAGATGTTAAAAGCTGCATAAAAGGGATTCTCACGCGCAGTTCCCATTGGATGTGAAAATCCCCTAGGTGAAGCTGAAAATCTCCAGATTCATTTGACTTCAGTTTTCAACACTGTAAGCACATGAAAACAATGTGACCTGGATATCTGAAAAACAAAGTGCTATGCAATGATACACCCAGTTAGCCCTAGGTCCTGCAAGGTCCTATATGGCCTTAATTGTGTCTGCAATGTTATGGGTGTGAAAAGGGAAGCCTGGCCCTTTTAAATTCCCTGATCCAAGTTAATTTAAGTGAATGGGACGAGGCCATAGACTTCAGTGGAAGTAAGATCCAAGTTACCACAGTGATCATCCTCCAAAAGGTACAACAAAAGAAGTCTGTAGTGGGCCAACTATACATGATATGATCACCCATGATGTCCACCACAGTTCTTCTCCGACGTCAGGCCTGAAAGAGAATCCATTTCCTGCAATTTCCCACTGTTGCTTCTGTGTGTCATTAGCTGAAGTTTGTAGGACTCTAAATGTCTCCATCTGGTGCATAGGGGACAGCATGGGAAGGGCAATATGTCCCACAAAACAAATACATGAAGCAGCGAGTTAACAGGATTTAGCCTGTTGGCACCTAGCACTGCTTTCTAAGATCATGCTGGGTATTAATTAACACCAGAATGCTTTGGCTCTTTTAGGGTGACTCCTGCACTACCATCCTACCCATTCCAGACAGCAATTATAAGTTTAGTTATTCTCGATAGACAAACCTCAGCAAAAGAAATGTGTTCGGTTTGATGTTCAGATATACTGCGGGGTCCAGCATCCATGAATGATCCAGCTCCAAAGAGTTATGATCTCTTCATGGTACTATTTAGATTGATTGACGTGTTGCTGGAAACAGTGTGTGGGTATTTTCAATGACAAAACCAGCTCTAACAGGCAGACACAAGTACAGCCAAATTGTTATATAAATCATCAGTAGAGTAAAGAGCAGCACTGCTTGTATACAGTAAAGTTTGGAACTACCGTACCATAGATCTTCTGGGACCATTGTGATTGATCACACTCATAGATTATCCTTTCTCTTGGGATTCAAGACTGCATTCCTAATATCCATTCATCTTCTATACTTCTGTTTTCATGCCTGCTTCTGCTGATGGTATTGGTGGCCTTACATTGACTTTGTGCTAAGCACATTAGGGACCTCTCCTAGTGGAGCTGATTGCTAGGCTAATAGGCTGCCTTGTCTCCCCAGGAAAAAATATTTATATTATTTAGGTAAATATTTCTTATCTAGAACAGCCTGCTTGCTGAAATTTCATAGAGATTGATTTTCATTCTAACTGGGTAACATTTTATAGCGTAAATGCTGTGCAAGGTGCAGGTCAATGAGGCCCTGACTGCATGTCTATTTCCAGGTTCTAAGTCTCATCAAGGTGATGTGACTTGCCTAGATCACCCAGCAGTCATAGAACCTAGCTCTCCTGAATCTCTGTGCTAGCCATTAAGCCACACTACAGCCATTTAGCTTATATAGGAGGCAGTGATGTCCCAAGCTAACCAAGTTTCCTCATGACCTAGAACAGGACAGCTCCTGTAATGTTTCCACATGAATGTAATGGAGTTGCACAGTGATGCATCGTTACACCTCCCCTGACACTGTACCATGCAGTACATAAGTCTCATTAGCAAGGACAGAGATTACATTCAGTCTTTACAAACTGTACTGAGTTCATGTTCCTCTGAGTCCCTGGCTCCACAAGGAGACTCATGCTAAATATGTCTCTTTATCATCGGCTTTGGATTAAGAGAAAATTGTGGCCAGTGTCCTCTCTAGCTGGATCATTTGTGCTGTTTCCCTTGACTATTAAGCAGGGGAACAGAAGCAGCAGCAAAAACTTGACCTCATTTAGAAGAACTCCAATTATTTATGACCCGTTGTTATGAACAGCTAGTGCCAGCACCTTTCATCTTACTTTGCTACTGTGGGCTGCATGTACTGTAACAGAGGTAGGCATCTCACAAAGCTGCATTGGCTGCTGCTTAGGTCTGTTCAGATGTGCAAATACCACAAAATATTTTCCATGAACGTATGTTCACAACCAAAAGTTGGAGTGTCTTCAGTTGATGAACAACGAGGAGTACTTGTGGCACCTTAGAGACTATGCTCATCTTTTTGCTATGTCTGTCTCTTCATCTATCCAGCCACCCCACACTACTGGGGGTTCCATCCGTCCATGCACCCATATACCACTGGGCATTCCCTCAACATCAAATGGCTACCGCCTGCTAATCTGAAATTAACTGTATCTGAAAGACAGTTCTTAGTTCCTTTCCTGTGGCTGAACCTCTCAGAGAATGGTGTTTCACCTCTTGCCTTCCATATTTCTTCCCAGTAAGTTCATGACTGTACTAAAAGCATAGGTGAAAACTGTGATCATCATTCCAAAAGCCGAAGGCTGGATTGTCTTCTTTTGAAAGGGATTTTAGTGCTGATGGAAAGGACCAGATTGAGATCCCTGGAGGGACTGAAGGCCTCTGTTTGTCCACAGAATAGTACCATGTGGGCAGGAACAGCCTAACTGAGTGTGATTTCTGAACACAAGATGTTGTTTCCTCAATAGCATGGTGCATCAGGATGAGATAATTTAAACCTAGGACTTCACACACTCCTCCACCAGTGAAGGGGGACTTGCCAAACATTCAGAGCCACGGCATTTAATCTCATCGTTCAAGAGGCATTGCATGAACCTATTTAAAATTATCTCAGGTTGGTGGAGTCACAGTCCTTGAGTTTCTCTTTGTGTTTCAAGACCGAACAAACTCAAAAGACTCAAAGCAAAAGTCAACAGAATCTGCTGAGTGTTAGTGGCTTGGGGTTGAATCCATGCACAACTGCCAAGCATCACATTTTCTAACTGAAAGAATAATTAGTTCCAGACTTGCCTGAGTTTTGGGATCCAGGTTCATTTGATACATCCAATATATTTCTGGTAGCAGACAGTATGCTAGCCACTGTTCAAACACAGAGAGAACCACAGATCCTGACCTGAGGGACTCACAATTTAAAGATACTTGAACCAAGTTCAGAAGATAGGAAATGTGGAATCCTAAATATTAGCAATGGAAAAGTGGTATACGTCGTACAAACAATCCCCACTTTCACTTAGAATCATAGAATTAGAGGGACCATCTATGCCAATATTCTGTCTCCAGCAGTGGCCAACTGTTTCAGAGGAAGCTGCAAGGCAGTTATTCAGTAACCTGTTCACAGGGAAAGTTGTCTTGTTTTTTCCTGATCAAAGTAGATACTGGCCCTGAAGCATGAGGGTTCCTAAGTTATTTTTCATCCTTCTCCTAAAACACTCTATAATCTTGTTATCCCTACAAATGTCTAATCCTCTTCTGAATCCCGATAAGCTCTTGGCCTCAGTGATACACTATGGAATTCATTGCCACAAGATAAGTACGTGGTGAAGGATTTCACCAAGTGTTCCATAAAACTATGCCAAACTTTTGTCAAGCCCCTCCTATGCTAGTGTTTGTATGATCTACTCAAAGGTTGTAAAATATCAACATGTTCCAGCTCTGTTTCAGATTTCATTACAGAAGTTTTGTATCCAGGTAGCTCCAGTTTGGATGCTTCTCTGAAGCACTAGTGTCCAAACTTCCAAAGTCTGCAAAATCGGGCTGCAAATCACATTAGAATAGGGGCGTAGGGGTAGGAGGCTAATGCTATTTCCCAGACTTCCTGCTTCAGCTGGGCTATCCTCAAAATATTTATAGCACACTAGCTTGAGATGTTGGTCTTTTTGCTCCTGGCCCTCACTAGAACCAGAAAAGAGAAAGAAGCTGGAAAATGACAAATGCAAACATGATTTACTTGATTTTTTCCCCTGCAAACCTCAAAGCAGTTTGGATGAATGTTCAGGTTACTTCCCAGTATTGACTTGGCTTACTTTGTTCATGCTTTCAAGATAAAGTATTATAGAACTAATCCAGACTGATGTTGGTGTCCATTTTGGCATTACTTGATGCTGCAGCTAAAAGTGAAACCTCAGAAAATGTTAAAACAAGTTTTTTACATTATTTAAGCATAAAGAAGGGCCAAAGATTTAGAACATGCAGTCTTTGTCCGACCAAGGATAACATATGAAAGGTGTCTCTGAATACAATGTGTCCAGAACTCTCCCGGGTTTTAGATATTTTTGTTTGTTTGAAAAAGGAAATATAGAATTTAATTTGGATAGTGAAACTAGGAGGTATTTTTAAACATTTATAATTTCAGTTGCCCACATGACATTACTTTGGTTGTTCCAATCCAGTACCTGGTGGACAGGTAGCCACCTCACCACACAGAAAAGCCCAACCACAAATGCCACTAATTGGCACCCTTGCTGGAAGTTTCAGCAAGAAGGCCAAGGCTTGAAAAGACCTGGAAGACTCAACAAGACCGTTTGAGCCACAAATGTTTGAAGTACGTTGTCAGGGCAGTGTGGGAAGCTTGAACTGCTGTTACCTTTGTTCTGTGGGGAAAAGGTTTCAGATTCAAAGGCTGTCAACCCAAATCGTAACTGTCATGGTATAATTCCCCACTCTGAACCTTAGCGTACAAAAGATGGGGTACCAGCATGAATTCCTCTAAGCTCAATTACCAGCTTAGTACTTGTAGCGCTGCCACCAACCAGGAATTCCAGTGCCTGGTACACTCTGGTCCCCCCAAAACCTTGCCCGGGGACCCCCAAGACCCAGTCCCTCTGGATCTTAACACAAGGAAAGTAAACCCTTTCTCTCACCGTTGCCTCTCCCAGGCTTCCCCTCCCTGGGTTACCCTGGAAGATCACTGTGATTCAACCTCCTTGAATGTTAAAACAGAGAAGAAAATCCACCTTCCCCCCTCCTTCTCTCTCCCCCTCCCAGACTCTCCCTGAGAGAGAAAGTAATGCTAACACAGAGAGAAAATTAACCTCTCTCTCCCCCTTTCCTCCTTTCTCCCCACCAATTTCCTGGTGGATCTAGACCCAGTCCCCTGGGGTCTCACCAGAATAAAAAAACAATCAGGTTCTTAAACAAGAAAAGCTTTTAATTAAAGAAAGAAAAAAATAGTAAAAATTATCTTTGTAAATTTAAGATGGAATATATTACAGGGTCTTTCAGCTATAGACACTGGGAATACCCTCCCAGCCTAAGTATACAAGTACAAATTAAAATCTTTTCAGCAAAATACAAATTTGAGCTCCTTCCAGCCAAATACACATTTGCAAATAAAGAAAACAAACATAAGCCTAACTCGCCTTATCTACCTAGTACTTTCTATTCTGAACTTATAAGAGCCTGTATGGGAGAGATTGGAGAGAAACCTGGTTGCACGTCTGGTCCCTCTGAGCCCCCAGAGTGAACAACAACCAAAAACTAACAGCACACAGAAAAACTTCCCTCCCTCAAGATTTGAAAGTATCCTGTCCCCTGATTGGTCCTTTGGTCAGGTGACAGCCAGGCTCACTGATCTTGTTAACCCTTTACAGGCAAAAGAGATATGAAGTACTTCTGTTCTATTAACTCTTACTTATCTGTTTATGACAGTAACCAATTAAGTTCACATAAAAATTTATAGAATGGTTCTTCTTAGCTCTTCAATAGCATCTTGTGCCCATAGCTCTTCTCAGGAAAATATCTGCAACCCTTTGCAGTATGGGACTGATGAGCCCTTGTTTTGCCCCTGTCTTTCAGTTTCGGATAACAGAAGCTAGTGGTTTTTTCTAAGCTTTGCAGCTGAACACAGCTTCCCCTGCTTTCACTAGGTCCGAGGCCTCATGCAACTGTGGATGTGAAGATCCTTCCTGGCTCTGCCTTTATTGTTCAATCTCTGACATAGGGCCTGACCCTGTGTAATAGTGAGCACCCTTAACATCTACTGAAGACCACGGGTACTCAGCAGTGTGCAAGGTTAAGACCTTTATTACCATGAGATTTGGCAACAAAGAAAGAACTCAGTTCTAGTTATAAGCACTTGTGTTCCAAATTGTTCCAGTTTCTTTGGCTGCTAATTTATACCTGCTTGTTTCTTTGGTTTTATTCCATAAACCCCTGAACTGAAGCCCACTGAAGTCAATGCAAAGACTCCCATTTACACCAAAGAGCTCTGATTAGGCCTTGTATTTCTGGATAGGGAGTTAAACCAGCGTATTCCTCCCTCCCTTATTTCGCTGCCCTTCGTATGTAATTTATTTCCAGTGTTGTTCTCCAGAGTACCACAGTGCTCCTTGGGGAACACAAGCCCCAGGTGCAGGTCTTTATTCTCTAAAGCTATAAAGAGGGTGTGTGAATATTAATGACCTGTTGAGCTTTCACTGTATAAATAAGATGTTTGTTTACATAGCTGTGGTTTAGCATTAGCAATTGAGGATAGTGCAGTATTAATACCATGGTAGTTGTGTGAGCATTATGAAAGAGAGGCTCTAATTAGGTCAGGTAGTGTAGGCCAGTGAATAGGCCCCCTGGCCTGTAAGTCAGGAGATTAGGGTTCTGTTCCTGCTTCTACCACTCTCCTGTTTGTATGACCTTCATCAAATCATTTCACTTTCTCTGTTCCATTTTCTTCTTGTAAAATTGGGGTGAGGCTACTTGCCTGCCTTTGAAGTGCTTTGAGATACATGGATGAAAAAAAGCACTATTCAAGAGCTGCATATATTGTGTGGGCTTCGACTATAACTGTACTTAACAGGAATAATGTTGCCTAAAATGTTTATATAACCGACAACAATTATATAAAAAGATCAACCTGTGGAACTCCTTGCCAGAGGATGTTGTGAAGGCCAAGACTATAACAGGGTTTAAAAAATGAACTAGATAAATTCATGGAGGATAGGTCCATCAATGGCTATTAGCCAGGATGGGCAGGGATGATGTCCCTAGCCTCTCATAGACTAATAGGTCAGAAGGGACCAATCTGATCATCTAGTCTGACCTCCTGCACAAGGCAGGCCACAGAACCCCACCCATCCAATTTTATAACAACCCCTATCCCAGGATTGAGTTATTGAAATCTTCAAAACTGGTTTGAAGACCTCAAGCTGCAGAGAAACCACCAGCAAGCGACCCGTGCCCCACGCTGCAGGGGAAGGCGAAAAACCTCCAGGGCCCCTGCCAATCCGCCCTGGAGGAAAATTCCTTCCCGACCCCAAATATGGCGATCAGCTAAACCCTGAGCATGTGGGCAAGACCCACCAGCCAGCGCCCAAGAAGGAATTCTCTGCAGTAACTCAGTTCCCATGTCATCCAACATCTCCCCGCAGATCATTGAGCAGACCTATCTGGTGGTAATCCAAGATCAATTGCCCAAATTAACAATCCTATCATAACATCCCCTCCATATACTTATCAAGCTTTGTCTTAAAGCCAGGAAAGTCTTTTGCCCCGACTACTTCCCTCTGAAGGCTGTTCCAGAACTTCACTCCCCTAATGGTTAGAAACCTTCATCTAATTTCAAGTCTAAATTTCCTAATATCCAGTTTATACCCATTCGTCCTCGTGCCTACATTAGTACTAAACTTAAATAATTCCTCTCCCTCCCTAACGTTAACCCCCCTGATATATTTATATAGAGCAAGCATATCCCCCCGCAGCCTTCTTTTGGCCAGGCTAAACAAGCCAAGCTCTTTGAGTCTCCTTTCATAAGGCAGTTTTTCCATTCCTCGGATCATCCTTGTAGCCCGTCTCTGAACCTGTTCCAGTTTGAATTCATCCTTCTTGTACATGGGACACCAGAACTGCACACAGTATTCCAGGTGGGGTCTCACCAATGCCTTGTATAACGGTACTAACACCTCCTTATCCTTGCAGGAAATACCCCGCCTGATGCATCCCAAAATCGCATTTGCTTTTTTAACAGCCGTATCACATTGGCGACTCATAGTCATCCTGCTATCAACCAGCACCCCAAGGTCCTTCTCCTCCTCCGTCGCTTCCAACTGATGCGCCCCCAACGTATATCCAAATTCTTATTATTAGTTCCTAAATGCATAACCTTGCACTTTTCACTATTGTATTTCATCCTGTTCCTATTACTCCAGTTAACAAGGTGGTTCAGATCTTCCTGAATAGTATCCCTGTCCTTCTCTGTGTTAGCAATACCCCCCAGCTTCGTGTCATCTGCAAACTTTATTAGCACATTCCCGCTCTTTGTGCCAAGGTCAGTAATAAAAAGGTTAAATAAGATCGGTCCCAAAACCGATCCTTGAGGGACTCCACTAGTGACCTCCTTCCAGCCTGACAATTCACCTTTCAATACGACCCTCTGGAGTCTCCCCTTTAACCAGTTCCTTATCCAACTAACAACTTTCGTATTCATTCCCATCTTTTGCAATTTGACTAACAGTTCCCCGTGCGGAACCGTGTCGAACGCCTTACTGAAATCTAGGTAAATTATATCTACCGCATTTCCTTTATCTAAGTAATCCGTCACCTTCTAAAAGAAGGAGATCAGATTGGTTTGGCACGATCTACCTTTAGTAAATCCGTGTTGCAATTCGTCCCAATTACCATTGACCTCTATGTCCTTGACTACTTTCTCCCTTAAAATTTTTTCCAAGACCTTGCATACTACAGACGTCAAGCTAACAGGCCTATAATTACCCGGATCACTTTTATTCCCTTTCTTAAAAATAGGAACTACATTAGCAATCCTCCAATCATACGGCACAACCCCCGAGTTTACCGACTGCTTAAAAATTTTCGCTAACAGGCTCGCAATTTCACGCGCCAGTTCCTTTAATATCCTCGGATGGAGATTGTCCGGGCCCTCCGACTTCGTCCCATCGAGCTGTTCAAGTACGGCCTCTACCTCAGTTGCGGTAATATCCACTTCCATATCCACATTCCCGTTTATCATCCCTCCATCATCCCAAGGTTCACTAGTCTTATTAAAAACTGAAGCAAAGTACTTGTTTAGATGTTGGGCCATGCCTAGGTTATCCTTGATTTCCATTCCATCCTCAGTGTATAGCGGCCCCACTTCTTCTTTCTTTGTTTTCTTCTTATTTATGTGGCTATAGAACCTTTTACTATTGGTTTTGATTCCCTTTGCAAGGTCCAGTTCAATGCGGCTTTTAGCCTTCCTCACTTTATCCCTACACGTTCTGACCTCACCAAGGTAGCTTTCCTTGCTGATCCTGCCTTTCTTCCACTCCCTGTAAGCTGTCTGCTTTGTCTAATCCCCTCTCTGAGTTGTTTGCTCATCCAGTTTGGCCTACGACTCGTGCCCATGGTTTTTTTCCCCTTTCTCGGGATGCAGGCTTCCGACAGTCTCCGCAGTTGCGACTTAAAGTAATTCCAGGCCTCCTCCGCATTCAAATCCACTAATTCCTCCGTCCAATCCACTTCCCTAACTAATTTCCTTAACTCTTTAAAATTAGCCCTCGAGAAGTCAAAAACCCTAATCCCAGATCTACATTTGTTTATCCTTCCATCTAGTTTGAACTGAATCAGCTCATGATCACTCGAACCAAGGTTGTCCCCTACCACCATTTCTTCTACGAGGTCCTCACTGCTCACCAACACCAAATCTAAAATGGCATCTCCTCTCGTAGGTACTTCAACTACTTGATGAAGAAATCCATCCGCTATCACATCCAGAAAAATCTGACCCCTATTATTCTTGCAAGTACTCGTCCTCCAGTCTATATCTGGAAAGTTGAAGTCCCCCATAATCACACATTTCCCCTTTGTGTTTACTTCATTAAAGACATTAAAGAGGTCTCTATCCATATCCCAATCAGATCCCGGCGGTCTGTAGCACACGCCAAGCACTATCTCAGGGGAAGCTCTAGTTGCTTTTTTACCCAATGTGATTTTCGCCCAGACAGACTCTGTCTTATCCATTCCATCGCTTCTTATTTCGCTATAGTTAATGTCATCATTGATGTACAAGGCTACTCCACCACCTTTGCCTTTCTTTCTGTCTTTCCTAAACAGCACATAGCCTTCAATACCCGTGCTCCAGTCATGAGTACTATTCCACAGGTTTCAGTTATCCCTATAATATCCGGTTTCACTTCCTGCACTAGTAACTCCAGTTCCTCCATCTTGTTACCTAGACTCCTCGCATTAGTGTACAGGCCTTTTAATTTTTGGCGTTTGGCATCAGTGACATTCTTTCCCCCGTCGTGCAGAGACCTTTTACCACCAGCATCACCGCTACTCTGGTTTCTCCACTATTCCTCCTTGGATCAAATCTTGGGACCACAAGGGTATCCCCTCTCACTTTGTTTACTTTCCTTTCCAGGTACATTCCGGCGTGGAGATCTCCCGAACATCTCCCAACCATCTCCCCCAACTTCCTAGTTTAAAGCTCTCTTGATGAGGTCGGCGAGCCTCCATCCTAGAATTCTATTTCCCTCCTTGCTTAGATGAAGTCCATCCTGAGCGAACAGTCGTCTATCCGTAAACGCTTCCCAGTGACCGTACATCCCAAGCCTCCTTATAACACCACTCCCTAAGCCATCTGTTGATCGCCATAATCTTGTCACTCCTTCGTCGCCCCGCTCTAGGAACCGGCAGAATCCCACTGAAGATCACCTGAGCCTCGATGTCTTTGAGCCTCTTCCCCAGTCTGGCATAGTCCTCCTTGATACAGTCCAGCGAGTAACTAGCCGTATCATTCGTTCCCACATGAAGGATAATCAATGGATTCTTTCCCGCTCCCGCAAAGATCGTATTCAGCCTCAGGTCCACATCCTGTATCTTAGCCCCTGGCAGACAGCACACCCTTCTGTTCTCCCGATCAGGTCTAGTTACAGGCCTATCCACTCTTCTCAGTAAAGAGTCTCCAATCACGTAAACTTGCCTTTTCCTGGCGACAGTGCGATTCTGCGGTCTATCCCCCACAGCAGGTGGTCGCAATTCCTTACGATTTGTATTCGCCCTTACAGTCCTCCTAGGGCTCACACTTGGTGTCGCCTCCATCGACTCCTCCCCTCTTTCTGCAGGACTAGCTGCTCGCCTCTTCTTCCTCGCCCTTTGTCCTTCAGCAGCCTGCTGTGCTCCATCTTCATTTCCCAACTCAGCAAACCTGTTCCTGAGTTCTATGTCTCCATCACTGGCCCGTCTTTTCCTCTGCCTGGTTCTCCTAGTCACATGCTGCCACCGTCCACTTTCCTCACCCAGCAGCCCCTCCTCAGAGTCCTTTGGTCTTGCTTCTATCCGCTTGTCTGAGCTTGTCCCCTGCGCCTCATCATGTCTGTGTTCCATCAACTGCTCAAATCCCCTTCTAAACTCAGCCAGAGTTTCCACTTGCATCTCCAGTCCTCTGACCTTTTCCTCCAGCAGCTCTATCAAGCGGCACTTCATGCAGGTGAAACTCCTTCAGGTGCTCCCTCTAGGACCATGTACATGCCGCAGCTACCGCATCCAGTCATCCTCAGTGTGTCTGCACCTGCTACCTCTGCCTCCATCGTAGCGCTCCAACTGTGGTTTGCCAGAAGCTGGGAATGGGCGACAGGGGATGGATCACTTGATGATTACCTGTTCTGGTCATTCCTTCTGAATCACCTGGCATTGGCCACTGTCAGAAGACTGGATACTGAGCTAGACTGACCTTTAGTCTGACCCAGTATAGACGTTCTTATGTTCTTAAATGCATTTATTCTGAATTCATTCAGTCCTCAGATGGTGGAATTCAAAAGTCTGAATGCACACCAGGATGCAGGGCCACAGTGTAGTAGATGTTTTAGCAGTGAGTATAATGTACTTTTGTACAGGACATAGGATTCTTATTGGGACACTGCCAAGGGAATCCACTAGTAGAGTGCAGTTCATGAACCACTCAGCAAAAAATCTCCCCTTGCTGTACGCAGACCCAGGAGAATAAGTGCTGTACAATTTTTTTTCCCTTAATATTCAGAGTCCCCCCCCCCCAAAAAAAGGGGTGACTGATGTGATATATAATTGTATGGTGACTGACACTAAATTTGCATGTTACCATTCACTGAAAATCTCAGAATCGATGCATTTCTTTATTGAGCTGCTGAACATAGGGGAAAAATCACACCTTTGAACTTTCATATTTCCAATAAAGTCATCAAGAGCTCATTGTATTGGATTTCAACTCAAGTGCCTCAGAATCCCAGAAACTCTACCCTTGAGGCCATGGATGTTGCTTGATGGGCTGGTCTCCGTAGAATGGGCTCAGAGGTCTGGTATTCCTACGACCCTGGTAAGTGAAGGGCTCAGTTGAGCTGGTCTGGCAGGTGGTAGTTCCCATGTATCATGCAGATCCTATGGTGATGGAACCATCTAAGCATCTCTATAAATAGATTGAGTTGGATACTACGGCAGAAGCTGGCTCCTAAGGGAAAGTATTCCTGAGTGGGCAGTAGACCAAATTATATCTTATCTCCTTTTCCTTCTCTCTGCTTTCTCCACAAAGAGCATCCTCACAGCCTCAACCCCCGCATATGGTTGGGTGTTATTTTATCCTTTCTACAGATGAGGAAAGAGGAAAATATACTACCCAAGATGACACAGTGAATGAGTGGCAGGGATGGGAACAGGACATAGACATCCTGGACCCCTAATTAACTGTTCTAACCACTGTACTGAGGCTCACTAGCTCCTTTGTGTTGGTTACTTAAGAACGGATTTGACCCTCTTTATCCCTAAAGCTTTAAAACTTAAAAAAGTTTTTTGACCTCTTCCTATATTCTATGGGAAATATTTAGTATGAGCAATGGATGAGACAACAAGCTTCTACTCATATTACATTGGCATCTAATGGCCCCAAGTTAGATCAGAGCCCTAATATGCTATGCACAGTGCACACAGGGAGAGACCGTCCAGGAGCTTACAAGCATGCTCTTCTCAGAGACAAAGGGTGGGTAAAAGGAAGTAACATCCCCCGTTTGCAAATAGGCCCCTGACGCACCGAGAGAATGTGTCTTGTTCAAGGTCACAAAGGAATATCCATGGCTGAGTTAGGAATTGGGGCCCAGATCCTCAAAGGTATTTAGGTACCTAAATCCCACTGAAATCAATGGGAATTAGCGACTAAGATCCTGAGGATCCAGGTAGAGTTGCCAACCCTCCTGGATTAATTCCTGGAGACTCCAGGACAAAGATTAATCTTTAATTAAAGATTAATGTTATGTGACGAAACCTCCAGGAATATGACCAGCCAAAACTGGCAACCCTAGATCCAGGCCTGAGGCCAGGTCTCCTGCATCTCAATCTAGTGCCTTAATCACTGAACCAGCCATTCTAATTAGCGCTCTTAGATACAGTATGTCATATGGGCCTAATGCATGGATAAAGTGACTGTCTGTGCCATGCTATGATCATTGGAGCTGGTGTTTGTACACTTCATTATCCTGCATCCCCAAAGATATGATCCTGGATTTAACCAGGCTTTGATTTAGCTGGCTGTTGTTTGCTTGAATGATGCTAACAATGCTGACTGTTTTTCTCACTCGGTTGCTCAACTGGGGAATGAGGAGGAAAGGGTACAGACTGGCTGCACAGCAGTGAATTCTGCCTGCATTTCCTCGTGTGAATGTGAAAATTATTCTGTGTTAACCAGCACATGCTGTACCTGTTACTGCAGCTCCCTAGCTGTCAGCTGGAAACAACTGCAGTGGCGGCCTGGTACTGAGGAAGATGGCTAATCTGATTGCTGCTACATCCCTGCTTTCTGCTGCAGAGGTTACCTGTCCTTGGTTTGCTGCGAGTCACATATGGTTATCTTCATCAATGTCCTAAGCCAGGGGACTTTATCTCTTCTGTGGGAGGAAGTCACCAGGTGACAATCTGTGCACTGTGTGATTTACTGCTGCCACCTCTCTCCTTGTATCCCCTGGGGGATTAAATGAATTAGAGAGGATTAAATGAAGACTGGATATGGTTGTACAATGGCAAGTTGCTGTTAAATCAGCAATAAGGATATGAGTTTTAAGAAAACAAGCTAAGAGGCAGAGAGGCAAGTGGATCCTCTTAGGACGGAATTAATTACTTAACACTTCATACATGAATGGCATTTTATTTTACATACCGTGATCAACAGCACAGTCAGTAATTTTTCTCTTTCCTTGGGCAGTAGGTCCAATGCTTGTTTTTTTTGTGGTTTTCCTTCTCCTTACATACCTCTACCAAATGAATGGTAAAGAGGGTAGATGAAATACTCCTACTCAGACACTCATTATACACAAGGAGAGTTGCTGAAACGGAAGGTGGAAAATGCAACAGGATCAAAGGAAATCCTTTTGCACACAATGAATTTTCAGAACTCATTGCCACAAGATGTCATTTCTGCCAAGAGTTAACATTATTCAAAAGGCATCCGCTGCAGATATGTGTGATGTTCCCCTGGTGTTATCCAGACCAGTGATCTGCTAGATCACTTCCATCCTTGACTCTGGGACCCCAGCCTTACCCTGCTCTGCTGTGAGAACCCCACTCCTGGGCAGTTGACACACAGCCTCTAGCATGTAAGCTGCTCCTTGGATTGTGCAACCAAATGGACACTAGCCAATATCTCCGGCCCCAGACTAACCCAAGGAACCTCTGTCTTGCAGTGTCCAGTTATGCCTGCTGGGCACTGCCAGCTTATATGAGTTCGTCAATTTAACAATGACATTGATATGTACAAGACTTGTTATCCCAAGGGGAATCTCTGTCACACTTCAAACCAAACGCACTGCTTCAGGCAGCATAAACAAAAAGATTTATTAACTATAAGACAGATTTAAGTGATTATAAGTCAAACCACAACAAGTCAGATTTGGTCAAATGAAATAAAAGCAAAACGCATTCTACGCTGATCTAACACTCTCAGTGCCCTTACAAACTAGATGCTTTTCACCACAGGACTGGCTGATTCCCTTCATCCAGGCTCTCCTCTTTGATCAGTGCTTCAGTCGCTTGGTGGCGGTGGTGTCTGTAGATGTAGGAGGAAGAAAGAAGAAGAGCATGGCAAAAGTCTCTCCCTTTTATCATGTCCTTTCTTCCCTCTTGGTTTTGCCCCCCCCCTTCAGAGTCAGGGTGAACATTACCTTATTGCAGTCCCAAACTGACCAATGGAAGGGGAGGGGTGACTCACTCGAGAGTCCAACAGATCCTTTGCTGTTGCCGAGGCCAGTGTCTTTTATTCTGTGAGGCTGGGCTGGGTTTGTCCCATACATGGCCTCATGAGGTGTGAGCTGTCTCTCTGTCTTGGAAAGTTTTTGCCTGGGCTTGTTTTAAGCCACAAGGACACATTCTCAGCCTCATAACTATATACATAAAATTACAACCTATAACATTACTATAACAATGATTACTATAACATTATTATAACAGCAATGGTCAGTGCATCATCAACCTTCCGAAGACACCCGACATGACAAACTTTGCATTAGATACCTTGCAATCATGTTATAAGGATGAACATGGGAGTGCTGGGTGTTCCCCTCAGGTACAAAAGGTCACAATATGGATAATGAAATGATCAGGAGTTGTAACAGTAAATATTAAAAACTAAGTAAGGGTATAGAGACTAATGCTGTCAAGCATGAGGTTTTTACCAACTTCTGGCTATTGAGAGTTAGGAGGAAACCTTTCTTAGGTACACACGTGCAACCCACTGATCAGAGTGTCTTATGTACTTGCCAATGCCCTCTCCCAAGTCTCATGTACTTGCCCAAAGCTTGAGAATGTGTATTATTGCTCCAATCTACTTTACTCAGTATTTTAGCTCAAGCTGTAGGAAAGCATGGTTTTATTACTAGAGGACCCTTGTTCAATTTCTAGTCACAACCAGTTTGACAGTCATCGCACATGCATACACAGCACATCAGGGTTAATACTGCAGTTTAAACCTTACAGAATTTTCTACTGTGTATGCACCGTAGTACATTTTCAAGTGTTTGCAGCTTTGTTACAGCCACAGTTTTTCTAAATTTAGCAAAGCATACACTCTTCCTTGGAACTATCATATGCCAAGTTTCAGGTTTCTAAGTTCTGCCAGTTTTGAGCTATTCCCCCTTCTCCCCCCCACGAAAAGAACTTTGTTTGCACAAGGAAAATTGTTTTTTTCCACACATTCTAAAACATTGGCGGGTAGTTTTGCTGCAAACTTGATAGTTACAACTATATTGGATTTTTTTTTTTTAAAAATAAGTGTGAAAATTTTAAGCTCAAAAAATGAATGTTTCAGTACAAGATTCTGCAGGAAGCAGCAGCCAGCATGGCCCTGTGGCCTGCCGCTTCCTGTAGTTCCATTGGCTGGGAACTACGGGGGGCCGTGCTTGCGGCTGGTCAATGTCAGCTAATGTCTCGTGGCCCACAATCAGATTACCCTGATGAGCCACAGGTTACCCACCACTGCTCTAAGTATTTAGGCTCCTACTTCCAGTGCATCAATAGGAGTTAGGTGCCTAAATACCTTTTGAGGGACTGGGCCTTTGATCCAGATTTCAAAAGTGCTCAGCCCAGTGGGTGCTGCTGATCTCTTCTGAAACCCTGGCCATAACTGTCATAATGGGAGTTGCTGGGTGCTGAGCACTGTGGAAAAATCTCTCCCTATTTAGGTGTCCAGATGGTAGTCAAACTCTTAATAACTTGGCCCCACTTGCTCATTATATAACCAAGAGCCCAGCCTTGGATACTGAAGCCATTTCTTGAGGTGTGGAAAGCACTGACCACATATGCTTAATGTTAATTCTATATCCTGCAGTGGGCATTGACCATTCCAGCTAACTGTGAACTAGAGCACTGCATCATGATCAACAATAAGGCTTAAATATCTGGGGATCTTCAAAGGAGACAAGGTAGGTTAGGTGCCCAATTTCCCCTGACTTTCAAGAGTTTGGCGCCTAACTCCCTTTGACTCCATTCCTAACCTATACATCGATATTAAAATGTAGTCTCGTTCTGGTTTTAAAATGAACATAACTTTCCTCTTGTCTTTTGATGAACTGTACCAAGGAGTAGCTCCTTCATCACCATGGTACACTCAATTTTGAAGCCAGAAGTGAACTGTAATTAGGCACTGAATAGGACTTGCTGCTTCTGCTTTTTGTTTACATGGTGAAAGAATTCTTCTGCCATACTTATACCACTGGAATAGACTGATGGCTTGACTGCATGATACAAGAGAGACAAAGTGGGTGAGGTAATACCTCTTATTGGGACCAACTTCTGCTATTGAAAGAAGATCTTTCAAGCTACACAGAGCTCTTCTCAGTCTGGGACGGGTACTCAGTGTCATGATGCAGTGTAAGTTCAGAGATATTGCTTCTGCAGTTTCCACTGGCTTGGAGGATCTCAAAGCTCCTGTTTGTCTTTGCCATTAATTTGCTCTCTGCTGGTATTGTAGTGTAACTAGGACTTGTGAAACTGCAGTGTTGGATTCATCAGTTATTTATTGGCACGGGTAAGGATTTTGAGCAGTAATATAGCTAATCTTGGCCATTAGGCTTGCTACAATTAATTTGGATCTGAATAAAAGCTACAGGCCTGAACAGCCCTAACTCTGGAGCTGTTCTTACCAACTTTCTTTCAGGTCTTTATCTTCATAATGATCTAAATCCAGATCATGGGCTGGAACAACCTCAGGCTTTGGAAAAGTTTGGACTTAGGTTGGATCTGAACTGTTACAGCTGAGGCACTTCTAGTTCTTGTTTGAAAGAGCTATATACTTCTGGCACCATATCGTAGACTGAATCCTGGAGTGATGACTCAGGACCTTCATCCTTCCAACCGATTGGGGTCTTTTGGTGCCTTTGTGTGGTGTTGTGTTAAAGATAGACTCAGAGCACAAAGAGTTTGGAATATTGAGTCATTTCTAATTAGGAGCTGTCTCAGAATTGGTATTGTCTTTACATCAGAGATTGTCTCAGATGGGTAACTGGTTCAAATCCTGGGAAGTCTAAAACAGATCAGTGTCAAAGCAGGGATCATCTCAAACTTGACAGTTGCAAATCCTTGGCCATTTAATTTTAAACATTCATGACTTAAATACTAAACTTATTCTCCTCAAACTAGGCCTGTTTGGTAGATTTTTGGTGTCTTACAGTCCAAACAAACATGAACTATTTAAGAAACCTCTGTTTAAATTATCATTATTTATTAGTATTATGGCCTTGATCTTGATGGGGTCTTTTGGTTGCTACCACATTATAGTAGGCACGGTATAAACATATGGTAAGATGATGATGATATATTAATTTACAGTGATATAAAATCTATTTTAAGGAATAAATAGAATAGTGTAGTGCAGTGGCTCTCAACCTTTCCAGACTACTGTATCCCCTTTCAGGAGTTTGATTTGTTTTGCGTACCCCCAAGTTACATCTCACTTAAACTACTTGCTTACAAAATCAGATATAAAAATGCAAAAGTGTCACAGCACAGTAGTATTGACAAATTGTTAACTTTCTCATTTTTACCATATAATTATAAAATAAATCAATTGGAATAGAAATATTGTACTTCCATTTTAGTGTATAGTGTATACAGAGCAGTATAAACAAGTCATTGTATGAAATTTTTTGTTTGTACTGACTTTGCTAGTGCTTTTTATTTAGCCTGTTGTAAAACTAGACAAATATCTAGATGAGTTATTGTACCCCTGGAAGACCTCTGTGTGCCCCCGGGGTACACATACCCCTGGCTGAGAACCACCAGTATAGTACACAGGATATTCTGCTTCTAAGAGAGGCTGATTAAATGTTACTAGTTGTTGTTGTTTCTAAGCTTGTTTGTTTTCTAAAGCAAGCTGCAGTTTAGATACAGGAGGCCTCTTTGTGGCATACTGTTAGTAAACTGCTTTATTTGATTTGGCTTCTCTGTGGCCTGCCATCTGTCCCTTGCTAATTACACACAGATTAAAAGGTGATCATCCAGCTACTTATCTTTGGACTCCAAACAGCAGCACCAGCCAATGTATACTTAATGCACCAGTCGGCCTAGAAGCAACACACTCTTCACACCAGCCTGACTTCATCACTAGCGGCCGTACTCACAGCTATTATACCACTCTACTTCTACTTGTTAAATGTGCTTAGTAAGTAAATACCACCTTCTGAATGCATAGGCCAGTTGTCTAGATCAGCGCCGGCAGCTCCAAACTTCTGCTGCGGCTGAGGCTGTCTGCTTGACTTGGCCAGGATATATCATTAGAACCATACGGGCTAGAAAGTTTGTTTGTTGCCTGCTTGCCAATTTGCCTGAATAGCCCATAGTGTAATCTGTCTTTCCTTAGTGGGAGGCAATGCCAAAAATAGCAAGCCAAGAATTTCTTCGTGTTATTTCTGCGATTGTGCCATGAATGGACTTCAGAAGAAAGGAAAGAAAAAGAGGGAGAAAGGAGTTAGTGGTAGGGTACAAGTGTTTGTTGTTGATGTTTTGTTCACTGGAAAGGCTGCATCTCAGCCGCTTAGATTCTGATCTCCGTCTACAACACGTGATTGTTGCAAACTAGGTACAAATACACACCTATGACAAGAAGAGGTTTTTTCTGACTCGGGAAAACTGTCTGGAGAGCAAATGTGCAGTTGAGATGGAGGGAAAAGGAAAACAACCCCACATATGCTCTCCATGCATTGAGTACTCATCATTAGTTTGCATGAGGCAATTTAAGTCTCTTCTTTGGGGGTAAATGTACTCTGTATATTCTATATATAGACTATCAGTTCAAGGGACGGGTTATGCCACCCTTTCTCACACTGAGTAGTCCCTTACTCCATGAGTAGTCCCACTGCCATCAATGGGACTGTGTGTGCAGTAAGGTACTGGCCATTGTGGCTAAGGGTGGCATAGTCGGGGCCCCAGAAGAATCAGGATTGACAGCAGCCTCTAGCTGAGCCGTGACTCTTTGTGGCAGGGCCTTTGTTCCATTGTGCAGTTTGTATTGTGGGAGATGTTACTGGTTTTGGTATGCGTGCAAGCTCTGAACATGGGGGGTGGAGAAGGAGAGGTTAGGATTGTGCAAAAGTAAAGAAGGCCCAAGCTGTGAATTTTGCCTCCAGGTCTATACTTTCCTTAAGCTCTGGGGGTGTTGGGATTTTGGTTTGGGGCCCATCCCCAATGTGACAAGGTTGCATTTTTGCTTCAGAGATCCACTGGTTGGCTGGAAAAGGGGAGGTTGAAGGTGGCTCTCAATTTAGTACCCAATTGTATATATTCTGTGATATTCCTCCCAAAAAAATCACTGTAAAATACCTTTTTAGGGTCCCACTTCAGTGCAGGAAGCAGAGGGAGCATGAAAGTTGATTAGTAGATGATGTCTTATTAATGTTACAACATGGAAATTAGGGGCTAAATACTGCCCAAAAACAGGGGACGGCACTCCTCATAATCCTTTCCCTCCACTTTTATTCTCCCATTATCTCTACCTTTCACTCAGATTAATTCTTCCAGCATGAATCCGGCAGAGTTCTGGAACCTTCCATAGAATAAAGGTCCTTTCTTCCTCTCTGTTTCTCTCTCTCTTGCTCTTTGTTTCTATCGTTTCTTAGCATTGACTTGGAGGTTTTACATACCCTGCAACCAAGAGTACAGATTGTGGGCTCAACTTTCCAAAATGTGGCTCAGTTAATAGGGGGCACAAATCCTGCATTTGGCTTTGTCAGAGCCTGTTTAATGTGCTGACTTGAGCCTCAGAATATCAACTTGTTCATCCTATTTGAAAATTGAACCTCCAAACCCTAGCAGGCACTCACCACTGTAATGATTTAATAATGTATCGTACTGTAGTGAACTGGCTGGCTTGTAGGAGTGCCACTGGTTGGAATCACAGTAGCTCAGCTGTGTGCCCTCAGTCCTATCCTGCTAACAGCTATATGGCATGGAACAGCAGCATTTGTCTTATTTTCCTGCAGGCACCATGAAGTCCTTTGGGGACGCTGAGGTGCAGCACAGTGACAGTCATGGTGTCCTACCTAGCCACAGACATGTTACAAATATAGGAGACTGATGCACAGATTCTATTATTATTTGTATTATAGTAGCACCTAGGGGTTCCAACTGAGTGTCAGACCCCCAGTGAGCTGGATGCTGTACATACCCAGAATGAGAGAGAGTGTTTGTCCAGGAGAGCTTATGGTCTAAATAGACAAGACAGGGACAGGAGGTGACTTGCCCAAGATAACACAGAAGCTGAGCAGCAAGGCTGAGAACAGAAGCCAGGTCTCCTGACTTCCAGGCCAGTACATCAGAGCAAACTGTAATCTTAGGGCCAGGTTCTGCCACACTTGCACTGAGTAGCACCTTTATCAGTAACAAGTCCTACTATTTCAATGGAGCTAGCTGATCAATTTAATTAAGGGAGCCAGAATCTGCCACTAATCAAGTGCCTCATTCACGGATACATCTGAAATGTTCCCTTTCTCAAAGGTCTCCTGGAAATTACAACCACGATGTCCTCCAGGAGATGACTGGACATCTTAAAGGCACCATCTAACTCTTCCAAGTGGAACATTTTTGTTTGATTTTTTTTCCCTTCCCCCTTTGGTCTGGTATTTAAATTATCATGCAGAGATTTTCAGATCATTTTTAACAGCCTTGAAACCAACACAGCAGGCTTGAAAATTGCACTGAATTAATTATTTCTACCTAGGAATTTATTTTTTTTTAAATATCAAAAACAGAAAATTATAATAGGGTCATCTGCCAATTGTACAGGAATATAAGAGCCATAAGGCAACGTCCCAAATATTAAATCCAACAGGCTTATTTTATTAACCTATTGCAGTCAGACTCATTAGTGGCAGACAATTGAAGAGCTCCTTTGTGACTCGTTTAACAAAAATCTCTTTAACTTTATTATTATGGAAACTTTTATTCTGCACAATAGAACAGCTGCACTGTACAGAACAATAGGTCTCAGACTGGACCCAACCTTGAACAACTACTTTGTGTCCTTTGTCACTGGTACAGCTGGGATTAAATTATCAGAAGACTGTAATTTGAGTGGTTAAAATGGAAAAACCAAGCAGAAGGACAGAACACAAACTGCAAAGCAAGTTGGAGAGGATAAAGCGGGGGAGGGAGGGCTGCAGGCATCAAGAAGACAATTTGAGGTTGGATTTTCCAGTGTGTCTGTGACTTAGGAGCGCAGGTGCCACTGAAAGCCAATGAGACTTGTGCTCCTAAATTAGGGAAGCATTTTTGAAAACTCCATCTTTCCAACCTAAATCCATAGAAGGCCAGATTTTCAGATGGGCTCTGCTCTCATTTAGAAATCAATGGGAATTAGGCCTAGATTCCCAAATGGTACCTGAGTGCCTAACAGTAGCACATCCAGTAGCTCTAGTCGCGACACTTATGGTCAGACTTTTAGCAGAGCTCAGGTGACCCAATGTGCTGAGCAATCTTGAAAATCTGACCATTTATTTAGGAACCCAAATGGGAGTTGAGCTGTCCTGAAAATTTGGCTCCAGCTGAATCCTTCTAAAAATTCTGAGCATGAAATCCTAACCCAAGGACCAGCCTCACAAACCTGAAAAGCAGGGGAAGCATGCAGGGGTAGAAGATGGATAAGAAAGCAGCCACATTCACTGTTAAAGCATGTTTTATTCTCCTCTTATCCCTGTAATGCTGTCCCATATTACAGTATCATGTAGCCAATCAGGCTAGGATCCTTGTTTTAAGAAAGTATCACCTTGGGGGATGGTCTGAAAAACATTGGCATAGAGGAAAAGTCTAGCCTGTGGGAAACAGCCATTCACTGGAATGAATGGCTTAAATTCTCTATTTTGGTTTTTTCCATGGAAATATTTCAAAGTGGGTTTAGCAGAGCTGCTGAAGGGTGCCAAACTGAATTCCTGGAGTCTGAAGTCCTTCCAAGTACCCACAGATAACAATGCAAGCTCCCCTACTACCACCATGCCATCAAGTGCTTCAACTGTGAGATGGAAGCACCTCACTGGGTCAATAAGTTTTAATTTTCAATCTCTGGCTCCTCTGCTAAGAATGTCAACATGGTGAGGGGAGGCCAGATATGGTGATTTTCATGTTAACAACAGTCCATGTCCACAAGGAAATTAATATTTGCAATGCATTCCATATTGGATTCTATAGAGCCATCAGATAACAATGACTTCCGTCACTGTCCACCTGGGCTATTGTGACTGGAGTCCCAGGGGAGCCAACTGAGGTCACTCAATTAGGATGAACTGCAAAGAATAGGGCAGGCAATCCCCCAAACTGGTGGATATTCCAATACTTAGATTTACCAAGCCAGCACAAAACAGCTTCTATAATACCTGACCGGTTACCCAAAAGCCAACAACACAGTTCCCTTAAAGAACCAAGCCTTAGGCCTCCACCCAGACATCTAAGTCAAATATGATGAGTATACTGAAAATCTTATTCATCATATCAAAAAGTTCTACCAATCCCAAAGGATCGGACACATTACCTCCTAGGTTAATGAATATGTCAGATCTTACCCAAATACAGGCTTATTGACAATTCTTATTAACTAAACTAAAATTTATTAAGAAAGAAAAGAAAGAGTATTTGTTAAAAGCTCAGTATATATACAAACATGAGTACCGTTCTTGAGATCAAATTCAGAGCAGAGATGGTGAGCTTTGTAGTTGCAAAGAGCTCTTTCAAAAATAGTCCATAGGTTATAGTCCAAGTGTTCATATTCAGGGTGATTCCAGATTAGGACTGGAGATCTCAATCTTGGGCCTGGTCTACACTACGAATTTATCTTGAATTGAGCAGCGTTAAACCGAATTAACCCTGCACCCTTCCACACAGCAAAGCCCTTTACTTCAATATAAAGGGCTCTTAATACCGATATCTGTACTCCTCCCCAACAAGGGGAGAAGCGCTGAAATCCGTATTGCCATTTCGAATTAGAGTTAGTGTGGCCGCAATTCGACGGTATTGGTCTCCACAGTGCACCATTGTGACCGCTCTGGACAGCAATCTGAACTCAGATGCACTGGCCAGGTAGACAGGAAAAGCCCCACAAACTTTTGAATTTCATGTCCTGTTTGCCCAGCATGGAGAGCTGATCAGCACAGGTGACCATGCAGTCCCAGAATCAAAAGAGAGCTCCAGCATGGACCATACGGGAGGTACTGAATCTGATCTCTGTATGGGGAGATGAATCTGTTCTATCAGAATTCCATTCCAATAAATGAAATGTCAAAACATTTGAAAGAATCTCCAAGGCTATGATGGTCAGAGGCCATAACAGGGACTCAACACAGTGCTGCGTGTAACTTAAGGAGCTGAGACCAGCGTACCAGAAAGCCAAAGAATCAAATGGACGCTCACGGAGGGAGGGGCGACTGACGACTGTAGCTATCCCACAGTTCCCGCACTCTCCGAAAACCGTTTGAATTCTTGGCTGAGCTCCCAAAGCCTGAAGGGTCAAAAACATTGTCACAGGTGGCTCAGAGTATATGTCGTCAGTCCCCCTTCCCCCGCCCCGTGAAAGCAAAGGGAAAAAAATTGTTTCTCGCCTCTTTTCAATGTCACGGTATGTCTACTGGATGCTGCTGGCAGACGCAGTGATGCAGCACTACACAGCAGCATCCCTTCCCTTGCCTTGCGGACGGCAGATGGTACAGTAGGACTGGTATCCGTTGTCATTGTCCCGGGGGTGCTCCTGGCTGGCCGGTGAGGTCGGCGGGGGGCGCCTGGGCAAAAATGGGAATGACTTCAGGTCATTCTCTTCTTTAAGTTTTGTCTAATGGAGATTCAGTCCTGCCTGGAATATCATGGCAACTGGAGGGTTCTGCCTCAGGCTGTTCTCCCCAGTCAGCAGCACCACGCAGTCACGCCTACCCCTTGCTACCAGGGATCACAATCAGATACTTAGACCTCTACATTTTGCTGCAAATAAACAAATTAAGCTGCCGTTTAGAACTGTCCCCCAACATACATATCCTGGGACATTTTGTATTTTACCAGTGTCACCCAAAGGCCCACACACAAATGGAGATTCAGTCCTGTCTGTGCTTCTATCCGAGTGCTTGTCACAGATTCCCATTTTCAGCTATAGGCTGAGTAAGTGCAGAATGGTAGTTCACTCTACTTTGCTGTAAGCCAACCGCCCTCCACTCCCCCCTTTGATTTCTGCTTGCAGAGGCAATAAAGTCAGTTGTTTCTTATTCACACATTCTTTATTACTTCAGCACACAAATGAGGGGATAACTGCCACAGTAACCCAGGAGGTGTGGGGGACGTGGGAAACAACGGGTGGCGTTGTTGCAGGGGCACCCCTAGAATGGCATGCAGCTCATCATTTCTGCGGGATGTCTGGGGTTCTGACCCGGAGCGGCCGTTTGCCTCTCTAGTTCTTTAGTAGGCTTGCCTGATATTCTAGGCAGGACTGACTCTCCATTAGACAAAACTTAAAGAAGAGAATGACCTGGGCAGTCATTCCCATTTTTGTCCAGGGACCGACCTCATCGAGGCGGGCCAGGAGCACCCATGACAGCAGCAGATGGTACAGTATGACTGGTAACCGTCTTTGTCAACTTGCAAAGCAGCAGACAGTACAGTAGGGTTGGTAACCGTCTTTGCTAACTTGAAAAGGCAAGGGGATGCTGCTGTGTAGCACTGCAGTACCGCGTCTGTTAGCAGCATCCAGTAGACATATGGTAACAGTGAAAAAAGGCAGAACAGGCGCCATGGTTGCCATGCTATGGCGTCTGCCCGGGCAATCCAGGGAAAAGAGCGTGAAATGATTGTCTGCCGTTGCTTTCACGAGGGGAGGATTGACTGACGACATTTACCCATAACCACCCGCAACAAATTTTTAGTCCCATCAGGCATTGGGATCTCAACCCAGAATTCCAATGGGCTGGGGAGACTGTGGGAACTATGGGATAGCTACCCACAGTGCAACACTCCGGAAGTCAACGCTTGCCTCAGTACATGGATGCACACCACCAAATTAATGTGCTTAGTGTGGCAACTTTATACAATCTGTTTCCAAAAATCGGTTTCTGTAAAATCGGAATAATCCTGTAGTGTAGAAATACCCTAGGGCTTAAGGTTCCCCTGCATGACGCATCAAGGAGATCTGAGATAACAAGGATCAGGACCCAAGGCATCTTTATACAGTCCAGAGTCCTTAGGCGAACAATAAGCAATTCATATACTTTGATGTAGCCCTATTTCCTAAGCATCACTGGTAATTAGCTACTCAAATTAACACAAGGCAATTTTTCCATTAGGCAGTCTATCACAAACTTTAAAGAGACATATAGACAATGACATTATTTCACCCAAGATTCATCTAAATGTTAATAGTCCCTTTTAATCTCTGAATCAATAGCTATAGTGACAGACAAGAACTGTCTGTTTACATGGCTAACATTCAACAAGATATGAGTACACACATACAGTTAGTATCACCTCTAATTTTTAACAATATAGGTTTGCATTTCAAAGTTCTAGCTTACCTACCATGGAATGGCCCTAATTACCATTGACATACCTTTCTAACCTCTCTCTAATGGTTGACTCTGGGTCAGTTATCCTGCAGGATGCCTAACCTTTTCCGGCCATGTGTCACATTTTGTATAAGATTTGTTGCAATTATATAACAATGGTAGCAACAACGATTGCATGGTCCTATTTTAATTAGACGACGTCACAGCTATAGTCACACCAATGATTTAGAGCTGAAAGGCTCCACAGCTTGTCACCAACCCCTACTATTACTCCTGCTTTTCAGATTTTTCTCAAAGGTGGTTTTGACAATCCTTGGGTCCCTTTTAAAAAAGAAAATGTAAGAGAAATTGGCAGCAAGCTGCCTACAAGTGAGCCAAGCTATGTTCTATGTTATGTCCAAAAGTAAACAGAAGTATCTTCAGTACAAGTATGTGAGCCTAAAAGAGTTTCTGGAAAGGATTTCCCCTTTCAGATCTCCTTACTTAGCCATCATGGACCAGAATCTGTTTCTCTAGCCAGGCAGCTTAGTTTATAAGCTAATATTTCAGAGGAACATTCCCTTTTCAACATCTTAAGGTTAGATACTACACAAATAACCACTATATTAGCAACCTATGACATCTATATAATGAAGAAAAGAGATCCCTAAGTCACATTGTGTGGGGAGGGATAGCTCAGTGATTTGAGCATTGGCCTGCTAAACCCAGGGTTGTGAGTTCAATCCTTGAGGGGACCATTTAGGGATCTGGGGCAAAAATCTGTCTGGGGATTGGTACTACCTTGAGCAGGGGGTTGGACTAGATGACCTCCTGAGGTCCCTTCCAGCCCTGATATTCTATGATATTGTCCTCCTCCAGGGCCAGTGCAGAGTCCACATGTCTGTGAATTTAGGAGATGGGGCTAAATCTGCATAGCCCTGTGTTCCATGGGGCTGGAGTTTGATGTGTGAGCAGAAAGATAAGACTGCAGGTGCTTAAGCCGAGAGCTAAAGAACAACTTCCTGCCTAGAAGTTCCTCCTACAACACATCCTCCTCTAATGTCAGAAGTGGAGCACCAAGAGTTTCATGGAGACAAGTTAAATTGATGGAGTTCTCCTCTCCTAATTGTCAAAGGTAACGGGTAGGGTCTGTGGTAGCTGCTGTAGACCTCATCACATACTTCCTAGAATCACCCCTGCTCCATGGAGCAGGGACCTGCTCAGCTGTAGCAGAGAAAAAAGGATCTGATTCTTCCCACTTGCTAAGACTTCTGAAGACAAGTAAGTGCTAAGTGTTGTTGGTCCAAAACATAAAGCCTTTACTCTGTTCTTACTCAGCTGTCCTTACTTAAGGCACCCTCCCATTGACTCAATGGGAGTTTACACTGAATAAGAACTGAGTCAAGACCTCATGATGTTGCCAGTTGTCTGTTTATTTTGCTCTCTCGGGCCACCACCAAGGAAGGGAGCAGCATGGGTTGCTGCAAACTAGAATTAACATTTCTCATGGAGTGTCTGAGATGGCAGAATTTTTAACTGGGGCTCTTGTCAGTGGAAGCTTTGGCTTTTGGTGTCTCCAGGAGAAAAGACGCCTAGGGTAGCATGTCTACTGAGTCTTATTTGAAGGCTGAGGCAGGGATGTTATGTATTAACAACAATGACATAGGCTCATAGGAAGCCAAGGGCCTGACGCTCTTTCCTCTGTGTGGATAAAATCTTAGATAGTGCCAGAGGCAGTATCCACTTCAGAGAAGAACTTTCATACTGGTAAAGTCATTGACGTATATCAGACTGACACATTTGTCCACCCTCCCATGACATGATCATTCATAATAGTCTCGTTCTGTTTACTGGTTACTATTGAAGTTATTTTTATTTTTAAAGAAGGGTTTACTCCTTCACTGCTCATCTTTGCTTCCTGTTTGCTCTGATGGGAGGCTGTGTGGTCTTAGTAGGACTGAGGCCAAGACAGGAAGTTAGGAACCATGTCAGGCTGTATTCCTAATTCCATCATTCACTTGCTGTATGATCTTGGGGAAAGTATTTTAAACATCCTGCATCTCATTTCTTTCAGCTGGAAATTGAAGACCAAGGTGTTCTTATCTACCTTGCACAGGTGTTATATTTATGTTTGTTAAGGCTGATTTTAAAAAAGAAAGGAAGAGTCACTATTTTTCATAACTTTTCCCCCTTTTTATCAAATCTCAACAGAAATATAGTCCAGCCCTATATCTGGTTGAAAAACATAGGGAGATTTTTTTTTCCAAAATTTCAGTCAATGTTTTCCCCAATTTTTTAAACTTTTTTTTAGGATTTTAGAATTTTGCCAACATTTCAAAATGCTAAAATAAATAGTGGGGGGGAGGGAGACCAGCCCTATGTGGGTTCAATGCTCTGAAAATGGACAGCACTGTTCAAATGTTGAACATTATTATTCATTGTAATTTATGGTAAATTTTTGACATCACAATCTCTATGCCACTTGACACTCGTAAAATTAAGACTGAACTCACTGCTTTTTCCAGTAGGAAAATCAACTAATCTGAGAGAGAGAATAATAAAAGGATATAAAATGCCTTTGGTAACAGTAAAGAGAATATGAGGGTAACATTGGCCATGTAAATATCTTGTTCTGTAACATCATCTCACATCAGCTGCAGTGTGAGAAATGTCTCTGTTAGAAGCCAGGGGAGCAGAAGTGAACAGCCAGAGAAATCCTCAACGGACTGGTGCTTTGGAAGGAGTAGTTCCTCTTCAGTCTTGCTGCTCTGTGATAGCAGTTGTTTACGAGTCTCCTTCGCGGGCCCTTTTTGCAATTACATTATCTCCTTTCTAAACATTGCTAGTGTTAACAAGTGTGCGTGTGTGCCTTCATGTTTGATGAGTGTCCAAAGTTCATATCCGCTCTTGTGTTTAACCTTCATGTGCAGCGGCTGAGGTCAGGGAGCTAATTCTATGTGTACCCGCCTCCGAGCACGTAGACTGGCTCCTTTTCCCTTTTACTGGGTAACTGATTAGGATCAGGATGCCAGTTCATAAGTGAATGGGGCGCTGTTATCTATCAACAAAAGGTTTATGCTTCTGTGTTGTGGAATTACTCTGATTACGTGATCGGCGAACATGATGCTTGGGAGTACAGCACACTCTGTTTCTCAGAATGCAGGTGCTTCTCTTGCTGGGATGAAGCATAAGGCACCCTGCTCTTGAATAGATTCATAAATTGATTAATAAATACAGGGACATATTGTAGCTCATGATATGTCCCTGTTCCACAGCACAAAGGGCAGATTTACAGCCCTCCTCACCCTAATGGGCAGGGCAGGATTTTTCCAGTGTAGGGGAATCCCCTTCTGTCACCTTTGGCAGGGGTCTATTTCAGGCCCATACAAATTCAAGCAGTTCGGTCCATGGTTGGGGTCCTGGTGTGGCATGTGAGTGTTGAGGGAGATATCACTGCTTTTCCGCTTCTCCTCAGGTCTTTTAGCTCCATCTCAGCAGGAGTAGAAGGTGACACATACTGACCCTGAGGCTGGTGGGTGTTACTTGCTATATTGTTGGCAAAAGCACTCTGTTACCAAACTGACAGATGCCTTCCAAATACGGGTCCAAATACCCATGGCTGGTGGCCAAGGTTAGGCTGCTAAATTCATATTTAGATGCCTCAATATAAGTGGTCTGATTTTTAATGGTGCTGAGCACCTGCAGCATCCAGTGACTCATGGGTGCTCAGCATTTCAACCAATCAACCAACCAACCATGTCTATTTTTGAGGTGCCTACATATGGATTTAGGAGCCTGACTTTAGGCCACTCAGGTTTGACCCATTTCGGCCACCAAAGATACAGACAGACCCAGACCCAAAGGATTAGACCTCACGATCCAATCTGGACTCTTTTCTAGTTGAAACTTGGCAAAAATGGTGTTTTCCCATAGATTCCAAAAACGTATGTATTTATTTACCTCCATGTTATGTCTGGATATTTTACTGTGTGTTGTTAATACTCAAACACTATATTTTGTGCTAATGAGCTCCAGTACTTATTATAATGAGCAGAATGGAACTGAATAAATTGCTAGAAGAATAATGATTTTCACATTAGAGAAGCAGACTGACAAGGACAAGTTCTGCTTAACCTAATAAGCTCCTGCAGCAGAAGATATTTAGTGCACTACTGTGAGGGTCAGAGAGAGTATTTCTGAGTTTTCCAGTGACTGAGGCCATGGCTACACTTACAGTTCTGCAGTGCTGGTAGTTACAGCTGTGTTCGTACAGCTGTGTAGGGCCAGCGCTGCAGTGTGGCCACACTGACAGCTACCAGCGCTGCAGTGTGGCCACATTTGCAGCACTTGCAGCGCTGTTGGGAGTGGTGCATTGTGGGCAGCTATCCCACAGAGCACCTCATCCCATTTTGGCGCTGTGGCTTGTGGGAAGGGGACGGAAGGGTGCGGGTCTTTCCGCTTCCTGTTCCAACGCCCTGTGGTGCTTTGCTACACATTCCGAGCAGTTTGGCGGCATTGTGAGTCTGCGGTGCGATTTCTGTTACAAATGAGCCCGAGCTGCTGAGGACCTTGCTGATGAATGTTGCCAGCACATCACACATGGCAGTGGAGCTATTCCTTCAGCTGCAAAGTGACAGTGAGGAGTCAGACGATGATATTGATTCTCCTGAGGCTGAAGACAGTAAATTGCTTGTGGCAGTAACAGACGTGCTCAGCACCATGGAACGGCGCCTTTGGGCTCGGGAAACAAGCACCGAGTGGTGGGATCACATCGTCCTGCAAGCCTGGGATGACGAGCAGTGGCTGCAGAACTTTCGGATGAGAAAAGCCACTTTCATGGGACTGTGTGCTGAGTTCGCCCCTACCCTGTGGCGCAGGGACACGAGATTGAGAGCTGCCCTGCCAGTGGAGAAGCGGGTGGCTATTGCAATCTGGAAGCTGGCAACTCCAGATAGCTACCGATCAGTGGCAACCAGTTTGGAGTGGGAAAGTCCACCGTTGGAATAGTGCTGATGCAAGTTTGCACAGCCATTAATCGCACCCTGCTAAGAAGACCTGTGACTCTGGGGAACGTGCAGGACATTGTGGATGGCTTTGCACAAATGGGTTTCCCTAACTGTGGAGGGGTAATAGATGGGACGCATATTCCTATTCTGGCACCACCCCACCTGGCATCAGAGTACATTAATCGCAAGGGGTATTTTCCATGGTTCTCCAAGCACTTGTGGATCACCGTGGGCGTTTCACTGACATTTACTCAGGATGGCCTGGAAAGGTGCATGATGCACGCATCTTTCGGAACAGTGCCCTGTTCAGGAAGCTGATGGCCGGGACTTTTTTCCCAGACCGCAAGATCACAGTAAGGGACGTCGAAATGCCCACTGTGATCCTTGGAGACCCCGCTTACCCCTTAATGCCATGGCTCATGAAACCGTATACAGGGAAGCTTGACAGGAGCAAAGACCGGTTCAACTACAGGCTGAGCCGGTGCAGAATGACTGTGGAGTGTGCTTTTGGTCGTTTGAAAGCCCGCTGGCATTGTCTTTATGGGAAGCTAGATTTGGGGGAAAGCAGCATCTCCGCTGTTATATCCGCGTGCTGTACCCTCCATAATATTTGTGAAGGGAAGGGTGAAAGATTCAGTGAGAAATGGACCTCCGAGGTTCGACAACTAGAGGCTGAATTTGCACAGCCAGAGAGCAGGGCTACTAGAAAGGCCCAGCAAAGGGCTTCAAGGATTAGGGATGCCTTAAGGGAGCAATTTGATGCTGAGAGCCAACAGTAATGTTTGGTGCCTTTGCTGTGCTCGTTTTTCCCTTGGGGTACAGTATTTACCACTTTCTGCAATAATAAAAACTATTGTAAAAACCATGAAATCCTTTATTCAAAATACAGTACAAAAGGGCAGGGGGCTAGGGTGGTGGACTGTACATTCAGAGGTTTGAATATGTCCTGTTTGGATTGCTGTTCAATGTCTGCTGCACTTCAGGATTAATATGCTGCAGTGTCATGGGGGTGGAGTGCACAGGGTAAGGATTGTAGTTATCAGGGCTGGTAGGTGATCGTACAGGTGTTGGGGGCAGCTGGGGGTAGTAAGAAACAGGCTGCTGGAGAAGGGTGTTTTGTGCAAATACTGGGGAACAAGAAAGAGAGCTTTGGGAGGGGTGTGGGTTACCACGGTACAGATCTGCCTGCATGGCTACGAGAGACTGGAAAGAGTCAGTTTGGCAAGCTAGGAGGCTTATCAACTGCTTCAAGGTTTTTCTGGTAGCCAATTCCTTTCTCCTGATTTCTGTTTGCCTCCACTCATGCATTTTCTCTCTCCATTCCTGCGTCTTCCTACTTTCTCTGGCGTACTGATTCATAACTGCTTTGATCAATTCTTCTTTTGATTTTTGCGGATTTTTCCTCAAGTTCTGCAAGCGAAGAGCAGGCGGTGATCCGGCTGCATTATTCAAGGTCACTTAAAAAAACATAGATAGAAACATGTAATACACGGGCTACATTGTTTATTATCACACAGTGAAGGAGTTTGTAGATTTTTGTAGCATCATTCCCACATACCTAACATAACACAGAGAGGCCACGGAAGAAAAGGCATGGCGAGCAATGGGGTGAGTGTTTCTGCCCCGACTTCACCTGGGAAGGGGAACTGCCTGATGGCTCACTGGGGTTTCTCTGCACTGGGTAGAAGAGGGAGCTGGGAGCCTGCACAGGGGACAGGAGGGAACAGGAAGCTGGCGACCTGCAAGGGGGCGGACCGTGAAGCTGCCGACTTGCAAGGGGGGGCGGACCGCGAAGCTGCCGACCTGCGGGGGGGGCCGGGAAGCTGCCGACTTGTGGGGGGGGCGGACCGTGAAGCTGCTGACCTGCGGGGGGGGGGGCGGGCCAGGAAACTGCCGACTTGCAAGGGGGGGGCGGACCACGAAGCTGCCGACCTGCAAGGGGGGGGCGGACCGCAAAGCTGCCGACCTGCGGGGGGGGGGAAGCGGGCCGGGAAGCTGCCAACCTGCAAGGGGGGGCTGGGAAGCTGCCGACCTGCAAGGAGGGGGGACCATGAACCTGGCGCCCTGCACTGAGCAGTATCCCTACATTCTCAACAGGGTTTCCTACTGCCAGATATATCACTGCTGCGTGTTACCTGGGAAGAGAGGGAGGGTCTTCTACAGCAATGTGGATTCCGCCCTGGCCCCTATGCAGCTTGCCTGTGTGCAGCAATGATCCCCCCACCCCTCGCAGCACAGTGGCTCGGACGAGTTAGCCTGACTGGGACAAGGACCACGGTGGCTCTCCCTATAAACTTGCGCAAGCACATTGCCCACGCTCTGGCTGCAAGTTTTCAAGAGATTACCGAGGCAGATTACAGAGACGTGATAGATCAAATCAATGAGCTATTCCACATTTAGGCATGCATGCAGGCAGCCATAACCCAAACCGTCCTCTCCCAAAACATAAAATCTGCTTACCCGGAACACGCTCCTCTGCTTCTTCTTCACCAAGAAGTTCCAGCTTCTGTGACTGGCTAGCCTCCTCCTGGCTTGAGAAGAGCTCCTGGCTGCATGCCTCCTGGGACTCTGAGGTGTCTCCCTCCACCCCCGTAGCCTCACTCTCCGCTTCCTCTACACCCTCCCCCACTTCTCCCTGCTCTAAACTCTCCATCATGCTCCTCAGATTGGCAGTGGGGTCACACCCAAGTATGGCATCCAGCTCCTTGTAAAAATGGCAGGTCTTGGGGGCAGCTCCTGAGCGGCCATTTCCCTCACGGGCTTTGCAATAGGCACTGCACAGCTCCTTTATTTTTACCCTGCACTGCAACGCGTCCCGTTCATGGCCCCTTAGCAGCAAGGACTTTGATATCTGCCCATAGGTATCATAATTTCTCCGGCTGGAGCGCAGCTGTGATTGCACAGCTTCCTCACCCCAAACACTGATGAGGTCCTGCAGCTCGGAACTGTTCCATGCTGGGGCTCGTCTGGGGCGTGGAGGCATGGTCGCTGATTGATTGATTGATTGATTGCACTCCACACCTGGCTGAGCAAACAGGAAGGGGATTTTTAAAATTCCCGGGGCATTTAAAGGGGGGGTCAGCTGAGCCCAGGGCAGTGGAGTGTGAAATGATTACCAGAGTGGCTGAAAAGGTATTCTGGGATACCTCCTTATACCCTGAGGGCCAATAAAAGCGCTGGTGGTGTCCACACTTGCTGACTAGCGCTGCATCACCAGCGCTGGAATCGCTACACCCATCGCAGACCAGCTGTACAGCCAGCGCTGCAACCAGGGAGTCGCAGAGCTGGCTGTGCTTTGTAAGTGTGGCCACATCCTGAGTTGCAGCGCTGTAACCCCCTCACCAGCGCTGCAACTCTCCAGTGTAGCCAAGCCCTGACACTCACTTAAAGTGCAAAATGATGGGGAAACAGAAAAATGTTAGCAAATCAAAGCCAAGGTGCACCGAGATGAATTTTCAACATGCCGCCTTTACTCTCAATAGCATGTACATCCAGGGATTGAGAGATAATGGGGACAGATGCAAGAGACAGATAGATAGATATAAATAATCTGTGGAGGTTGAGGAAAGATGTTTTGTCTGGTTCTGACTGAAAATATACTTTTACCATTAACCCCATTGGACTAGAGTATTTGATTGGCTAATGAACATGCCAAAGGTCTGAACTGACTTTCTACTGCGCACCCCACAGTACTCGGTGCTAAGTTCTGCTTAAAGGCGTAAGATCTGATTCTCATTGAACTCAGGTGACTTTACACAGTTCTGGTAGTGTGTGTAACTGGAGCATAGAATGGGATTTTTAAGGTGTTGTGCACTGCTAGAGCACTGTAAAATGGCCTTTTTAAAATCTGAATCAGTCTCTGTGTCCCAGGTCAGTAAAGTATTGAATCGCCTGCTTGAGCTCATTCCTGTTCATCAAAGCACTTAAGCATATGCTTAAGTTAAGTCAATAGGATTTATAGATGAGCTTAAAATTATGTGTTTTATGAATCTAGGTCATAAGGCCCAAACTTGCTCTTGATAACTCAGAGAGAGCATTGATTTCAATGAGAGCAGGATCAGGACCTCGGGGACAGCTCTACCTTTTTTGCCACCCCAAGTGGCAAAGCAAAGGGAAAAAAAGAAAAGCAGCCACAGCAGTGCCGCCGAAGAAGAAAAAATGAAAAAGCTGCCGCTGAAGTGCCGCCAAAAAAGAGGGAAAAAAAATAAAGTCGGAGTGCTGCCCCAAGAACAGACAGAATGCCGCCCCTTCAGATTTGCCACCCCAGGAACCTGCTTCCTTAGCTGCTGCCTAGAGCCAGCCCTGCAGGCCCTTAAGCACCAGCCAGGGGAGGAGTCCAGCACAGAAATGCAGACTTTTGGTTTTTCCCTCTCCCCAGACACATGCTGTCATTCTTGGTCTGTTCTTTTTGGTCTGTTCTTTTCTGATGAAGGGAAAATATTAAATACTGTTCTTGGTAGCTTCTTGAGCTGGAGCAATGAAGAAAACTTAGGGGCCATATCTTCAAAACGGGCTGCCAACTGGCTAACCGGGGAGGATACCATCTCCTCTCATCTCCCAATTGAATATCCAATTTCCAGCACCTGGGTAGAATACTTCTCTGAGAGCTCCTTCATAGCCTTGCCCCAGTCCAGATCCTAAGCATGGAGCAGTGTATTGCTGCACAGCCCCTGGAGCAGACTGTCACTGCACCAGGCCTATACCTGCTTGTGGAACACCAGCATTGCTATTCCTGGAATTTGAACACCCCAAGACCATGCAGAAGCTGAGGCCTTTGCAGCTCAGGTCCACCTTTATGCTTTCATGGGCTAGGCTAGGCTAGGTTCCTCTTGGTTTTTAGAAGGTAGAAGCTGGTGCAAACCTTGACCCAGGATTCAAGCAGCAGAAAGTCTCACCAGGGTGAAGGCTGCAGTGGTGGCAAAGCAGCCTAATTTACCCCTCCTTCCCCCAACCTGCCCCCCCCGACATCTTTGGGTGCCAACAGCACTGTCTGGAAGGGCACATGACTATTGCATCTGTGGGACGTTCTAATTTAGATGACCCTCCTAGGCTGTCCCCCTTGTAAAGAGCTGCACAAATGAAGCAATTTGCAGTGCACAGCAACCAGTTCTACCAGTCCTACAAAACCAGAAAAAATACTCCATATTCTTGCCTGCCAACTACTGAGACCTAGTTCTATTATCTTGAATATAAACAGAGATAAAGCCTGCTCCAACACTGCTTCCTCAATGGAAAGCTGGGGGTGGAGGAGACAACAGAGGAACAGCTGTAACCCCACCTTCCCTCCCTCTGGATGAATTCCAACCTATGATGCAAGGGCCCTAGCCAATCAAGAGGCGTAATTTAGCACTGGTGAATCTGTTCCTATAGCTTTGTTGGCTCTAGTTATTGTCCGTGAGTGTTATGGGAGAAGTGAAAGTGAATCTGATGATTTAACCTTGTTCATGCCCTTCCATGTTGTCTTTCCATGATCTTTCCAGTAGTAGAGATTTTGTAACATGCATACTCCTAAAAAGTGAAGGATATTGCTCCAATAATCTCTGAAAGAGAACTTGTATGTTTCACTACAACATCCAGAATGTCTACTTTGCAATTCAAATAGTTACGTGAAGTCATCCAATCAGGGAACAGAACAATGCTATGGGACTTATATAATGAACCATCACAGAATGAGCTTTTAGGTTTTGACTGCAAAATATTTGAAATAAATCCTTGCAGCTTTCTCTTTGGGAGAGACATTTTTCACAAAGAAGTTTCAAATAATGAATGGATTCAAGGGTTTTGTGAGCTGTTTGTGAACATTCCCCAAAGACATACAAAGTCACCAGTAAACTATCGGTTTATAAATAATTCACACTACTTAGACTTAAGTAGTGCTTTTACTCTATATTGTGGGCCTAATTCTCATTTTTCAGCAAGACACTTTACAACCACTCTGGCAGTGGTAAAGAACTTTTAAGGGAGAATAAATTACATTACTACCAACTTCAAGGCCCTTTACTTAAATACAGTGTGTAAAGGTAGCAATTTAGTGTAAGTCAAGCCCTATGTCTTTTCTATGGGGATCTCTGGCCACCTTACAAAATATTGATTCAAATTTAGTCTCCCTTCCAATTATGAGATGGGTATAAATAGTATTACTCCCATTGTATAGATCACACAGTGACTCAGGGTCAGAGTGTGCCAAAACTCAGGAGTCCTGGCTCCAAATCTGCGACTCTACCTCCTAGATCTAGCACACTGTCTTCTTCACATACACTGCAAGGTAACTTGGATGCTAACTTGTCACATCTCATTGTATGTGGTGGATTGGGGCAGAAGGAAGCTTTCCCTATGGGCATGTGTCCCATAACTGCCTAATAGATGGTTCCTTGCCCCTTCTTCTGAAGCAGATGGCGCTGGTCACTCTACAAAAAGAACAGGAGTACTTGTAGCACCTTAGAGACTATCAAGTGTATTTCATCATGAGCTTTCGTGAGCTACAGCTCACTTCTTCGGATGCATAGAATGGAACACACAGACAGGAGTTCTCCTCACACCTTCTATGGGTCATCTTAATTATCACTTCAAAAGTTTTTTTTTCTCCTGCTGATGATAGCTCATCTCAAGTGATTAGACTCTTCCTGTTGGTATGCATACTTCCACCTTTTCATGTTCTCTGTATGTATAAATATATCTCCTGTCTGTGTGTTCCATTCTATGCATCCGAAGAAGTGAGCTATAGCTCACGAAAGCTCATGCTGAAATAAATTTGTTAGTCTCTAAGGTACCACAAGTACTCCTGTTCTTTTTGCGGATACAGATTAACTAGCTGCTACTCTGAAACTGGTCACTATGAGAGAGAACAAGGCCAGATGCATCACTGATTTGAATCCAGTGTGTCAGTTCCTATGAGGTTCAGAGTGGATAGGTAGCAAAAGTTTGGTTATCTGTTGTTGTTTTTTTCCCCTTTGGTCAAAAGTTGGGCACTCTCATGTCTTCCTGATACATACTGGTTTGGAAATGCTCTGCAAGAGCTACAAACACAAAAGAAATAGGAACATGAGGGTGGAGGGAGAGATGTTTGAGTCTTACTTTGGTTTCCATTTGGAGGAAAGCTCAGTATAGTTCATATTTTATTTAAACGGGCCTGCCTCATCTGTAAATGCAACTGGATAGACCAGAGGACTAGAAATGGGGTTACAGAAACCTGTACTTTCTGGGTTGGTAGCAACTGGTCAGCAGCCATCACATGGTGATGTCTGGCCTATGTGAGTTGAGCTGCTGACTTCAATCAGCAACAAGTGGCACTAATTGATACTCTGATTGGGAATTTTGACAAGGTCAGAATGAGCTATAGAAACTGAATAACAGCATGAAGAGAGTTCACGGTACCTTTCCAAACATAACAGAGCCGTTCCAGATCAAAGTTGAGGCACGTTGGCTGGGCTCTGTGAGGGACTGTACACCTGGGCTGTACCTGTTTGGAGAGTACTCAGAGGACTGACTCAGGACTGTCAAAGCCGGCCTCTTTCATCAGCACTGCACTAAAGTTTAGTGTTAAGGAGACAGTTGGCAGAGATGATTTTTGAAACCATGTTGGCTTCTTGGAAGACAATTATTCAGGTCTCTCGTTACCATAAGCACTGGCTAATGCAATAGCTCTCAGAATAGTTGGAGAGGGAAATTTAATGGGTAGAAAGCTGGGGGTGGGAAATGACCATCTAGCTGTAGGCATCCCCTCTAACTGTTAACCTCAGGATCACTCTTACTTTCCTTGGCATTTTGAACATGTTCCCAAAGCCATTCCCTTAACAGAAGCATCACATTTCCTTCTATGCATTATTCAATTGCAAAAAGAGCTTTGCAGCTTTGAAATGTGTTCTCATTAACTGTAATTAAATCTTAAAATTCTCCTCCAGGCTTGGATAAGACACAAGCTCCAATCATACCCCAAGTTTCTTTTTTCTTTTTTTTTAAATTGTATTAAATCTCTCGTTTCACTGATTACCCAATGCAATGATGTTTCCAAAGTATCCACTAAAAAGTATTTATCGCTTAGTGATGCATTACTAATCTAGCAAACCATCACGTTCGCTGCACTCTCTTATTTAATATGAATAGGCTCTGTGCAGCTCCTTAACAGCACAAGCTTTCATATTCATTATTTCTTGAAATTTCACAATGTCTGGGATGCAGGGTTCAGTTAACAGCTTACATGAGATCATAAATCAAAATAGTTTAAAGGATGTTGCCAGATAGCTGAGATTCCGAGTTCGAAGTATGAATGTCTGTGTCCTAGGTTTTGGCAGGTATCAAAAATACAGGACCAAGATTTCAAAAGTGGTTGTGGGAACTTCAATTATTTTAGTGCCCAATTTGGGACATCATAGAATGGACTGATTTTCAGTGGGGGGTGCTCAGCACTTTCTCAACATCCAGGCATCTCTGTGTTAGGTACTATATGGCACCACCACTGGAGAGTCTGAGTACCCCACAACCTTTAATAATGTATCTTTTCCTCACAACACACTGTGAGGCAGGAAGTGGTTTTATCCCATCTATAGATGAGATGGGGGACTGAGGCCCAGATCCCAAAGGTATCTAGGTGCCTAGCCCCATTGCAATCAGTGGAGAGTTGATCACCTTAATAACATTGGGGGTCTGGGCCAAAGAGATTAAGGATCAGATTTCAAACTATCTGGGTGTCTAAGGCTGCACATAGGTGCCTGTGGGACTTCCCAAAAGCACCTAAACAAGTTGGTGCTTGGACCTAAGGTAGCAGACCTGAGATATCATGCAGATACTTCGCTTACTCTCCTCCACCATGTTCCAGTGTAAATGTTAGGCAGTAGCTAGCCCTAAAAGGATTGTTTTATTTGGGGGCTTTGGATTGTGCCCAGAGTCCTGTGTGAAGTCAGTCCCATTGACTTCAGTGGCTTTTGAATCAGGTCCTGTATCAACCTGGAGCCCGGGACTGTGGTGCTGTTGCCAGTTTTCTAACAATAAATCTGCAGCGTTTTTTTCTTCCTTCCTTTTTAAAGGCTACCTCATGGATTAAAATCTAAGTTACATATCATAGAATCTAGAAATGTTGGGCTGAAAGGGACCTCAAGAAGTCATCTAGTCCAGCCCCCTGCCTCCAAACACACATATCCATCATACCAATTAGCCTAGGTCAGTGGTTCTCAACATGTGGATTGGGACCCTAAAGTGGGTCATGACCCCATGTTAAGAAGTCACCAGGGTTGGCTTAGACTGCTGGGGCTTGGGGCAGAAGCCGAAGCTCAAGCACCACCAACCTGAGGCCGAAGCCTGAGGGGCTTTATCCATGTGTTTCGTGACTCAGATTATGGGCCCCTGCCTGTGACTGAAGCCCTTGGCTTTGCCCACCTCCAAGACTTGGCTGGCTCAGACTTCAGTCCCCACTCCTGGTGTCATATAGTAATTTTTATTGTTGCATAGGGGTCGTGATGCAATGAATTTTGAGAACCCCTGACCTAGGCCATCCCTGATAGGGTGTTGTACCACCTATTCTTTAAAAACTCCTATCTCACCATTTGCATCTGAAATTACATTGTGCTCCTAATACGGTATCTACAGACTGCTCTTACCATAGATTTAGAAAAATAATAGCTTTTGGGCCAAGACCTTCCAGCCTGGAGTCACTCTCTTTTTTTTTTTTTTTTTTTTTTTTTTTTTTTAAAAGAACTGACTTGTAGCTTCAGATGGAAACACTGAGCCCTGAACTACATGGGCAGCAGCATGAGCAGCCTTTGCTACCCTCCTGTATTTTAGGTAGTTGGCAAAGGATGGGCTACCGCTGACTGCATTTTACCAAGCAAAATTATTGCCTTTTATAAGGTCAAATGTGTAGCTTCTTCCTACTGGAAAGACTGAATAAGGACAATAAATGATTCATTGTAAGCATTCCAGAGGCACATAGTCCCCTCATGTGAACGGCTGTGGGAATACATTAGTACATAGATTTCCTGTTCATACAATGCGAGTTATGTAGAAAATGCCTCTGCTTCATCATTACCCAACAGTGGACAACAGAATCGGCTGTTTGTGAATGGCTGCTATTGTTTCCTTTTCTCTCTGTACTCCATTCCAAGGTATAGACTGACTTTTCCTCCATCACATGGAGTTTGTTCCAGAAGGCAAAGACTATGGGATAGAAACTCAGCTGATGTAAATGGATGGTACCTCCATTGAAGTGAAGTCAGTGGAGCCATACGGATTCTTACCAGCTAAGCATCTGGCTCTGTATCATGAACCATGCTGTGATCATTCACGGGTCAGAATGGGGCTGTGACCTGGGTGGGAAACCTGGACTGCAGGGCCACTGAGCCCTCTGTCTCACCAACCTGGGGTATCCCTCTCACTCTGTGATGTTGTTGCCAAGCTACAAACCTCTCACAGGTGCTGCACTTACACAGCCATCACAGACAGGGACACACCCAATTGAGTACATGAATATTTTCCCAGCCACCCAGAACCAACAACAGAGAGGCTCCTGCCAGTTCCCCCCAGCTCCCCAGACTTGCATCTGAGGAACTCTACCATCTTGCACTGGGTCAGAAGCCTGAGCAGTGTAAATTCATTACCCAGTCTGCCCCTCCTTTGATGTGGAGAGGAAACACTACTTGCCTTGTAAACTGAGCTGAGATTTCCAAGCACTTCAACCAAAAACACTGTTTTAGATAAAACACAAAACTGATTTATTAATTACTGAAAGAGATATTTTAAGTGATTATAAGGAGCATGCATGAAAATCAGAGTTGATTACTTAAGAAAGAAAAATAAATTTGCAGTTTGAGTTCTACAAATTAAACAAGATTTGAATCAAGCACTGTCTCACCCTGACAGATGGTACAAACAGGTCACAGATTCTCAATACACAGGCTGGGGCTCTTTTCTTGGCCTGGGACTACCCTCACCCAGTTCAAATTCTTTGTCCTCCTAAGTTCCTCCAGGTGTTGAGTTGAAGGGGATGGAGAGAGGCCAAATGATGATGACACATCTCCTCTTTTATAGTTTCTTCTTCCAGTTTGCTGGAAAGATTTTTGCGTGTGGCGTGGGGATCTTCTCCCATTGGTCAAGCAGTCTCCATTGTCTATGTTTTCTCTCTGAGAAGTCTCCATTGGATTCTTTCCTTGCTGGGTGTTGATGAGCATTAACTGCAGTCTGGCTATTCATTGTTGTACCTGAAAGGCTGCTTGTGGGTGTTCCCAACCACACAACATAGTTCAGTAACACACACATAGCAAAACTTCATAACTTCACATGCAATCCAACAGGATGTTAATATTCAACAGACCAAGACTGTTAAAATCATACCTCACAAGGCATACTGTGTACAAATATATAATTATGATAGGAGAGTGATGAATGGTGGGGTTTCCAGGGTGCTACAGGGGCTCTGTCAGTTATACTCAAATGCACCTATCTATCTAGGGGTACTTATAGGGGCTTATCACCATAGTATGTGAGTGCCCCACAGTCATTAATAAACATGTCCTCAATTATATGAAGGAAGGACATATTATTTCTGTTTTACTGACAGGGAACACAAGAGATTAAGCAACTTTTGCAGGCTTGCACAGGAAGTCTGTGACAGAGCTGGAAATTGAGCCTGGGGCTCTTGAGTCTCAGCCATGTGCTCTATCCATCAAGATCTTCCTTCCTCCCTAGTCTGTGGTTTGCCCAATTACTTAAATGTGACCTTTTTCATTTCCTAAAGTTGGAGAGCAGCATCTCATCTGCTTTATGTTTAACACCTGCTGAGGGCCTGGCCTGTAACATCCCATGAAGAATTATGGAGTACCTTTTAATTATTAAACTGTGCTTTAAATATTTTCATTCAGATGCATTAAGGCGTGAACAGCACATTACATGGCTGAACCAAAAAAACAACAACTTTGAAGTCCCTTGTCATTACTGTTTAACCAGCTCTGGTATTAAAAGCCTTTAAAGGGGCTCCATAGTCAGAAGGTTTCCCATAAAATGAACTTTATACCATTCCGCAACAGCCTTAGTGTGCCAGGCCAAGAGTAATATGGAAAAATGAAAGAGGAAGAAAAAACACCTTTCCCCCTCCTTCCATCTGCTAGAGTATGGGACCATGGCAGGAAATAGGGCTTTGTCGTTTTGTGAGTTTTAAAGCTGTAAAGTCTGCCATCTCAGAACTCTCTACAGAAACCTGGAAGCAACCAACTAAGAGTGGAAAAGATGTTATGTAACTGCAAAGACAAACACTAATATCCAGGCCTTATGGCAGGAGTAATCCATGACCTTGCCCCTTTGCAGGATCTCAGAAGAACACTGTGTTCCTCTGGACAGTCAAAAAAAATAAATAAATAAAAACCCAACAACCCGGTCTATGCCAGATTTCAGCAAACAATTCCAGCATTTCCTTCCCCTGCCTCTGTTTTGTGGGTGTTTGGAATCTATCACAGCTGTAGGCTGGGATTCATTAGCTACAATAAAAATCATACTATAGTGCTATTTTAAAAACAAAACAAAACAAGCCAAGGCAAGTGTAATAAGCTTGTGACATTGGCAGGTTTGGCCTGAACTGCAGTTTCAGAATTCATAAAATATTAAAAGTTAGAAAAAGAAGGGATCTCTTGGGTCTTAACATCCACACTACCTCAGCTGGAGCAGGCTTGTCCCCTGTAGTCCACAATACTTTGTCTTGTCTAGCGAGAGATGACCAAAGTCATTGCATCTGACGAAGTGGGTATTCGCCCACGAAAGCTCATGCTCCAAAACGTCTGTTAGTCTATAAGGTGCCACAGCATTCTTTGCTGCTTTTACAGATCCAGACTAACACGGCTACCCCTCTGATAAAAGTCATTTAAGTGCTGTGTTTTGTTCTATGGGATTCCTCATATGTGTGACATTAGGTATGCATGTGTTTGTGGGATCATGGCCCATGTTCTCTCTATTTATTAGATCTCTGGATTAAAGCAAATTTCTTCAGTGTGTTTTTTCTCTGAATTCTCTCCCTTTGTTTCTTGACAGGGGAAATTGGGGTGCTGGGATTGTCACTTCCATTTTATTTTTTGCTCATGAAGAAATTCTGCTACTTCCTCTTTAGAGGAAGCACCAAATACATCCTTTCTCCTATTTCTTCTGAAGCTATGTCTACTCGATAAGCTAGAGATGTGATTCCCCCCCTCATGTACACTTGAGTGTGCTTGCTGAGAGCTAGTGTGAGTATGAATAGCAGTGTAGCCAGAGTAGCACAACTGAGCCATGTTGAGTACAACTCCACCGGAAAATATTGGGTATGTACAGGGATGCCCAGAGGTTTCAGGGGGTCTGGGGCAAAGCGGGGGAGCTGCGGCACTTGTACTCACCCATCAGCGGTCTGGGTCTTTGGAGGCATTTCAGCAGCAAGGGGCCCTTCAGTCGCTCCGTGTCTTCGGCAGCATGGAGGGCCCCTGCCACTGAAATGCCGCCGAAGACCCAGACCGCTGCCAGGCCAGGGCTCACAGGGCCCCCGTGGGGCCTGAGGCAAATTGCCTCACTTGCCCCCCGGAAGGCCCTGGGTATGTACTCAGCACAGCTCAGCAGGCCTCCACTCTCACTGCCTGTGCTACCATGGCTACACTGCTCATAATCACACCCCTACCTCATAGTGTAGGTGTAGCCTAAGAAACCCTCTGTTTCTTAATTTAAATTTCCAGGCTATCATCATTCTCCTCACAAGCTGACATCCTCCAGTATCCCCCCAGTAGCACAAATTAATATATTCTACACATAAGGACACTTCAGTAAATTGCAACCTTATCTAGGTCAAACATTTTGCAGGACCGATCTTACCATTGGGGTTGAGGGGCCCCTGTCCTTCTAGCCAAAGGCAAGATGTGGACCCTAAACTTGATTTCTCCAACATCTTCTAAAGAGTGGGGAAGCCATGTTGGCCGCAACTTTCCCTTTGAATATATGCTGGCTTATTCATTGATTCATAGACTCTAGGACTGGAAGGGATCTCGAGAGGTCACCGAGTCCAGTCCCCTGCCCTCATGGCAGGACCAAATACTGTCTAGACCATCCCTGATAGACATTTATCTAACCTACTCTTAAATATCTCCAGAGATGGAGATTCCACAACCTCCCTAGGCAATTTATTCCAGTGTTTAACTACCCTGACAGTTAGGAACCTTTTCCTAATGTCCAACCTAAATCTCCCTTGCTGCAGTTTAAGCCCATTGCTTCTTGTTCTATCATTAGAGGCTAAGGTGAACAAGTTTTCTCCCTCCTCCTGATGACACCCTTTTAGATACCTGAAAACTGCTATCATGTCCCCTCTCAGTCTTCTCTTTTCCAAACTAAATAAACCCAATTCTTTCAGCCTTCCTTCATAGGTCATGTTCTCAAGACCTTTAATCATTCTTGTTGCTCTTCTCTGGACCCTCTCCAATTTCTCCACATCTTTCTTGAAATGCAGTGCCCAGAACTGGACACAATACTCCAGTTGAGGCCTAACCAGTGCAGAGTAGAGCAGAAGAATGACTTCTCGTGTCTTGTTTACAACACACCTGTTAATGCATCCCAGAATCACGTTTGCTTTTTTGCAACAGTTGTCATAGTATAATTCCCAATTCTGAACCTTAGCGTCTAAAATATGGGTACCAGCATGAATTCCCCTAAGCTTAATTACCAGCTTAGATCCTGTAGTGCTGCCACCAATCAGGACTTAGAATAGAGTGCCTGATAAACTTTGGTCTCCCCCAAAACCTTCCCTGGGGATCCCCAAGACCCAAATTCCTTGAGTCTCACAACAAGGGGAATAAACCATTTCCCTTCCCTCTCCTCTCCTCCGGGTGTTCCCTCCCTGGGCTCCTGGAGAGATATACAGATTCAAGCTCAGTGAATCTAAACAAAGGGATTCCCCCTTCTCCTTTCTTCCTCCCAGATCTTTCCCGCCCTAGGTACACTAGGAGATCACTGTGATTCAAACTCCTTGAATCACAACACAGAGAAATCAGGTGGATTTCCCCCTTTCTCTCCCCCCTCCCTTCTCCTTCTCTGTTAAGTACAGACTCAATTCCCTTGAGCCTCAACAAGGGGAAAAATCAGATGGGTCTTAAAAGCAAAACTTTTAATAAAGAAAAAAAGAATAAAGAAAATCACTGTAAATTCAAGATGGAATATTCCAGGGTCTGTCAGCTTATAGAAACTAGAAAGAAGTCTCCCCCCCAGCAAAATACAATTTAAAATACTTCCAGCAAACTACACATTTGCAAATACAGAAACAATCAAAAGACTATAACCGCCTTTCTTACTAAATTACTCACTATAAAAGATGTAGCAGGGAGATTGGCAAGAAAACTGGTTGCCCATCTAGTCCCTTCCAGGACCCAGAGAGAACAAAGCAAAACCCAAAAAACACAAACAAAGGCTTCCTTCCACCGAGATTTGAAAGTATCTTGTTTCCTGATTGGTCCCCTGGTCATGTGTTTGGTTCCCTCTTTGTTAACCCTTTACAGGGAAAAGAGACATTAACCCTTAACTATCTGTTTATGACAACAGTATCACACAGTTGACTCATGTTTAGCTTGTGGTCCACTATGACCCCTAGATCTCTTTCTGCCATACTCCTTCCTAGACAGTCTCTTCCCATTCTGTATGTATGAACTGATTGTTCCTTCCTAAGTGGAGCACTTTGCATTTGTCTTTATTGAACTTCATCCGGTTTACCTCAGACCATTTCTCCAATTTGTCCAGATCATTTTGAATTTTGACCCCATCCTCCAAAGCAGTTGCAATCCCTCCCAGTTTGGTATCGTCTCCAAACTTAATAAGCGTACTTCTATGCCAACATCTAAGTTGTTGATGAAAATATTGAACAGAGCCGGTCCCAAAACAGACCCCTGCGGAACCCCACTTGTTATACCTTTCCAGCAGGATTGGCTTCTTTCTCATTCCCTCCAGCTGGAGTTCAACACCACCTTTACAAGCTTCTGCTTTCTGTATGTGAGCCAGTTATGCCTCTGTCAGGTTTAGATGGCTGTCCAGTTTATTTAGATTGTTGAATCTCAATTAGTTATTTTAAGCACACAGAAGAGAATCTTGTAGAGAATCCTTCTAAATTTGCCTGGTCTGATAATTATTAATCCATTGTTAGTGTAAGGGAAGATGTGCGATTTCCATTTTGTTCTGATCAATGAATTGGCTGCTTTGGTGCAGTAAGGAATTAAACCTGTTCATTATGACTAGCGGTGCATTCCCCAATAGGTGAGTTCCAACATTATGCTGTAAATTGAGCATTAAATGATTCTGTCTAAAACTTCCTGCCCTAAAGATAGGGCTTGGGAAGAATTCCATGTCATGTGTGCTAGATAGGGTGACCAAATAGCAAGTGTGAAAAATCAGGACGGGGTGCGGGGTAATAGATGCTTATATAGAGACTGCCCCTATAAAAAAAAAAAAATCGGTACATCTAGTCACTTAGCACTAGGGTTCCTTTGCCAAAACTCTTGAGTAATAGCTTTATATGCTACATATAGGTGAGTGTCTTCTGAACTCTGTGCAGTATTTTAAACCAGTAACAGGCAACTTGTCACCCTAGAACAATAGGCAGTTCTCAAAGAGTCATCAGTTCCATCCATGTTCCTTTCACCCCACTAGAAATAATTAATACAGAACTGAGGAATGGGTCAACTGGCACCAACTTCCTTCCTCTAAACAGTGTAGCAGAGATGGTCTGATTTTGCATTATTTGTGTCATGCTGTCATAGCAGTTGAATTCTGGTGATGCAATGCCACAATGCAAGCATCATAGTGCAGCACTAGGATGTTCGTTGGCTATTATTTCTGTGGCTTTCTGTGACTGTTAAATTTTCTTCTTTCATAAGCATCACAAGTTGATGTCGAGATTGTTCAGCTGTCTAACATCCATGCTCTAATCATCTGATTGTGCACTCCTTCACCATGGGTTTTACCATCTCCATGGCTGTGTGGAGATTGGTCTAAGCCAAACTTCTGCATGGTGGCACTCAGTCTGGCCATTCCAATCAGCAACCTATTAAGCCTAGTCTAGGTTCTGCATCCCAGGTGAATGTAAATTTGGGCTTCTGAGATTCATCAGCATGCCTGTGTGTCTATCCCAGAGTTGTTGCCACTCTGCAAGGACATAGCTGTCAGCCCTGATATAAGAACAGCATTACTGAGTCAGACCAAAGGTCCATCTAGCCCAGTATCCTGTCTACCGACAGTGGCCCAATGCCAGATGCCCCAGAGGGAATGAACAGAACAGGAAATCCATCAAGTGATCCACCCCATCACCCATTCCCAACTTCTGGCTAACAAAAGCTAGGGACACCATCCCTGCCCATCCTGGCTAATAGCCATTGATGGAACTATCCTCCATTAATTTATCTAGTTCTTTTTTGAACCCTATTTATAGTATTGGCCTTCACAGCATCCACTGCAAAGAGTTCCGCAGGTTGACTGTGCGTTGTGTGAAGAAATGCTTCCTTTTTTGTTTTAAACCTGCTGCCTATTATTTTCATTTGGTGATCCCTAGCTCTTGTGTTTATGAGAAGAAGTAAAGAACACTTCCTTGTTTACTTTCTCCACATCACTCATAATTTTATAGACCTCTATCATATCCTCCCTTAATCATCTCTTTTCCAAGCTGAAAAGTCCCCGTTTCATTAATCTCTCTCTGAATACCCCTAATCATTTTTGTTGCCTTTTTCTGTACCTTTTCCAATTTCAATATTCACCTCTACCTCAATATAAAGCAACTCGATATAACACGAATTCGGATATAACGCGGTAAAGCAGCGCTGGGGGGGGAGGGACTGCAGGCTCCGGCAGATCAAAGCAAGTTCGCTATAATACAGTTTTACCTATAACACGGTAAGATTTTTTGGCTCCCAAGGACAGTGTTATATCAGGGTAGAGGTGGATCTTTTTTGAGATGCTGTTGTTCATCCAATATTGGCACTGGGCCAGCAGCACTGGACATGAATGCATGAGCAGCTGCTGCAAAGGATGTGCTAAAGTCAGTCATGGCAGAGCAGCTGGAAGTGTAGGTGTTTTCTTCCAGAGGCGGGCAGATTTTCTTATAGGACTTGCATGTTGCTTATTTGAATCATTGTGGAGCCTGCTGAATTCAAGTTGGGCTGGTCAATTACAAGCTGTTTCTTCAGCTCTCCACTTCTCGAGGGCTGCATTGAGAATCTCATTCCAATCAGTGGGAGACTTTTACGTGACTTCACTGAGCTTTGGATCAGGTCCTTAAACAAGTGGTAGGATTATACTTGTGAGAACCACCATTCACACTTACACACGGATTAGTTGATCCAGTTTCCCTGCTCTGAAGGAGCTCCACAGCTTTGGGATTATTTCTTGTGTACGCTTTTGTCTCCAGCTCATGCTGCATATCCTGGGACAAGACAGGTTTGTGGGAGTCCCACTCAGGGTGTCATGCTGAATCTTCCTTCAGGGTACAACAGACTAATTTTAAACAGTCTTTGAGGTGAATACACATTTACATTTATCTCTAGAGTGATTTAAACTTTAACGGGAGTGTGATTAAACATCTTTAATTGCCATTATTGTGGCAGATGTTTCTGGGATGCAAATGCCTACTCTAGTCATGTCTTTTGGGTTAAACCACACTTCATGGACTAAATTTTCAAAAACATTAACAAAGCAAAGCAAACTAGATGGGTAGGTGTGCTTCTAAGCCCTTCTCCTTTCACGAAGACCAATGATGGGGGAAAACAAAGGTGGCATTACATCACCTTTTCCATACTTTCTTCCATGGAAGTGGCCAGAGTGTGGGGGGCATTCAGGGGCTGCTACAGTAGCCCTATGCTATCAGCTGAGCTGCCCAATTGAAATGGGGCCTCCAAACTGAGTCATGCTGTGACACCATGCGTCAGGTCACAACGCCGGGACCAGGGATTCAGGCCCAGCGCACTCAACAGGCCACCACTGCAGGTGAGGGCTCGCTTTCCAACCCCAACCCTCCACCACTGGCCTCTCCTCAGTGGTAATATTTTTGAAATGCCGGGAGTCCTCAGTTTCAGATTTTGCCTGAGGTCCCCTCAAAACCTCTGTGTGCAGCCCAGGCCAGCGGATTCAGTTTCATCCAGCTTGTTTGTGGAAAGCAGAAAATCAAATCAGGCCCATAGTTTGCCATTCTGTGGTGTTGTGGGAAGCTCTCTCTATGTCATTTAGGCAAATATTTCTGAAAATTTAAATCCTGTTAATATGGACAGTGGGATTGAATCAGAGGGAAGCTTATAACCGTGAACATACCTTTATCTGTTTCTACCAGTGTGTGTTGGTCATAAACTGCAGTTTGGTTGGCATCAGTTAATGATTGGAGTGACAGATTATTATATTATGCAGATTCCTATGGCCTCTAAGAACATCCTGGAACAGCGCAATAATTGGGCTTTGTGTGACTCATCTCTGTGCACTTCTCTAACAGCAGTTTCTCTTTAGTACCTGTGAATGACGATTCATTGACATCCCAGCTGCCTGTTTCCCTCCCTACTCCTGTGTTCTTCAGATTGTGCCGATTGGATCTGATCTGATTCCATCTCACAAGACATACATTAGAACAAGTCATGAGCGCTGGTTGGAATATTGACAAAATGACCAAAAACAGAATTTTAATGATGTCAAAAGATTTTGTGGAGACATCTCAGTTTTGATGAAATGTTTATGGGGAAAGTAGAGACAATAACAACTGAAAGACACTCTGTTCTAGTGATTAGGGCACTAGCCTAGGACTGAGAGATCCCAGGTCTGCCTGATTCAGAGAGAGATCTCGAATGAAAAGCTCTGTTCTGAATAAGTCAAGGACTTGATCCTGGATATTCTACATCCCAGACTACTCGAACTGAAAAGCTCTGAAAACGGAAGCTTTGACGCAGTTCTGTTTTTGCAACACATTGGAAAGATGTTGGTTTTGTTCCAATGTGGAATGAAAAAAAAGGATCAAAAGTTGCCCTGAAACAGAATCCTTGTCCTTTGGTCAGCAATACTGGCCGCAGTGGCCTCCTGCCTTGTTCTCAAAGTACAGCAGTTTCTCCTTTTATCCCATGCCATTGCAGTAACATTCCTGAGAGTGATCATGAACTAGAGCTGTTACTGTTGGATACCTTGTTTTTAGTCTCTCCTGTATTTTGCCAGTTATTTATGGGGATGGGCCCAATCCTGTCAGCCTTAATCTCCTATTGCTTTCAGTGGGAGTTGCAAGTACTGAGCACCACTCAGGATCAGGCCTTTTATCCCCATCAATCTGTCCTGACCTGACCTCTCTGCTGTCTCCCTTTATTTTCACATCTTTTTGGTTTCAAGTAAAACACAAGCAGAGAGAGGACTTTCACATGGGGCTGCAGCTTTATTCAATGTGTGGCCACTTCAGCCTTGCTGCAAACAAGTGTGCTCGGCAGCAGCTCTCCAAGGGACCAGAGCACAGTTCCACAGTGCCAGGATTCCATCTGGCACCAAGTGCACAGCATTATTCATAATACCTTGTCTCTCAGGAAATGGATTCCTTCTCAAGCCCACCCACAATGCTACTCCAGACGCGAGCAGCCGAGGGAGGGCTTCTGTCTACAGGCCGTAACAGCACATCCATTTCCCAAAGCCAGATGCACAGACTCCCAGGGCCAGATTCTCTGCTGCTGGAAACAGATGTAGCTCTATTGACTTCAATGAAATTTTGGCCAGTGAAGGACTTGGCCTGCAGAAATTAGACATCTTTTGCCCTATCTCTCAGGGGCCCGTGCAGGCCTGGATCCTGCAATGTTTCCACCAATGCTTTCCCCACTCTAGTTTGCAATGATGCCCACAGTGGAGTTTCTATAAATCCAACGCTTCATTTCACCTTTGCACTCAGCTGACTCTTCCTCTCTCCTGATCCCCAAGCAGCAGTGTGCATGCTTAGGAAGTCACTGCACATGATTAGCAGTTCTGGAGCACACTCTTGGTTATTCATTGCTGTGCCAATGGAATGGAACAGGGCTCCAATTAACAATCTAGCTTATAAATATTCATGATGCCGCTCACATAGCAAACAAGCCCTTTGATCTCTTGCTCTAGCAGGCGTGTGGGATGGTAACTATTGACAATGCAGTCTCTTGTTGGCTCCTGGTTAATTTCTGCACAAGACGGTGTGTGGCAATGTGGATTTCAAAATAAAAATGACGCGGGAAAGCATAGTGGCTGAGACGTGTCTAATAAAGCCTGATCAGGATGCCCCCTCGGGGGTGTTACATCTAATTGTGCAGCTACTTCTTTCAATTACCTTGCTGTCTATGAGGTGGGAGAAAGGACTTTTTCTCCTTAAAGTGGCTTGTCAGTCAGCTGTGCGCCTAAGCGATTCCACATTGATCTACTGTCTGCCTGACACCATCCTGCTGGTTGCAAAGCGACCTGAGCATTGGCAATGCCAGTTGCTTTCCTACAGAGGAAGTGTCTTTTTAACTATCTCCTTCAGGAAAAAAAAAATCATTGAGTCTTTTAACTAAATTACTTTGCAGCTTCCCACCAAAGTAAAATTCCCATGCTTTATGGGAGTGAAGCAAAAGGCCTTGATTTTTTTTTCCAGACAACATAGCTATTCTCTCATCCTGTGTCAGTAGCAACAAAGCATTTGGAGGTCTGATGGATTGCACATGAGGCAGCAAGGCTGGCTTCTAATCTGACTTCCCCACTACCTCACTGCATAGCCTGAGACAGTTATTTAACTTCTCTGCCTCTGTAAGCCCCTCTATAGAAATGGGATATTGAGAGTGGGCTCCCTCACAAGGAGTTGGGAAGATTGATGTTTGTGCAGTGCGTGGGACAGGGATCGGCAACCTTCAGCATGCGGCCAACCAGGGTAAGCCCCCTGGAGGGCCGGACTGGTTTGTTTACCTGCCGCGTCCGCAGGTTCGGCTGATCGCAGCTCCCACTGGCAGCAGTTCACCACTTCAGGCCAATGGGAGCTGTGAGAAGCGGTGCAGGCCAAAGGATGTGCTCACCGCCGCTTCCCATTAGCCCCCATTGGCCTGGAGTGGCAAACCGCGCCAGTGGGAGCTGCAATCAGCTGAACCTGCGGACGTGGCAGGTAAACAAAGCAGCCCAGCTCATCAGGCTTACCCTGGCGAGCAGCTTGCCAAAGGTTGCCAATCCCTGGCGTGGGAAATTGCAGCATTACTACATAAGAGGTATTATTACTTTGGCAGTCAAGATTTTCACAGCCATCTAATTCCCATTCATTTGCAGTGTCTCCAAACCCCTTAGGTAGCCAGTGTCCAGTAGAAAGTAGTTGGCATCACAGAAATTACTTCTGCTCCAGGCTGGATTGTTTCCTGTAGTATGTAGAGAAACTTTTGAGCTTACACAGAGCCCTTCTCAAAGAGCTCTGTGCAGTGCAAATGTTTGTCTCTCTCTCACCAACAGAAGTTGCTCCAATAAGGATATACCTCACCCACCTTGTCTCTCTAAATGGCTTCAAAGGGCAGTTATCAGTGTGGTCTAAATCTAGCCTCTAGGAGTACGTCTACACTACAATGAAACACCTGCAGCTGATTTGGGCTCGCGGGCTCAGGCTATGGGTTGTATAATTGCAGTGTAGATGTTTGGTCTTGGGCTGGACCTGACCTCTGAGATTCCATGAGGGGGGAGGGTCCCAGAGCTCCACCCCTAGCCCAACAGTCAACATTGCAATTCCACAGCCCTGCAGTGTGAGCCCAAGGCAGCAGACATGGGTGAGTCGCAGGTGTTTAATTGCAGTGTAAACATATCCTAAGGTTACTAGCTGGAATTTTCAAGGCACTTAAGAGGTAAGCATCACACACATGGGTTTTGGGCACTTATCTTCTTAGATCTCTCAGCCATTGACTCAGGTAGACCTTTAACTGCCAGTATGTCTGTTTTGCCTGTGCAACTCATTTGCATATGCAAATCTGAATGGGAGAGGGCATGCCAAAAATTGGGCTGAATCTAGGGTGACCAGACAGCAAATGTGAAAAATCCGGGGGGGGGGGGGGGTAAATAGGAGCCTATATAAGAAAAAGACCCAAAAATCAGGACTCTCCCTATAAAATGGGGACATCTGGTCACCCTAGCTGCAACCAGGAGTGAGGCTTAGAACTACATCCCTTGAGAGACCCGGCCTGGTCTAGCAGCTCTTCCCCCAGGAAGTTTTTCCTGCCCTTCAGTGTTATATTAGTTTGCCTCCAATTAGCATTGGCCTGCTAAACCCAGGGTTGTGGAGTTCAATCCTTGAGGGGACCATTTGGGGATTGGTCCTGCTAAGAGCAGGCGGTTAGACTAGATGATCTCCTGAGGTCTCTTCCAACCTTAATAATCTATGAAACTTAGTTCACAGCTCAGATTTCGCTTGTAAAACTTCAGTCCTTCAGATCTGTCACTTTACTTCTCTGGTGAAACTGGGGAAGGGCAGTTTCTAGTGTGACCAGATGTCCTGATTTTATAGGGACAGTCTCGATTTTTGGGTCTTTTTCTTACATAGGCTCCTATTACCCCCCACCCCCTGTCCTGATTTTTCACACTTGCTGTCTGGTCACCCTAGCATTTTCTATCTTAATTTCTGACAAACTGGCTTCAGAAGGTGCCTCTTTAGATAGACTAAAACAGGACATTGTAAAACAGTCATCACTTATTTAAATGCTGGGGTGATTCAGCCCGATTTACCTGTCTAACACGCTAGGAAACAAAACTGTGATTGTCTACAAACCTCAGAAGATTAGTGCTAATCGCTGACAGTGTGTTGCATAGATTGCTGGTGATTAGACAGGGCTTCCTTCTGACCTTGAGCTAGAGCAACAGTCTGTAAACCTTCTCTAACAGGCTTTATCTGCCTTGGTCTGTGCCTTGTTTATCCTTCCTCTGTAACCGGGGCCATTTTCTGTGAGATTCTCTCTCTGATCCAATGTTTGCATTCTAACCCCACTGATCTCAGTATCCTGTTACCTGCTTCTGGGACTGTCCAGCTAATTAGCTTCTACACCACAAAGTGAGTTAGAAAGTGACTGAAATGGTAGTCTAACACTGTGATGGCTTTTAAAGCTACATTCTTCCTTTTGTCCTTCATTTGTCCCCTCCAAAGGCTGTCTTCTCCCATTAGACCTACAGGACATTGTGTTCTCTGTATCCTCTCCCTGTCATTCTCCCTCCCCCCCACCGTGCAGACAGGGATTCTTTTGTGTGCGATTTAATGATGAGGGTCCCAGCTGTGCGCTGCTGGGAGCTGGTATATAGCAGTGACATCACCAGAAAGGCCTAACCAGCCTTAAATTGTAACATACCATATGGGGCTAATTCTGAATTTTGCAGGGGAATGGATTAGATAGAGGACCTCATAGGTAAGAATAGAGTTCAAGAGTTTAAAAGCCACTCAAATTATATTTTAGGTTTTCAGGCCTCACAAATCTAGGTCATGCTTCTGAACGCTCTTCTCCTTTAGTTTTTAAACCCATGTTTTAACCAGGATAGTCACTTAGTCATTAGAAAATTAATTAAGAGGTTTTTCTAGCTAGAGGGAAGTCTGTTGCCAAGTAAAGACTGAAGAATACCCAAAAGCTACACTGGTATTCCCAGGTACTCTGTATTTTTATATTTATTATATTCATTTTTTTCAGTAGAATTGTTCTCCCTATTTCCTACCCCCAGATGATTTCCCTTGCTCTCCACCCCCCCCTCCGCAGTTGTGATACCTGGGTAAAAATGGAACAGAATGGGAAAAGGTATCTTTCAGTGGAGCGTCTCTCTTTGCTTTGTTCGAACCATTGCTGTGAGCTGGAATGTGACCCTGGCAATGTTTGAGTACAAGTGGAACTTTAGAATCTAAGATGTTCAAGTGAGTTTGAAATTATGCAAAATAAATGCATCCCTAGTCTTTTTTCTTCTTTCATTTCTGTATTGACTAAAATCCCAATCCAGAATGTTCAAGGAAAAGAGGGAGAGAGAGCTCCACCTGGATTCAGGGGCTGATCATCAGAGTCAATGAGCCTTTCCATTGATTTTTTGATCAAGCCATAGGGAAAAATAAGAATCTCTGTATATAATTAAATATGTTGCTGGATTTTGTCTCCTCAGTGAAGAGGAAGGTCTGATACCTACCTCCAAAACCTTGGAATGATACTGTGCACTACAGCACATTAAGTTTTCTATCAAAATGTTTTTTGATAGGGGAGGGGAGAAATAGACTTTTGGACAAAATGATAATTTAAAAAAAAAGCCATGTTCTTGCTGAAAATGCTTATTTTCACTGAAAAATGCAAAGTGTTTCAGGTGTGGGGTGTGCTTTTTCAACAACAACCTACATGATTTTGATAAAGGGGAAAAAAAAGTTTTGTTTTGTTGAAATTTTTCACAGAGAAAAAACATTTTCAGACCCATCTGATCTGCAGTTATGGCATGAATGATCTTGAATGATTCTATCTTAGGGTTTCCTTTCCTCAAAATTGTCAATAGCAATAGCTGACCCCCCACCAAAAATGGTCTGATTTGCAAAGGGAAATAAGGGACTTAGAACTTTTAGCTTGGCCTTTAATAAAACGTAACTTTTAAAAAAAATTTAGGTTATTTTAAAGGTTGGAGATAATTCAAAATAATTCATCTTGTTCAGTAAGCAGTACTGTAGAATGAATAGATACTACGTTATGTATTTTCTAGCTTTTTACTAGCAATGTCTTTGAATATATGGCAACTTATTCCTGGACTGTTTGCTTGTGTTTATCACAATACTTCTTCCAGTAATTTACATCAATGCATTGCTATTTATGGAGATGACTGACTTAACTGATGGAGTATTTAGGTAATTTACAGTCATTGGACTGAAAATAAAAGGTAGTGTAGCTTTAAGACTAGAGGAGTGAACCAAAGCAGACACCAGCATGAGATTCCCAACAAAAAAGCTTTTAATGTGCTCTTTGCAAATTCAGTCAAACTGTACATTGACCTCTCATTCCTGCATATTTTTCACTGACATGTCAAGCTGACCAAGATTTCCCAGTCTGTAATTTGTATCTGTTGTTCCTAAACTCTTAATCATAGTAGTTGTTCTGCAGAACAACTACTATGGATAATCTATTCTCTGCTACTATTAAAAAAAGAAAAAGGGGGAGAGAGAGGTTATAACACAACATTAAATGATAGGGCAGAGAAAGGGCACAAAAACTGTGCTCTTGGTCAATCTTTGGTTCCCTCTTGTGGGACAGACTAGGTGATTGGATTGGGGATGGAGAGTCCTTTCCTTACAGTAATTTGTAGTGTGTTGGCACAAACACTATGTCTCTGCTCACATGCTATATATTTTAATCTAGCAACCACAATGGGTAACACTTTCAAAAGCTCCTAACTCCCACTCAAAGCTAATTACTTATTGCTGTGACTAACTCCTTTAGCTTAGTTGTGAGAGGCCAGTGGGCTTTTTAGTGCGGTTGTTTCTGAGGGTGACGCTGCTTCTTTGCCTTTCCATCACGGGCATCCTGCTGTTATCCACCATGACAACGACTTGAACACACGCGCAGCCTGAGACATCCCCATAGTGCTACACCAGAGCTTTACCCATTCCATATACTGACTGCTGCTGATCTGCACATGCGCTGAGTGCCCAGTTCCCTGATCCATCACTTTCAACGCTCAATGGCTTAGATCGGTAAAGGGTGAACTCTCTTCAGTCAGAAATCTCCAGTTTTGTTTGAGTCAATTTATAGACTAGATCTTGCTACACTTACCCATTTGGGGAAGCACTCAGTGGAACTACTGGTGTGGGTAAGACCCAGCTCAAAGATATTTAAGCACCTAGCTCCCAGAGAGATCACCCTAACTACCTAAACACCTAACTACCTTGAGGATCAGGGCCTAGGTGCTCACTAAAGCGAGTATGTGTTCTACAATCTAGCCATGATAAGTACAAAGTTGTTGTAGGCAGGGCTGAAGAGAGGGGCAGGAAGGGGAGACAATTGTACCAGGACCCAAGCTCAGGGAGCCCTCCAAATCTTCTGTAACTGGGATGAAGTGGGGCCACAATGAACATGATGTACCTGGGCCCCAGATTTCCCTTAACAGGCCTGGTGGTATTTATACAGCAAGTCCATAAAACCATATTTTGCCTCTCTTACTCCCACTGTAAACTACCTTACTAGGCAAGCCGCCTCTGAAGGCAATGTAACTATTTGCAGACAGAGGTATAACTAACTGGTAATTAAGGGTGGCAGAATGGTAATTACCTTTTGTAATTATTGAGTAACCCACAAGAGTTTGAAATGACATGGGAATATTTCCAGTCTATAAGTAAGCTCTCTGCAGTTCCTAAATACTGTGCTTTAAGTAAAGAGCACTCACTGCAAGGTAGGGATGGCCTGTAGCTCTTCATATAACAGCGGTTTTTGTGTCTAAAAGCTGGTGGCTCTATTGAAAACAGAAAAAGAATGCTGGTATCTTAGTATAGTTGGATTAAACAGAGCACGCATTTAAAAGGAACTTCCAGAGTCTCTTAATGCAGTGTGAGGAACGGTTTATGGCTTCAAACTGGAGCATGGGCTGCACTTCTGGTGCCAGAATGAACATCTGTGGCAGATATCAATCTAGTGTTCAGCACGTCCAATGGGGGCAGATTTTCAAATGCAGTTGGTACCCAGCAGCTTCCACTGTGATATTTATGGACAACATTTCAGAGGAGCTCAGCACCTAATGTGAGCCCAATGTGCTACACTCTTTTGAAAATGTGGCCATTTCTCTTAATGCCTAAATGGAAGCTGAACACTCTTGAAAATCTGTCCCTACAGCCTATATTGAAAGGGCCTCTTTTTGTGTGTCCATATAATAACTACAAGTGCAATTAACGTTATTTGTGGGAGCAAAATGGAGGCCACTTCTGAAAAAACAATCCGTTAGAGATACTTGTAAGCCTTGACTGGCTATTTGAGTTGTGGTGTATTTCATCTCCTGCTCATGCTTACTCCTTTTTTTCCAAAATTACACCCCCACATTTTTTGCAAATTTCTTCCATTCAACAACTTGTGCTTTGAAAGTCGTTCCAAAACTCCAACTACTTGCTTAGTTGCATTTGGACACAAGTCACCTGGTAGCATTTCTGCTCCCCGATTGGCTGAGCATAACTCTTCTAGCCTGCCCCAAAGCCCACTGAGTTCCGTGGCAGTCATCTCATTGTCTTTGAAAGGCTATGGATTAGGCCCATTATCAGGTTGCCAGTGTGAATGTTTGTGGGCAGCAAATTGAATGTACATTTCCTCTGAGGCTGTAATTATCTCTCCATAAAATACTCATACTAGCAAATCTCAACTGCATGACTGTTTGCAGGATGCAAACCCAAAAGAAGTGCAGAAACAGCTGAAGCAAAACCATTTGAAGAAATCTTTTCAGGAATGTTTTTGCAGCACTCAACCATCTCATGCTATAAATTAGCAAATGCTCCTTCCTCTCCTGCCCCACATTGAAAAAATTACTCTTTTACTTAAAATTTAAAGAGGCAGTGTCCTATTTTAGCATCTTAAGAATGGAGGGGGAACTTGAAACACCTGCTTAAAGCATCAGGCACTCAGTGAATGATGAATGGCTGAGAACATAGCTGCTGTGTCTTTGTCTTTCATGCTTTTCTTCTAACTACAAGACATAATCTGGGGATGGTATTAAATGAATGAGTTCAGTTGGAAGATAAGCCCAGACACCTGAGGTCTTGCATTCCATGCAGGGCTGGCAAATAGCAAAAGGCTTTTCATCAGCATCTCTGGAAACTTGCTATTATGTATGAGCTTTACATTCAAACACCTCTGGACAATGAAGGCACCAAGGGATACGCTGTTTGCAATTGTAAGCAGCAGAATAAACCCTTGCTTCCTGAAGTGTTTCCCTCAGTCAGAAACTGTGCTGGAATAGAACAGAGCGCTGGAGCGGCACAAAAGGTTTCTTGTGTAGAGCAAAGGTCAGAATGTGGGTTCCTTCTTTCAAAGCTATCCTGAGCTCTGGTATAGAGTGTGCTGTAGATCCCCTTTTGGGAGGGAGGAGAGAGTACCAGACATTGTGGCTGAAGCAAAGAAGAGGTATAAAGAGGGAATCCCAGATCTTGCTTCTGAAGTAAACCTAGGCTGATGTTTTCAACTCTGTCTAAGAGATTCAGATGCTCCACTCCCATGAAATTAATGGCAGCTGTGCATCTAAATCTCTTAGGCAGCTTTGTGACTTTCAGCCCTACTGCATAAGGAGGCTGTGCTTATGAAGCAAGCATCCACTAGAAATATGCAAAGGTGGACCAACGGCCAGTGTGTTATCCATCCCCCTCTTTGTCCAATACACAACCAATGTCTGTGTTATATCACAGCTACAGTGCCCTGTTCATATCTTGGTGTTTGCTGAAATGGTGACCATCACATAAAGAGAGGAGGTGTAGGTCAAGATATGAAACATGGTGCCGCTGCTTTGCACCCCTGTTCTGAAATAACAGCTTGTGATGGGGTGAGATCCCCACACTAACCTTGCACAAGGGGAATGGGCCAACCTGGCCCGATCAGTAAATTTAGGATTCAACCAAAGGAATTTTGGCTGGTGGCAGGCACCTAATTAGGAACAGGCTCACTTGTGCAGGAACAGGTGGGGCCCATAAAGCCAGGAAGCTGGCTCCAGAGCTGGAGGACTGCTGAAAAAGGGCAGTTACTGCCTGGGAAGAGGAAGGTTGGTTCTTTCTTGGAGCTGGCACACCCAGAGAGAGAAGAGGTCTAAGAGTGATAGGAAGCAGTCTAGTGAAGGAGCAGGGAGGCCAGAGAGAGGAAGCCCAGAACTGTGGAGCAGAGAGTTGGCCCATGTTCCCCTATGAGCCACTGAGGGCATTGCATAGAGCTCAGGCAGCGAATGGGAAGACTGCCTATGACTGCTGATGGACTGTACCCTGGAAGGTGAGTGACCTGGCCAGAGGCAGTGGAGCTGCAGATCAGAGTGATAGTGTGCAGAGTGATAGTGTGATAGTGTGGTCGGGGTGTTGGTTTTGAGAGCTAATCCCTAGAGTGACCAGGAGGAAGTGCCAGACCAGTGGTGAGTGTTGCATCCTGTGACACACCTGTTTGTGATTACACCTCAAAAGACTGCACCACATCTGGGGCTATCTAGGAACTTCATGGTTGTCACTCTGGGTATGTTTACATTGCAGTTAGACACCCATGGCTGGCCCAAGCCAGCTGCCTCTGGCTCATGGGGTTCAAGCTAAATGGTTGTTTAATTTCAGTATAGATCTTTGGGCCTGGGCTGCAACTCATGCTCTGCGACACTCTCACTTTAGAGGGCCCTAGATCCTGGGCTGCAGCCCAAACCAGAATGTCTACACCCCAATTAAACAGCCCCTTAACCCCAAGCCCAAGTCAGCTGGAATGGGCCAGCTGTGGGTGTCTAATTACTGTGTAGACATACCCTGTGCTGTGCACCAGGGCCACTGGGAACTTTGCAGGGAAAGAGGCCAATGTTTTTTAAAATGTGTGTCTGTAAAAGGTGTGTGACCAGGGCTCGACCCTCTCTGAGGGGCGGAGGGGAGCCACACTGGCTCCCTACATGCTGTCAGTCCGGGCAGGTCCTGGAGTGGTAAACACAAAGGCACAAGGCTCCGGCCCCGGGTCCGGGGCAGAGCAACACTGCAGAGTCCAAGGGGGCTCAGGCCCTCTGCTTCAGGGATGAGCAACAATACAGAGTCCAAGGGGGCTCAGGCCCTCTGCTTCAGGGCTGAGCAAAGCACAGGGTTAGGAGGCTCAAGCCCTCTGAGGGCTGAGCAGCAGTACAGTTTAAAGGGGCCCAGCCCTAAGTTCGGGCAGGGCACCAAACACAGAGGCAAAGCTCAGGCCCTTTTGGCTCAGGGCTGAGCAAAGCACAGGGTTTAGGAGGCTTAAGTAGAAAAGGCCTCCTCAGGCCCACAAGAGGGGGAGTCTGCCACCCTTGGAAGGGTGGCAGGGGGGACGCAGGCCCACCCACTCCACTGCATTCCAGCCCAGGGCCCTAACAGCGGCAGACAGTCCGCTGCTGCATTAGTGGGGATCCTGCCCACAACACACTGACATAGGCTCCGACATGTCTGCAGCTGGACTGGAGTCGGCTGCCCTGGGCTACTTCCAACCTCCCCCTCAGAGCCTACCTGGTCCGTGGCGTCAGCCCCCAGGAAGTCCAGCAGCATGGGCTCCTCGCGGCCAGGGCTGGGTGGCAGGTCCGGCAGTTCCTTCGGGAAGTCCGGCCAGGCTTGCTCTGGGGGTTCCTCCGGGTAACAGCAGGGACGGGGAGGCTCCAGCAGCTTCTCCGGGTAGTATGCCCGGGGAAGCTCCGGCAGCTCCTCCCAGTAGCGGGCACGGGGAAGCTCCAGCCAGTCAGGGCAGCTGCCCTGGGTCCTAGAGGGGTCCTGGTCCTGGTCCCAAGCTCCCTGCAGCAGGTCTGCTCCCTGCAGCGGCTGGGGCCTGACTGAGCTCTGAAGGCTGGCTTTTATACTTCCGGGTCGCCACCTGACCCTCTGAGGGGCAGGCTCACTGCTCCTTAGCCCCACTCACTCAGGCCTCTGGCTGGGCGCTCCCCCCCTCTTGGCAGGAGGGGGGCCACACCGACTCACTACAGTGTCTAAAACTTAGTGTGACCTTGGGCAATCACGTCCTCTGTCCCTGTGTGTCCTCTAGCTTGCTTGAGATGGTGAGTTCCTTGGGGCAGAGGCTCTCTTACCATGTATCTGTATAGGACCAAGCAAAATGGGTCCTTGCTCTCTGTTGGAGCCTCTGGGTGCTACTATGATACAAATAAAGAACAATAAGTTGTATTCCATAACCTACATGGATGGCTTGTTGTTCACAGGTGCTGGGCACTCCTAGCACCCTGTGGGTTGAACAGTTGTTGTGGCTGCCATTAGAAGCACCAGTTTGAGCATCTGCAGTATTTCTTGGGATGTAGGTGTATGTCTGGGGGCCTTATTGCACCTTAGACTGCTGGGACTTTATGAACTTACATCTTCATATGACTGGTTTGGAGTGGTCATTGGCCTGCACGTCTCCCCTTCTCCTGCAGAATCAATGCAAAGGCGATTGTTCAGATGGGCCTTGCATTTCCTCTGAACTCAACAAAATAAATTTTTTATTGTATTTTCCTTTTTTTCCCCCTAAATCCATACCCTATGTTGTTCAGTCTAGTCAGGTTACTTCTGGTGAGCTTCATGGATGTTTGGTTTGGTATCTTCAACCCAACCTCACAAAATTCTGAATGGAGAGGCTGTCTCAAGCAAACCCTGTGAACCCCCTCTTTAGAGCAGTTAACCAGCAGGCAGCCCTGAGCAGATTGCAGAGACATGCAGGCCATGCTATAAGAAATAGGACCAGGGGTTACATGTGCGCTAAGTGGGAAAACTGAGCTAATGGGTCCATCACCCAATCGTATGTAGCAGATATCCCTCCTTAAAGTGATTGGATTTGGGAGAGGGTTGTTTGCTGGGATGAGAGGAATGTAGTTGTGATCTCTAGTTGCATCTTAGCCAAGCAAGAATAAATGAGACAGTCCCAGATCCAGAGTCATCCGTGCACCAGAGTAGTGGCGGAAGAGATGCTGCTTGCTTGCTCTCCCTCTCTGCTGCTGCTGCTGGGGGTGAAGCTGCAAGCTAGGGAAGCATTTTGACAGCAATAACTTGTGTCACATTGTCATAGCTCCTGTGGAGCTTGCAGTGGATAACCAAGGTCTGCCCCAACCATTCCTCTTGCTTGTCTTTGTCCTGCCCAGGAATGCTCCCTGCACTGGGCTTCTGGGGAGGCAGAACTGGCATGGGAGGCTTTGTGCTGGGCAAGGGAGTGTTCTTTGCCAATATGAATTCCCCTTCTCCTCCTCACTTTAACTTCATTATGAAAGAAACATTTAATTTGGGGAAACCCTAGATTCCTGGAATGAGAAGGGCAGGCTCAGGTGCCCAAACTAGGATTTTTCAAAGCATCCTAGGGAAGTTAGGCACCCAAGTCCTATTGAATTTCAGTGGGAATTGGACGCTTTACTCCTTTGTAAATCCCAGTCTTTGAGAAATTTTGCAAGGCCCAGCAAGCCAAGAACAACACGGGTGCACAGCTTCTTTGGGATGCTATGGTATAATTGGTGGGTGGGGAGAGAGAAGATAATGTTCCCTAACTCAGCCTTTAGTAGAGTTCCTAGTAAATCGGAGGAGCTGGAATAAGGTCACTGGTGTTTTAAGACATTGACCAATGTATAAACTGGTGCAGCCACAGCATTTGCATTCAAAGCCTGCTATTACCTTCTTAAAAGTAGCTACTTGTCCTGTGAAAGCTTGGGTCCATTGAAGTCAAAGGGAGACTTACCACTGACTTCAGAGGGGCCAGGATTCACCACCAAGAGTTTCCACAGCTGTTTGAAATGCAGTTGGAAGGTGTGCTCTGGTGTCCCAAGGGATATTGTCAGACATGTCGTGTTTCCATTTCTCTTTGAGCCCTGAGACATCCTAAGCTTGATTATGTGGGATGGAACATGCAGCTGAATGACTTCTTCCCTCCCTAAACAATGGGGCAGGGATATTTTTTAAATTCCAAAGGTTCCTGGACCCCCATTTACTGTAGACTTCCAAGGGGAATTGGGATGCTCTAGAAAAATCACATCCTGCCTGTTTCTCTGCCAGTGGAATGAGACGGGCAGACTGGTTCAAAGAAAATAGCACCAGAATTTGACACTCCTGTTCCCATCTGTTGAATACATTTACATGCTGGTATTCCAGTGTATTTCATAAAACAATGTACTCCTTTCCTTTTCTTTTTCTTGTTTGGAGTCCTCCAGCTTCCTCTCAGATTAAGGAGCTTCCCTGCAGAGCTAAAACACAGAGGCAAAGCTTGTGCCATAATGATTATTCCACCTCCCTGGGGAGCATAAGCTGTAGCAGAATAGCAGATAGTATTTTCCATGCAGTAGCTCTCTCTGCTGCAGCTAGTATCTTTTCCTGACTTGGTTTTAATTTCTCTTAAGGCAGATTTTAGTCTCTCTTGTGGTGAGGAATGTTGTGGTGTGTTATGCTGAAACACACTCAGTCTCACTTTTTTTTTTATTAAATCGTAACCATTAGATCCTGATTCAGCAGAGCACTGAAGCCTGTGCTTAATTTTAAGGCGGCAGCATGGATGAGGCAGTGGGCTGAGAATCAAAAGAACTGGCTTCTATTCCTGGCTCAGGTACTGACTTGCTGTGTGACCTTTGGCAAGTCACTTTACTCATTGATTTCCTCTCTTACCTTATCATCTTAAACTGTAAACTCCCCAGGGACTATGTCTCACTGTGTTTTTGTGTGGTCCCCAGCACAATGAGGCTTCAGTCTTGGCTGGCGTTTATATTAGAGTAGTCCCATTGACCTCAATGAGATTATTCACCTGCTTAAAGTTAAACACATGGTTAAGTGTTTTGTTGAATCTCGTGGTATTAGGGTTGGGTTTAACTAGTTTGGCTCAGTTAAGAAAACCATGAATATTTGGGGGGCAGAATCAAGCCTGGACATTGCAGACCCATTACATGAAAAGGAGCAAGGCCCCTGCATTGGTTTGATAGTTGAGAGAACAATTTTGGAGTCTCTACACTGTATTACTTAAAAGGGAATCAATGCAATAAGCTGGGAATGGAGCGGAATCATGGACGAAAGGCAATAAGCCTTAAAGACTAATGGATTTATTTGGGCATAAGTTTTCATGGGTAAAAAACCACTTCTTCAGATGTATGGATGAAAGGCAATAAACTCCCATCCTCCAGGTGCAGGTAGGCACACTGGACTCAATAATATACAGAGAAAGGAAACATTCTGCAAGTTTCCAGCACTTCCGCACTTCAACCTATGTGTGAGTCCTAGGGTACTGGTAAAGTAGCTACACTTTTCACAGGCTTCTGTTTCCAAAGGGTATATGGTGGGATGTTTGGAGAGGGGGAAAGTGTGGTGAGGGAGGTCTTAAGTGCATAAATGACTATTAAAACAACAAGGAGTCAGGTGGCACCTTTAAGACTACACAGATTTATTTGAGTATAAGCTTTCGGGGGTAAAAAAACCTCACTTTTTCACTTACCCCTGAAAGCTTATGTCCAAATAAATCTGTTTAGCCTTTAAGGTGCACGGGGCTCCTTGCTGTGTTTGTGGATACAGAGTAACATGGCTATCCCCGATACTTAACAGACCATTAGTTACGTTTCTCAGCAGTACTTTGCTTCCTAAGCCTGGTCATGCCCCACTACATGCCCCACTCGAGGGAGATCAAGTCAGAACAAACAATTAATGAAGGGAAGAACAAGGCTAGCCTCTCAGTGCCACATTCCATGGTTGAATCCTCTACCCCAATATGTCACACTTGTACGGTTGTTGGTTTGAATTTGCATTGCTCTCCTCTTAACAGCACTAAATATGACTTTCGATGGAGAATCAGATGTATGAGAAGGATGGCTGAGGGAGATTGGATAGCTACTGAGATGATAAGCTGATGGATGGGAAATCAAGTAAGCTTTGCCTAGGCAGATATGAATCTGCCACTTCTCTCAACTGTTTGTCCAAGACTGTGGAACTCCAATTCCTTGGGAATTAAGAACTAGCGCCAAGGTTCTTTTTGCGTTTATTTGCCCTTATCTTCACAAATAACAGCAGAGAGCCCCTCAACTTTAAATACATTTTAAAACAGATCCAAACGTCCATACATGCAGGGCCAGATTAACACATGGGCTTTAGGGGCTGCAGCCTCGGTCTAAGGGAGCCCACAGGTCAGATGCAGCCCGCTGCTTCCTTTCCTTTTATTGCTGTGGGCTGGACACCAGTCCACAAGCCTCAGTGTGTTTCTTCCCCCACACACACACACGCAGGGCTGGAGCAGTGAGTTCTGGCTCGCTGGCATGCCCGTTGCCCCAAAGTGGGGGGTGTTCAGGGAATCTCTGCCCCTGCCCCAGCACCTTCTCTACAGTTCCCATTGGCTGGGAACGGTGGCCAATGGGAGCTGCAGGGGCAGCTGTGAGCATGGGCAACATGCACTGTGCAGAGCAGCCTGGCCCCTCCACCTAGAGGCTGGACATGCTAGCCAACTCAGGGAGCAGAGCAATGCAGAGCTAGGGTAGGCAGGGATCTTGCCTACGCCCCACTGCACCAGTGACCAAGAGCCACCCGAGGTAAGTGCCTCATGGCCAGAGCCTGAACCCCATCCCCAGCTTGGAGCCTTCTCTTGCACCCAAACTCCCTCCCAGACCCCACACCTTCACCTGCACCCCAACCCCCTGTCCCAGCCCTGAGTACCCTCCACACCCAAACTTCCACCCAGAGCCTGCACCCCAACCCTGTCCCATCCCTGCCCCCTCCCCAGCTGGAGCTGCACTGCTTCCTGCACCCCAAACCCCTGGCCCATCCCTGAGCCCACTCTCTCCCTAAAAACATGCAAGGACTCCACAAAATCTAATAGCCCTGGTGTCATAAACAGAGTGTTAAGGGTTAATGTCTCTTATACCTGTAAAGGGTTACAAGCAGGAAACTGGACACCTGACTAGAAGACAAGATACTTTTAAATTTGGGTGGAGGGAAGTTTGGGTGTGACTTCTTTGTTCTTCTCTTGGGGGGTCTGAGAGAGACCAGACATTACTACAGGCTCTCTAAGTTTCTTTTCAAATAGAAGGTGGTAACCAGGCGGTTTAGGCTTTAATTGTTTTACTCTATTTGCAATTGTGGATCTGGCTGGTTAACTTTTATATGTGTAGTTACTGGGAATATTTTGATTTGTATTGTTACTGGGGGGAAGTCTTTCTGGTGTCTGTAAGCTATAGGACCCTGTATATTTACATCTTGAAGTTACAGAGATAATTCTTTACTTTTTCTTTCTTTTATTAAAAGATTTCTTTTTAGGGAACCTGATTGATTTTTTGTGTGTGTATGTTTCCCTTGTGTTATTCCAGGGGGATTGGGATAACTCACCAGGATGGGTGGGGGAGACGGGAGGAGGGAGTGATAAAATCTCTCTCTGTTTTCCTTGAATCTGTTTGCCTCTTTGTGGAAGGGAAGGGAGATGCTTCTCTGTATGGTGATTTAAGAGGTTAGATCAGTATCTCAGGATAGCCCAGGGAGGGAAGTTCTGAGAGGGGGAAAGTGGGGGAATGGTTTATTTCTCCTTGTTTTAAGAACCCAAGGAATCTGGGTTCTTGGGGTCCCCAGGGAAGGTTGGGGAGGTCAGAGTGCCCCAAAACACTATATTTTGGGGTGGTGGCAGCCTATCAGATCTAAGCTGGTAATTAAGCTTAGGGAAATTCATGCTAGTATCTCATTCCTGGACTCTAAGGTTCAGATTTGAGAGAGAATGCTATGAGACCTGGACCCACAGAAGAGTTAATCTGGCCCTGCACACATGGACAGGAATAGGGAAGGAACTATGTGCAACATATGTTCATCGTGTTATTTAATTTACCTTTAGAAGCCACTCGGATACCATGGTGAACCTGAACCATGCAGACTAGACCATAACTCCTTAGATGAAGATAGTTTGGCTGTCACCTATGCCCAGGCACTAGTGAGAACTTGTCCAATTTGTGAAGCCCACACCCAGCATTTGGATTTGCTCTGTGTTCTTGACACTCTGCAGTCTATAGAAGCTCAAACCTTAGAGCTGCTCAAGCTGAGCCAATAAGAACTGTGCAGGCTGTGTCTCAGCTGGGAGTTACTCTTTGCCTAAGCAGCTGATGATCCAAGCCCACTGTTCCTGATCTCTAGAACCACACATCTTAGCACTTTTCCTCTGCTTTTTAGGAAGTCCCAGATGGAGTAGGCATGTGGTTTTCTCTTTTACTGAGTTCAAGTCCTATAAAGTGGGAATGTGGGAAAGAACCAGTCCTTTGTAAACTTTCACTTCACAGCTGTTACTGGGGATCATGTCTGTCTGCTCGTCTCCAGCCCCTACCCACCCATGTCTGCTACAACCATCTTCTTGTCTCATCTCTTTCTCTGGCTTCCTCAGTCTTTTCTCTCATTCTTTCCCTTGCTCTAAGCATATGCTGCTTTCTCTGATTCTCCTCCTCCTTTTCTTTCTCCTTCCTTGTGCCCTCTTTTTCTCCATCTGTGCCCTTCTTCCTCTCTCTAGTATGTTGATGTGCCACACATATTTGAGCATGTGCAAGCACTGTAAATACACAAGTACAAATAAAATTTTTCAAATGCCACTTGAGTAGTCTTGTTATCAAGATTGCAAAGGTGCAAAGTCACAGAATTTAAATGAACTTTTATATACTGTGGCAAAGTACCTGCCTCTCCTCTGCTAGCTCAGTCTTTCTTAGCCTTGGAGACACAGGCTTGGGCAAAGCAAAGGCCCTTCACAGTCATGCAAGGTCTGGCTGATCCCTTCTCAGTCAGGCCCTTGCTCTGTTTTCCTCTCCTTCTGGGGAAGAGTGCAATCTGCCTTGCAAGAAAAGTTTCAGAGTTCAGCTGCCCCTACTTGCTGGCAGCTTCTCTACTTCTCTCCTCTTCCCTGCCAGGGAGGGTTTAAAAAGGTCTCCAATCATTGGGGGCAGCTGAAACTAATTAGCTCCCTGGTAACCCCTGTTCCAGCTGAACCTTATTCCTCCATGGTTAAGCCTTCTGGGACTAATTGCTACCCCTCTCCTGGTAGCTAAGTGTCCTGAGTTTGCCACAATAGATACATATTTTAAATAAAATAATCTTACCAGAAGTCGCATGGCGGGTGGGGCGGACACAGCCAGTTTTACCTTTTCACTTCCATTCTCTAGTGGGCCAAAGTTCTAAGCATGGGAATAGTCTACTAGAATTCAGAGTTAAGGCTCGTCTGCTGAGTCAGATTCATAGTGCAAGGGTTCAATCCAGCAAGGTGCTGAACCCTTGGGCATTGATTCAGCAAAACTCACAAGCACGTGCTCAACTTCTACTTAAGTAGGAATCTTCACGGGCTTAAATTTTAAACTGGTGCTTTAGCCACAATCCAGCAAGTGCTTGAGTGTTCAGCACCATACAGGCTCAAGTAACCATCTGGGTTACTTGGGTAACCAAAAGCTACTAGGGTACAAGACTTAATTTTGTGACTGAGCTAAGACCTGGCACCTCTAAGCTTAGCAGTTCATAGCCTTGGCACCTCTGGGCTTGCTGCGTCCGTTATGAATAGGGCCCTACCATTTCATGGCCATGAAAAATGCCATGTGTGTGCTTTTACTATACAGACTTCACAGGGGGAGACCAGCGTTTCTCAATCTGGGGGTCCTGACAAAAAGAGAGTTGCAGAGGGGTCACAAGGTTATTGTAGGGGGGTCGTGGTATTGCCACCCTTACTTCTCCCAGCCAGCAACAGCCACTCTCCAGCTGCCCAGCTTTGAAGACACCATCCTGCCTGCAGCAGCCCAGAAGTAAGGGTAGCAGTACTGTGTACACACACACCCCATAACCTTGTGATTTCCCACTCCCCTCCCTAAACTCTTTTTTGGGATCAGGATTCCTACAATTACAACACCATGAAATTCCAGGTTTCAATAGCTGAAAGCATGAAATTTACAATTTTTAAATCCTATAACTATGAAATTGACCAAAATGGACCATTAATTTGGTAAGGCCTGGTTATGACTGTAAAATAAAATTGCTTGAGCTCTACATCCCTTTTATTAGCAAGACCCTAGCACTGCCTAATTTGTAATCTATGGGCCATATTGTGGCTAGTAAGACCCAAGAAAGAGAAGCCCTAAAAAATGTGACCTGGTTCATGACCAGCCCCATATAAATGTAAATACCTCTCTCATCTTTCCCTCCTCCTTTGCCTTCTACCCTCCAAGAGGTTTTCCAAGGTGGTTTCTGTCCTCATCTCCAGTCTCAAACCATCTCCTAGGCAGTTGTTGGCACTTAAAAGGCCTTGGTGGGTCCATAGTGATTTCCCTCCCTCCCCTACCTTTGGCATATTGAGTTCAGTTAAACCTGAAACTCCAGGGGTAAGAAGCCTAGGTAGTCACTGGACCTCATGCACACTGGCAAGCGAAGCTGGCACAGTTTCACTGTATGTTATTGAGAGGGCTGGAGGTTCCATATTCAGTTGATGGGAGGACGTGTGCGCTCAGGGCTCTTGAAATTAAGCTTGACTTATTTAAGTACTGAAATACAGATTCAGAATGTCTAACTTTTGGGGACTCATTTTGGTAAATCTTGCCCCATGGGTTTACAGGGAATAAAGAAAAAAGAGAGGTAGAGGCAAGGTTTGATATTCCCTGCTAATTAACATGAGGTCTGCTTTTTAAGTGGGAAAAGTGGCATGCAGGCTGCATGAATTCCTCACAATTAAAGCTGCAAAGTTCAGATCAGAACTTGAATTTTCCCAAACTTCAGGAGCTGTAGGATCCAGCCTTTTGAACTGGGCTTGCTCTATTTGTACAGACATTCGTGGGGAAGCCAGTATGCCAACATGAAGAAGAATTGTGATGGGGGAGCCAAAGAGGTCTGTGGGTTCTCCTCCTAGGACAGCCAGTCACAATTGTGAGCTATAACTTTTTCTGAGACAAGAAGGATTTCTTGCTTTCTGCATGGATCTGAATGTTTACTTATGTTTTTAATTTGACTTCTTAGAGAGAGATGCAAACTGGAATTAAAGCCCGTTGTTTTCTATTTTGACAAGAGCAAACAGAAATGTATACTATTTCGTTTAATTTTACACAGACTTTGGCCTCCAACTAGTCATGGATGGGAAGACAAGAAGGAAAACACAATGGATTATTGCAAGGGGATTGGCTGCATAGAGTTCTGCTGTGTTCCATCTATGCAGAACAGTGTGAGAGTTCACAGAACTTCTGCCATATCAGAAAAGTAACAAATAATTCTTCCTCAGGAAAATGTCTTGATAGTCTACAGCCCTAAAGCAGTCTACTTAAAGCGCACCCCACACCAAACCTTAATTGGTCGTCTTAATCAAGTAACCTTTTTCTTTGGCTACACGCAATTGCTTTTTAAACACAAACAGCCATTTGCAGACCCTTTTGGGCTCAGGAAGATGAGGATATATATGCCTTAGTGCTGTATCTTTCTCTGTCAACTCCCCCCTACCCCCGCCCCAAACTTCCTTGGAGGTCTCTGGTTTTGGTGGTGGGCTTTTTTGTTTGTTTGTTTGTTTGTTTGTTTGTTTGTTTTTAAAGCAACCTCATCTCTAATTCCTGTTTACACCCAGCCTCCTTAAAAAGAGGGTTTGTAAATCAACCAAAAAACCCAGCTACTTTCTGCCACTGTAGTAAGTTGAAGCATCTTGATGAGAACAGAGAAGACTTTCAAAATATTACTGCAGTTTTTAGCTCTGAGTCCTATTAACCAGTTGGTTGATGACTCATCTACCTCCATAGGTAGAGCAAAAAATACCCCAGTGTTTCCCCATGTGTATCACTTTGAACTGCCACTGTACAAAGGAGCACATCAGCTAAAGTCAACAGGAGCTAGGTGACAAACACCTGTGCCATGGATTCATGGATCATGCCCACTCTTGGCCTATGCAGGGGAACCCCCTTCAGTGTGAGCCCTTCTCGGTGGTCCACTCTCTCTCAGGGGTTAAGGCCCTCCACCTCCTTGAACTGCACCCCTCTGAGCCTTAGCACGCCTGTCTCTTGCCGTGGGCCCCCTCAGGGAGTTCAATTGCTCTGGACCCTCAGGGCCTCCACTCCCCAAAGGGAATAATGCAACCTTGTTCTCTAGACTGGAGTGATACTCAGCCAGCATAAAACAGGTGGGTTTATTGAGTGTTTGAACACAGCACAGAAAACTCTTGGGGGCCCTCGGCCCTGGCCTCCCTCAGCACAGCACATCCAAGTCTCCCTTACATACAGATGGGCTCTGCCTGCTCCCTCTCCAGTCTCAAATCCCACTGCTTCCCAGCTGGGCATCTCTCATCTCCCCCATGCCCTGCCTCTGTCCATTGTCTACTCTCCAGATAAACAGGGTCTCCTGGGCCTCTTGTCTTCTGTCCTCTAGCTCCGTCTGGCTGGAACCAGCTGGTTAGGTCACTGGGTGTCCTCTCTTTATACCCCATTGTCCTCCCACTGGCCAGAACCAGCTGTGTCTCCTGAGCTGGGCCTCCGAGTCACCAGTCACTGGGGTATCCATTCTCCAGGCCATTGGCTGGGTCCAAAGTTCCCTCGCTGCTCCTCTGTAACAACAAACTCCCTTTCCCATCACCTTGTTAAACCAATAACACCCAGGGAAACTAAGTCCCACCCCCTCTGCATGCAATACAATGGAAAAAACAAGACAATCCCCCACTTCATCACATCATAACAGTTTGGAATATTCCCTTCTTCTCTAAACTTCTGCCTGTAGAAGGCATCATATAATTTGCAAAACCTTGAAAAACTAGCCAGAGAATGTGTGGCATTTGTCTGTCATTGTGTGCTTGGCTATGTGTGTGGGTACCAATCACTCAATCTCAGGTTTAAACGCCTGCACGTGGAGTCAGCTTCTCCTTCTCTTGCTGGCCACTCTGCGCTGCTCAGTGCAGAATTCCCTTGACACCAGCAGCAGGATGGGAGAGGGAAGACACAACTGGGAATGGCAAAGGCATGGCCAATCCATCTCACAGGTAATTCTAGTGGTGGCTCTAACTTCCGACAGAGCCAGCCAGCACAGAATCAGGCTGCTCAGATGCAGGAGAAAATTGATTAAAAGTGGGTGAGAAATTTTCCATCAGTGTGTGGGTTCCCCCTCTTCCCCCTCAAAAAAGAAGTGTGGTTTCCACAAAATTTTATGTTGGAAAATGTTGGGGTTTGTGTTTTGTTTTTTCCTAGTAAATAACAATTTTTCATCAGGAAAATGGAAATGAAACTCTCTGGGTTGGGCCAACATTTATCTCTGTATTATCTTGGGCTGCCACATTGTTTCATGGGAGGCGTTGTTCTGTTAGCTCATGCCCTCATCTTCCCTTTTTAGGCAAGGATCCGCAGCTGGAATAAATCCCCCATGATGCCCTGCAGTCTGTCTATCTGACAGATGTATACCAGCTGGAGATCTGGCCCATATAATGCATCACTTCCATAGACAATGCTTAATCCCAGTGAGCAGAAACCTTTTTCAAACTATATCAACTTTTGAAGTTGTATAGGAAAAAGCTACATTTCAAAAAGTATGTCCCAAATAAGTGTTAGCAGTTTAATTTTTTTCTAAGTATAATTAGTTTTGCATTTAAGTGGAATGTAATAATTGACTTGAGCATGCATAAATGGAACCATTCCTTGCCACGTGGTCTGCAAATTAACGTTCCTTTGTTTGTTACAGCTGTACCTCAAATAGTTCTTTTGTGAAGACAATCAAATTAGTGTGCTCTTAGACATGAGTTACCTCATGTTAGAGGATTCTTTTGTGTCCTCATACTAGAGTAGGTAACAACAGAATATCTGAATTTCTCTCCAGGATGAAAAGCAAAACAAAGAGGTAGCTTTTGTAATGGCTTAAATATATTTGCATTTAGGAGTTGAAAGGCTGTGATATGAACAAATGTGCTCTGACTAGGGGGGCGGGGGAGGGTTTTGTTTTATTTTGTTGTTGTCTGGGAAAATCTGATTTGTGGCTTGATCCTGCAATGTACTGGGCTCAATCCAGCCGAAACACTTAAGCACTTCCTAGCTTTGTGTTAGGTAAAGTCGACCCATGGTTTCCCTCCTTTCCCTTCCAATCTAGATTCTTCGTCTTTCCAGGGAAAGCAATACGTCTTAGCTGCACAATAAAATAGTAGAGCCACATAAAGAGACAAGATAAACATCACCCCCACTTTAGTGTGATGGTTATTTATTGGTTACATACATTGCTTACTGCTATATGTCTCCTTGGGTGCAGGAATTTCCAGTGACATCTCCCCAATTACTTGCATCCTACACTACCCAGTCTCTCCAACTCATGTTGTAGTTTATTTCTGTCCTCTAGGTATATTTGCTATCGTGCCAATTTGGAATCCATTTGGCTTTTTTTGTCCTGGGTGAGTTTTTACATTAAGGAAACACTGGACAAAGAAAGACATACAGCACCCGCTCAGAGTGTAGAGTAGTGTGTGCTTGTTATAAGTTTTAGTGTGTTTGCTCAGTGAATCTAAAAAGGAGCTGGTCCTTGGATTGGGATGCAATTAGCAGAAAGCATCATTCCCTGAAAACTAACTATTCTTGCATTTCCATGGGCCATGCACAAGAGCTCCATTGATCAGCTGTGGTCCAAAAGTACAGTTTGAGAATTGGAATATCTATATGTCTCATATATGCCTGTTGCAGTAGTATAGGTACTTGAGTATAGCCTGAGACAGTACTTCTGTATGTAGTATCCGAGCTAACTGGCATTACCATGAGGTCATTGAAATGAGATGACTTGGAACATTCCTAGAAGCACCACTTGCTAGAAATAATCCAGTCAGTTCCATGTCACGCATGCAGTTTGACGCCTTGCTACTGTATCCCAACTTCGGACCATCCAGATTACTGTGTGCTGCTTAAAAGTCCCCTTTCATGTCTGCTACTGATGTAAATGAATGCATCTTTGGAAACATGCAGTAAACTGAGCCTACACCAGTTTTATTTAACGCTAGGCAGTAATCATGTTCTCTAAGAATTCTGCCATGTCATTAATTGTCACTCAAATTTGTGTCAGATCCTTATAAAAAGCTATGCTTGATGCCTCCACAAACATAATAGCATCTTTCTTTCTTAATGAATAATATGCTCCAGATGTTCTGCCCTGTGAGAATTTCTAGAACACCGCTGCGATGCCAAGAATTTATTTAACCCAGATCTCAGACTGTCTGTCTGCATCATCTAACTCCATCAAGATGATGGTGCACATGGAATGGATGGAAAGCACGTGGTTCATATAGAATACAGTGTGTGTTTTGTAAACCTGAGGCAAAACAGCATGAGATTTAAACCTGGTAGAGTGAACATTGGTTCTCAGTGTTTTCCCCCATACAGCTTTGCTACACACCTCAATTCTGACCTGCAGCATTCTTTGATCTTCCAGTCCTGAGCTCCTATAGAGCTCTGCCACAACATCCCCTTGCTACAGCTTGGTTCCCTTGTCTTTAGGGTTGTAGCAGGGTGCTCACCCTGCTCCTGCCCAGAGGGGTTAAAACAGCCCTGGAGAGGGCTGCAGAGGGGAAAAGAGATGCTGATTTGGGGGAAGCAGCCACAGGTGGGGCCATGCCCCAATCAGACCACAGCTGGCCCCATAAGAGGGCTGAGGGCCAGAGGCTGAAGAAGATTCCCTCTAGCTTCAGAGAGAGAAGGCCCTGGCTGCCTGGGAAGGATATCTAGGGTGGAGCAGTGCTGGAGAAGGGCAGAGGGAGCTGGGGAGCCTCAGCCTAACAAAGTCCCAGGCTGCAGACCAAGTTAAGGGCCCACAAAAGGTAGTGGGGCTGCAGAGGGGCAGCCCAGAGATAGGCAGAGGCAGCTGGTCCAACTCCCCTTGCTGATGAGTGGTTTATAGACTGCAGTCTGCCCCAGGGAGCGGGGGTTAGATGATGACTGGCAGTAGCCACTGAGGCAAGGTGAGGATAGAGGGTTGAGGGTTCCCCTGGGAGGGGAGACTCAGAGATTGTGGAGGTACTGCAGAGGGCAGAGCCCTGAGAGGGCACCGGGGTCTAGGAGGGACATGGGGGGCCAGTGGCAGGTGAGACATCAGCTAGCAGAGGGCGCTCCATGCTAGAAAAAGAGCTAATTCCTTGGACAACCAGAAGGAAGTATTGCGCCGGTGAGTCATCACCCCACCACAATGTCCACAGACAGAAATTGCACCTGAGCATGTTAAAAGTGCTCAGTGAAATCTGCAGTCCCTCTCGGTGTAAATCTCTGTGTCCTTCACTCAAGAAATGAGGAAGTTTATGGGGAAGCTTAGAGAAATCAATTCAGGATGGACATCAGGTTCATTGAATGATGTAGAAAATCATTCATGGGTGTGAATAGCCTATAGATAAGACACTGAAGACAATCAGGTCATTCAGTACAACTAAATTTACAGCAGGATGGAGCAGCAAAACAAGGCACAAGTCTCAATGGGCCTGAAGAGCTCAGCTGTAGATGGTCTGAGACTGAATTATCCATCCAGCTGGGCTTCCTGAAGAATTCTTTCCTTCTCCCACCACTTTTCCTGTGCCTAGCACTGGGAGGATACCATGCTGTGAAATATATTTACAGTCCACCACTTATGAAAGTGCAATATCCGGTAGTGAGTGACCTCTTCACCAGTGGGTCTGGGCTTATTACACTGTGATCTTGTCAGTGAGAGATCTACTGGAGACATGTGTATTTATTAAAAGATGATTGAGCTGGTACGTATCGAATCTGAGGACTACTTTGCTTAGGGGACAGGAAGCTTGGTCTTATGATTAAGACACTGAACTCGGGCCTGGGAGACCCTTACCCTAATTTCTGGCTCAGCCACAGGCCTCATGTGCTCCTGGACAAATCACTTAATATACTGCACGCCTCTGATGCCTGCTTGTGGAAATGAACATAATGCTTCCCTACTTTACGGAGGTGTTGTGAGGATGATATGGTGACAAGGGTGATATAAATACCTAAACTGATACATTTATCAGGGTTGATGACCCTTCAAGGTTTACAAATATCTTAAAATTCTTTGGTTTGGTTTGCAAAGGGTTCATGAGCCCATAGTAATGTAACCCATTCTTTAAAGGGTGACTTTGTTTGTCATGTATTTGTGTAAGTGTGCTTTTCTGTGGTAGCTTGCGGGCAGCAGTGGCTCCAGGCACCAGTGCTCCAAGTACGTGCCTCGGGCAGCAAGCCTTTGGGGGACCCTGCTGGTCCCTGCGAGGGCAGCAGTCAGGCTGCCTTCGGCAGCTTGCCTGTGGGAGATCTGCTAGTCCCGCGGCTTCGGCGTAACCGCCACCGAATTGCTGTCTAATCTGCGGGATCGGGGGACCTCCTGCAGGCAAGCCGCCGAAGGCAGCCTGCCTGCCATGCTTGGGGCAGCAAAAAAGCTAGAGCTGCCCCTGTCTGCAGGGAGGCCTGTTCTGTGTAACTGGGAGGTGAGAACCCAGACAGTTATGACTATTGGCAGTGGCTATCTAGTTAATATTTTATAACGGGCCCAATGGGTTAAAGGCTACACCTTAAAAGCCACTTGGAAACTTTGGTGGGAGCCAGTGCTGAGTGTGTATTTCTGGTGTAATGTGCTCCCTGCATGACACACGCTTAATAAGTGGGTAGATGCCTTCTTCATTAGCTTCAGTTCCCAGATGGTCTGTGTGTTGCTCTAAGTAATCTAATCTTGGGGTAGCAAAGGCAGGGAATGATTGCAGCCTCCTTGCCAAGTGCAAATGGAAAAAAATGCCTTGCTGTTGCTGCTGCTCTCTGGCTATGCAGGAGCAATTGTTTCTAAAATAACACCCCTGTTGCAGGCATATTTGCAAATGGCTGACATCCTTTCTCAGTCAGGGCTGTTGACTCTTTCCATTTGCTTCTCCCATCATCCTAGCTTTAGATTGGTCTCTTCAGAACTGAGCCTCAGACACAGCTGGCATCCAGACTCCAATCTCCTAGAAGTCCTGGGACTCTCCTTCCACTGTACCAGACAGATCAGATGTGATATTCAGCCAGACATTTTCAGCATATCCCACCCTGTGCACTCTCCCTAGCCCTCCAAACAGCCTCATGCATCCATTAAACAGGAGGGGGGCAAGTATGTTGGAGCAGAAAAGCAATTGCTTTGAACCACTCACAGAAGAGCCTCAGAAATAAAGGAGTGGAGTGGTCAAGGCTAACCAAACATACTAGCGATTACATGTGCCAATTACACTTCATGGGCAGTGGTATCAGAGGCAATTGAAAGGCCTAACAAAATTTGCACAGGAACATGATTTTCATCTCCAGGTGGAGACAATAAGTCAATACTACTGGTACAGTTCCCATCTCTGCCCAGTGCCCCCACCAGAAGCATGATGGACAAAGGTGAAGAAAAGCTAAGGGCTCCAGAAGTGCCAAACCACAGATCTTCTCAAGGTGTTTCCCTGAATTAGTGGTACCCAAGCCTGCGACCAGTGCTGCTGCAGCTATGCTGCTATTTATACTCACTCTAGCTTGATGAGAGCAAATACTGGGATGTGCCCATGAGCAGAGAGATTGCAACCCCCTAGTTCATAGTGTAGCCATCAACCAAGCTGTAGCAGGGACAGCATAGCTGAATATAAGGCCTATTATTAAACTCAGTTGCTTAGGGTGTGTAGACAGGGTCTCTCTCTCCTCCCTCTATGCTTCAGATTTTGATATGGTGGGGAAATGAGTGTTTAGAGTCGCAAAGAAATCTCAGAGAAAGACTTTCTTTTCTTTAATATGGTCTCTCTCACACGTGCATTGTCCCCCTTTTGTGTGTGTCCTGACATGATGTGATCACACGCTGGGTCATGGCAGTGGCACAAGCACACTGCAATGGAAAGTTGTTATTGCTATGGAGTACATGGCAATTCTGCACCGTTGTGCTAATGCGCAGCTAGCTCCTTGCATAGACCCTCCTGATGCCACTTCCAAAAACATGGCTTCTGGAATCTATGGTGGTTTTTTTTAATTTACTCTGGATCAGAAATTCTCTGTCCCTTTCTAAATGGTCTAACCTCTGATAAAAGCAGCTTCATCTCCAAATATAGAACTTGAGATGACAGCAGCTGGATTTCCATTCTAGTCCTATTGGGCTGGTAACCCTTCCCCTAGCCAGCACTGAGGGTCTGGACTCACTAGAGTCTGAGCATCTGCTGAACAGTGCTCAGTGCAGCATGGTCTCTCTGCCTAGAGATGCTTTCTTGATCAAAAGGCTCTGCAGGATAACGTGCTGCTTAAATCAAACACAAATTAAACTGGGCTACTGGCTTTCAGTTGGAAATAACTTTGTTTTTGTGAGCACACTGCTAATGGGACCCTACTCTGCCAGCCCCTTGAGCTATGATTCTGATACACTTCACTCCAACTCCCTGGTTTACATAAAGCAAAAACAAGTTTATTAACTACAAAAGATAGATTTTAAGTAATTATAAGTGATAGCAAACAGATCAAAGCAGATTACCTAGCAAATAAACAAAAACAGCAAACTAAGCTTAATATACTAGATGGATTGGATAAGAAATAGCAGATTTTCACCCTGAGAAATTATGCAGGCAGGCTTCACCTGCTTTACAGTTTGGAATCCCCAGGTCTTTCACACACAGGCTAGAAATCCCTTTAGCCTGGGTCCAGCACTTCCTCCAGTTCAGTCTTTGTTTCTCAGGTGTTTTCAGGACTCCTCTTGTGTGAAGAGTGAAGAACCACAGATGATGGCATTCCTTGCTTTATATAGCTTTTGTATATGGCAGGAACCCTTTGTTCTGAAGCTTGGTTCCCAAACCAGTTTGTGGAAAAATACTGACATCCCAAGATGGAGTCCAGATACGTGGTTTGATCACATGTCCTTGTGGAGTCATAGCAGCCATTACTTACAGATTGTTTGTAGCGTTCTCAGGAAGACTCACCAGGTGGGAGATAAGCTTCTGCAAAGGCCTATTGTTTTTTTCCTAATAGCCCATTGCTCTGGATAGGCCCTTCCCCGCTCACTATCTAGAGTGAAAGCATCTTGTCTAGTGGGTGTTACTCAGGTGTAACTACATTTGAAATACAGACACAGTTAATATTCATAAGTTCAGATACAAAAATGATACATGCATACAAATAGGATAATCATTCAGCAAATTATCACTTTTCCCGTGGCATCTCACATGACCCATCTTTCATAAAATGCATCATAATTATGCTATAACCATATAATAACATCACTATGAAAAATATGGGGTGCAGCGTCATAAGGGGTGAAGTGAGTGATGGAAGGTCTCAGCGAGCTAGTGGCAATTTGGGCAACCGTTGGACCATATCAGGGAATTTCTGTATTAGAACTATACAGTGTATGTGTATAACAAGTCTGAGGCTAAGAGAGACAAGGGGTAAGATTGAATTCCCCACAGCTTAAACTTCAAGATATTGGTAACAAAACAGGCCTCTTACTTTTTCATTTCTGTGTTTCTCCCTCACTGTGAGAAACATGCAAGGCCAAACTGCTAATTGTGTTAACACTTCGTAAGACAGAAAGTCTATTTTCAAAGAGTGATAAGGCTTTTTGTAAAAACAATTGGTCTTGCAGAAATCCCTTACCCTCCCACCGCCCCTTCATTTATTATCCTGCTTGTTTTCTGCTATTGTATTAAAAAGGTTAAATTGACTGGTGAAAGTCTGTCACATCGGCAAAATAGAATTGTAAAATAAGAATGTCAAGGAAGAGGACGTAGTGTAAAAAAAAAAGTGTAAGATGTGACTTAAAGATAAAGGATGAATGTGTGTGATGCAAATAAATAATTAGCAAATCAAAGGTGCCAGCCTAAGAGTTATAACTGTAATCTCCCATGGCCGAAGAATGCGTAGCATGGAGATAACTGGATGACCCCACAGGGCAAGCTGGAATCCACCCAAGTGCTGCCACCCACCCCGATGGAGGGCTGAAGACTCTGAAGAACAAGATAACACTAAGCCGCCAGGGATGTGCCACGTGCTGATTGATGATCACTTCAAACAAACATCAGCATGATGAAGCGAGTCTCATAGACTTGTATAAGGAAAAAATCCTATAAGAATAGAACCAAAAACCCAAGGACTTTGAGTCTGGTTCTACAACCACCCTTCAGGTAGCATCGGATAGCACATCTGACAAGGACTCGGCTCCACCCTTATGTGCAGGCTACCTGGCCAGTACTCTGCCACAAGCAACCTCTAGGATGGTAACTATAACTCTGCCTAAATTGTATGAATGAGCGTGTGAATGAATAAGGAATAGTAGTGAAATAATATTAAACTGCATATCTTGCTTTCTCTCTTTCTCTGTATTTACAATAAACCTGGCTTTTTGTTTCATCCCTCTTATAAGATCCTATTGGTATTATTTTATTAATGTAACAAACCCAGGTCTCTCATGTCCAAGCTAGTGGGCCATGGCAGCTTCAAGCTGACCCCAGTTTCCCTTCCTCTGTTTGCACGTGTGTGTTGAATGTGGTCCCTGTTCTAGCGAGTCCTGATGTGGAGCGAGGGGCACTTTGGAACAATGCCTCCCTTGGTGTGTGGAGAATCCCAGAACTAGCGCTTTCACACTTGTCGGGAGGGCTTTGGCACAGGACCTTGACTTTATTTTTGGCCTGCAGCTTTTCGATATTCTGCTGTGATCACATCAGATTGCAGAAGCTAAGCAAGGATAGGCCAGGTCCGTGCTTAACTAGGAAACCTCCAAGGAATCCTATCTACTACAGAAAGCACTGATGGTTCAGACAAGAGCAGTTTTTCCTCTACGGCATCACTGAAGCCGCACCCCATGCAAAGAGGACATGGCGCTGCTATTCTGCAGTACCTTTCAGTCAGTGACACAGGGGTCTTAACCATGCAGAGCTTCTTAAGGGTCCATGCTGCTTTGTGTAAGCAAGGGGAGGTAAATCCCAGGGTCCTGCCAAATTCTAACACAGGAAATTACCAGCTTTGCTTTACTAAAGCCAATTTTACTCAGCTGAAGGTTATGTAGTGTCACCATGTGCTGTTAAACACTGAGTGCTCTTAATCCCACAGGTGGCTGCAGTGGGGACAGATATAGGATTCAGAGGCCCCTCTGCAAGAAATGAATTTGAGGCCCCCGCAGAACTCCTGTCTCCCCTTTCTAACCCTGCAAAATGGGCTGATGAGCAGTAAATGGGCTTAGCTCTGCCAAGATCTGGATATATTTCCTATTAGACACACATGCCGCACATAGTTCACCATTCGCCATCTGAGATACTTGCTGTGTGCTGCTGGGGGGCCGTGTGTTGCTGGGCAGGTTTGTGTCTCTCCGCTGCACCTTCATGAGCTGTTTTATGGGCTTGCAGGATTGAACCCATAGTCCATAGCTTTTGTATGGCAAATTGTCGACAAGTATAAATGGCAATAAAATGGACTGAGCCAGTTCTTGTGCACTGAAATCTATGGAGGCAGCCTGATTAACACCAGCTGGTCCATTATAACACACAGAGTAGAAATACCCACTCCCTCAACTAGCACAGGAAAGAGTTAACTATTATTACTATAGTTTCATCCAAGTAGGAACAAGGCAAAAGAAGAGTGCCCTGGCTTGCCTGGCATAGCACCTTAACGGTTCCTTTTCCAAGATCTATCTGGTCATGCTGTGACCTTTGGATCAGAATCCTTCCAGCACTGCCAGACGTTAATTAGGGCACAAACTAGGATCCCCATCCCTACTGTCCCATTTGCCAAAATGGCTGCCCGGGGTGTTTCTAGAACCTGAAAAGGAGAGGTGATTGGCCTATCACTCGGTCACCCAGTCTGAAGGACCAGTGCACTGCTTTTCATCAACTCCCTACCCTTTGGCCTGTCTGGTGGGACCACACAAGCCAGGCGTTAAAGCTCCTGCCAATATAGCTCTCGGTCATTACAACACACACCCATCCCACCTTATCCAGGTGAAGTCCTCAGGGAAGGGTGCCTAGACAGTATGTCATTCTAAAAGTCCCTGTTTGTTTTATCATTCTTTCCCATGTTAACTTTATTTTTGGAAATACTCCTGAGTTTGGTATTTTTACATACAACACCCCCATCCCTTTACAAACTGTACAGAAGCTAAATTAATATGAATTTTTAAAACCAAAGCTCTTGCTCCTTTTCTCTTCCTCACAACACAGTCTATCCCTTTTATAAAGCAAAATGATTTCCAAAGCAAAGCCGCCAGCAGCTTTCTGCTAACACCCTTAGAGCCTGGCACGTTCCTCTGATCTTCAGCCTTTATTGCTGGGGTGGCTTGCCACATCTGAAAGCGAGGCAAACTCAGCAATCAGAGCCTGTATCTGCGAGCACTGTTGGTGGCCAATAATAGAACTTGGCTGTGGAATTCTGTCTGGCAGCAGCATTGTTCTGAGTCGGAGGTTCCCATTGCTTGGTGGTGACACTCCTGAAGCAGCAGAAATGAGTGCTGCACTTTAAGGTGAGGGTTTCAATTAGCCAGGTCTCACAACGTGTTGCTTTGGGTGACCTTTCCTGGGAAAATGAACTAGAGGAAGACAATGGCTGCTCTTGATAATTGGCTTCATTAGCTTCATGGTTAATTGTAGGGACGTGCCTGGAAAGCAACATCAGAGACTTGGGGGAAGCAGACCAATTAATTATTTTACTTCATGAGTAATTAGCTGGTTTGTTTTGTCATCTCTTTGATGCAACTACCAAGGGGGATGTTGGTTGTGGATGCCAGGTGACCCTGAGTTGTATGAAATTTGCATCACTTTTCTGCCATCTTAGCTACCCCAGATACCCACTGGTGTAATAGTGATTCAGAGATGGACCTGGACCAAAACTAAAACCCTGGATACAAACCTCCCTGAATATGGAAGGATCTGAATTGGAAAAGACCAGTGAGGACACCTAGTCCATGTGCCTGTTGGCCAAAACAGGATCGAGCACTATATTTTCTAGGGCCTTTTCTATTCCAGTTTTAAATGACTCATGTGATAGGTCAATGTCCCTCTGCCACAGGCTGGCTGGCCTTTTCAGGGAAACTGGGCCCTGCCTTGCCTGTGCCCCAGCAGCTAATCCCCAGCTTGTCCTGATCTGGCAATTTAAATAGAATCAGTGATCCCAGCTGTGGAAGGCACAAGGAGTACTCAGAGGAGAAGAGAGAGGGGAGTTTCTTTCCTTATTCTGGGAACAGGCCTGATGAAGGGACTTTGGAGAGAACCACATGGAGCCAGTCACTGTGGAGTGAGTGCAGTGTGGCTCATTCACCAGCCTTCCATCCCCTGGCCTCCACTCAGTGGTAACTTCTGGAGAGCTCAGGTGTTGCACCAGGCTCCCCAAAAAAACCTTTGTGTAGCCGTGGCCAGATCTTGGAAGACCCAGAGAGGGGGAAGCCTCTGCAGGGCCAAAATGAGGGTCAGTAGGGACCATGAGAGGTGAAGACCACTGCAGTGCCCCAAACTGACACTAGAAGGTGTGTGTAACTGTTTGCATCCTGTGATGGGGGTTTCCACTCACACAGGGCTGGAAGGAGTTACGATGGCCAGGTCTGCCTATTAACTCCACAGGCTGCATCTGGAGGAAGAGTCAGAGAGCAGGCAATTGATTGCAAGCAGAAGCTGGCAACCAGTTGGGAGAGTAGTCACTCCCTGGGGAGAAGCTTTGGAGCTAGTACACCAAGAGGAAGGTGAGGAACCAGAAGAGTAGAAAACAGCCCAGGGAAGGAGCACTGATGGCTGAGAGGGCAGAACCTAGAACTGCTGGGTTGAGGGTCCCTGGATTGGAACTCAGAGTAGAAGGTGAGCCTGGGTTCTCCTATATACCACCGGGAAAGGGAAGTAAACTGGAAGACTGCCTGGGTCGCTGCAGGAGTGACAGAGAATTGGAAGGACTATACCCTAGGAAGCAGGGAATGCTGAGAGACCTGGCCAGAGGGCTGAGTCATGAAGAGGATGCCAGAGAGAATGACAGCGTGTAACCACTGGAAGGAGTATTTCCCTCATGAGCTAATCCCCAGAGTGGCCAGGAGGTGGCCCCAGATGAGCAGGTGAGTGATGCACCCTGTGACACCCCTTCATTTGGGGTTGTTTTGGAAGGCTGAAGGGAAAAGGGAAGCAGTAGTGGTGAGGAGAGGAGGGGGGCAATGGAGACTGACACAACAATGGAGACACTAGTGGATGTGATCAAGAGGAGAACACTCACTGAGGGGCTGGGATCAGCAAAATACATCCTCAAGGCAACAGTGCCTCCTGCTCTACAAGGTCTGCACAACAGCTGGAGGCTGGCTCCCTGCCTTCTCTCCACCCAAGTGCTCCCAGTCCTGATTTCCATGGTTATAAGGGAGATTACAGATAGCTGTAAATGGTGCTGTCTACACAGCTACCCTAGTGCTGCCATTATGGGATCTATCTGGCTTCTCACAGGAACCCGAATGAACTTGCCAAATACTGTGCATATTTGATCTAGGGCAAAAGTTCAGTGTTTCTACCTACAAGGGCAACATTTCTTCCCTGTGTTTTCAACAGCATGAGTGTGGTTTTTTTTGTTTTGTTTTTGTTTTTTGTGATTTTCTTTTTCATTTTGTTTGTTTGTCCCAGCATAATTAGATGTTTGACCCACAGGGAGCAGTTTTGTTTAAAATGGTGCAGCATCCCAGCTGTGTGCAAAGGAAAGTTTCAGAGACTAATATAACATATAAAAAGGAGTCCAAAACAAGATATATTATTCTGCAGCCCACCCCATGAATATAAGGGTTGGGACAAAATGGACCCCAGATCCAAGCCAGACTTTCTGCTTTGGGCTTTGACTAAAACAAAAACCTTAATCAATAAGGTTTTACAGAACTAAAACAAACTTGGGTTTGGGATAAAATGGCCCCAAACTTGGGCAGGCTGTTTATTGAAACCCATCCATCAAAATGTGAGAATTTGGATAAACTGGGACCTACATCAGAACAATCCTTGGAGAGTTTTTGCTAAACCAAAACCACCCTCCTTGCTTTTGCCCAGCTATTAAATAAATAAACCAGCCTGTGGGGTTCTTTGATACATGTGTGAGAACTCAAAACAGTGGCCTGAAATTGCTTTCTGCAATGCCAGTTTGTAACTGAATCTGCAAAAACTTTAGATTCCATTTACGGGCACTGATCAGTATTCCTGGCACCCAAATCTTGGTTAGATATCTGGCACCCGAAGTGCCAGCAGACAGCTCTTTCTGTGATTTATTTTTATTTATTTTTATTTTTAGGGGGCAGAGTATCAAATCCAGCAGCTGTAAGGGGCACAAACTCAACTTTCTTGTTTTTCCATTCTCCTGTGGTTCCTGTTTTGAAAGCTGTTGTCTTGTGGGACAGTGGGGGTGAGGGGAGAAAATGGGAAAGTGAATCCAAGAACGGCCCCCATGGACCCTCCGTGGTGGTGGGGGGGTGTCCATTGGGACAGACTGTGGCTGAAGAAAACTCCTGAATTCAAATGCAGCAGCTATACAGCGGTTATGCTGTTATGGGCTTGAAGGACATGATCTTTTCACTGTACTTTTTTTTGCAATCTAAATTGAAGAGATCATTGGGACAGATTTTGATCTGTGATACCACCATAAATCCAGAGCAAGCTCATTGACTTCAGCTGAGTTAGTCTAGATTTTACAGCATGTAACGGAAAGTGGAATCTGGTCCTGAGATTTTTCAGGTTTGGCAAGAAAGCACTGGAGCCAAGAAAAAAAATTGATGGCAATTGCACTTGATATCTACTCCAGGACCAAACAATGTTCCATAGGAGGGAGATAAGTAAGCCAAAGCAAAAACCCTGTTTCAGTAGATAAACAACAGAGAGAGCATCTCTTTGGCTGCTGCTTTGTTTATATCTTTCAGGAAACTAATTATTGTATCATCTGTCTTGAGCCAGCTTAAAAGCAAAGCTTGCTTCTTCTTTGCTTCCTTTCACTGGTTTATCATCAAAGAAGAAAGATATGGCTGTATTTTCTATCCTTCCACGGCTTTCAGTTTTCATGGCATCAGGAAACACTATGGAAACAGGGGTCAGTCTTGGGGCCGGTTTTGTTCAACATCTTTATTAGTAATCTGGATGATGGGACAGATTACACGCTCAGCAAGTTTGCAGATGACATTATGCTGTGGGGAGGGGTAGATATGCTGGAGGGGAGGGATAGGGTCCAGAGTGACCTAGACAAATTGGAGGGTTTGACCAAAAGAAATCTGATGAGGTTCAACAAGGACAAGTGCAGCGTTCTGCACTCAGGATGGAAGAATCCCATGTATCACTACAGGCTGGGGACTGACTGGCTAATCAGCAGTTCTGCAGAAAAGGACCTGGGGATTACAGTGGATGAGAACCTGGATATGAGTCAGCAGTGGGCCCTTGTTGCAAGAAGCCTAACGGCATATTGGGCTGCATTAGTGGGAACATTGCAAGCAGATCGAGGGAAGTGATTATTCCCCTTTATTCGGCACTGGTGAGGCCACATCTGGAGTATTGCGTCCAGTTTTGGGCCCCCCACTACAAGAAGGATGTGGACAAATTAGAGGGCAATGAAAATGATCAGGGTGCTGGGGCACATGACTTATGAGGAAAAGCTGAGATAATTGGGTTTGTTTAGTCTACAGAAGAGAAGAGTGAGGGGGGATTTGATATCAGTCTTCAACTACCTGAAGGGGGGTTCCAAAGAAAATGAAGCTCAGCTGTTCTCAGTGGTGGCAGATGACAGAACAAGGAGCAATGGTCTCAAATTGCAGTGGGGGAGGTCTAGGTTGGATATTAGGAAACACTATTTCACTAGGAGGGTGGTGAAGAACTGAGATGGGTTACCTAGGGAGGTAGTAGAATCTCCGTCCTTAGAGATTTTTAAGGCCCAGGCAAAGCCCTGGCTGGGATGGTTTAGTTGGTGTTGGTCCTGCTTTGAGCAGGTGGTTGGACTAGATGACCTCCTGAGGTTTCTTCCAATCCTAATCTACTATGATTCTATGAATGTCCCCTAACAGAACGACAAATCTTTTTGTTTTCCTTTTGCCTTGCTTTATAGGTCACTTTCAGAAGCTACTTTCAATGTTTGTAGAATAGCAAGGTCTCTGGTTGCTTCAGACTAGGGGAATAATTTGTGCAGTGGGGGTGCAGAGAGCCACTGAACCAAACTGAAAAC